>NC_048894.1:16932739-16939276 GCF_011077185.1 Oxyura jamaicensis | reverse complement strand
AAAGAAAGAAAGAAAGAAAGAAAGAAAGAAAGAAAGAAAGAAAGAAAGAAAGAAAGAAAGAAAGAAAGAAAGAAAGAGAGAAAGAAAGAAAGACGAACAATAACAGAAGTGCTTCCCCGTGTTTGCACTTTACAGCAGCCCGGAGAGCATCAGGTACTCATATCGGCATCAAGAAATATTGACCCTCTAGCTTTGCTTCTGAAGAGCCTCTTTAAACTTGTTATAATTTGTTCTGCTTCAGTGCTTAAGAGTGGCCAAGGTTTCAGAAGGGGAACAAATCAACCAATGCTCCTCCCCCAATAGTCCTGATATGCCGGTATGGATCTGAATACTATTAAATCCATAGCAGCACATGACCAGTATATTAATCCCAGTATTGTAAAAAGCTGCTCTTCTACAATACCACCATTCATATTTCTTTCTGGAAGGAACATCAAGCCATTTTTCTTTTTTATTTCACATGAACTTCTAAAGCAAAATTTAAAATAAAATAAATCAAGCACTGTGGTAATGATACAAATGAAAACGTAGCATATTAATAGCATATTAATAGGACAAATTATTGAATTCTGAATCGGAATCTAATTGGAGTAAAACATAAAATGCTTTTTCAAGCTATATTGCTTTTTTGGTTTCCTGCTTTGGCAGTTCGGGAAGCAGAAAACTTTGGACTGTTGGACTGCACGCTGCAATAACATTTGCCTTGAGGACTCCTGAAGATCTTGTTGGACTGCTCAGGAATAAGTCAGCCCAGAATCTGCACTAGGCTTTGCTACTGCTTGTTAAGAAATAAGATGGTTTAGGATCCTTCAAAATCCTACCTCCTTGAAAGAATTTGACTTTCCTGCTGAATATGGAAGAGCCCCCTTGCTGCCCCGCTGCCCCCAGGAACAGAGGGCTAAGCCTAAGTACTGTTGAGGGAGATGAAATTAATTTAAAATCGGCCAACTGGGTGAGAGCAAAACTAAAAAAATGAAATAGTGGAAAATGTGACATGCAGATTCTGCCTTAATAATAATAGTAAAAAACAGGGCTGCATATTTACCTTTTCATTGCACAGAAGTATTGGTTATATCCATGCCACAGCCCTGCAAAAGTTCCTTTGGATCGATGGCAGATACTGGAATATGGAATGTACTGGAATGGGGTTTGTTAGATAGATGAAAAGCATGGTAGAGGGGCTACAGCCTTATTATCAGTATCACTGTGACCAATATCATATTCCAGGCAGCTGCCGAAGACCTTTTCGAAGGCTGACAGTGAAAAAGAAAAAACTCCTAGCCACCCATTCCCTACGTGACATTATGGTGGAATCTCAAAGGGGTGTTCAGCAGTGTCTTTTGCCTCTCCCGGTGCTTCCAGAGCACCAGCACAGGGAAGATGCCTGGGGGCAGCAGCTGTCAGCCCAGAGCCGCCTCGATGGGAGTCAAGGTTGAGTTCCCCTCAGTGCGAGCACCGTGGGCCAGTGCCGGGAAATGGAAGAGGAGTGGAAACCCGAGACAGGTCGGCAAGCATGAAGGCATGTAACCCAGAGAGAAGATCGTGTACCGATCGATGCCTGGCTGTCCGGTGATGTTTCGTGCGGTTAGTCTAGAGAAGCAATCACCGGAGACCATTTGATGCCTTTGCAATGCATCCCTCCTGGAAGAGATGCAAAGCTTTCCACCAGATACCGAAGCCCAGTCCCAAATCTGCTCTTGGTTATACCAGCCCCAACTGAAAGAGCACAGGCTTCGGAGAAGCTAGTTTGGATGCACCCGGTGTGACTGAGATCTCAGCCTGGTGCTTTCCTTCTTGCTCCCAGAGAATAAGGATTTTGACCTGGATTGCAGCCTTGTTCTCCCCGGCCATCTGAAAAGTCGAAGTGCAGTGTGTGTTTTGTTCTTAGAGGCTCGGGAACTACTGCTGTTGCCAGACATGGGCATTTGCCTCTTGTACAGATGCTATAGCATTCCCAGATTAAAAGAGCATTGCACCCAAATGATGGGAGAAACATCTGGGCTTTCTTTTTGATGGTGTGCTTCTGTAAATGAAGATAGATGTGCTGGTTTGCACAACTCTTTCAAATATTACATTTCATAGAAATAAGGCTGCTCAAATTCAGCTTCAGTGTAAATCCAGTAGTTGTGGGGGTCTAGCAGGGATAAGTGTAGCCCTCCAAGACTCTTTTTAATTTTATGCTACACCTTACATAAATCATAAAGCTCTGAGGAGTCATGGCCATGACTCCCTTGATGCTTTTATAGAGGCTAACACAGCATATCCTGACCAGGATTTATCAAAGCTGCCATGAGAGAAATACTCTAAAAAACACCACCAGATATTTTCCCTTGTATGTTCATTCCATGGCATTCATAAAAGAAGAGGAGAAGAACTCTTCAATATGTCATTAACATGAGATTCTCCAGACGTGTATTCGGGATGTATGTTTTAAGTCTCATGTGAAAATATGGGAATATTCTAAAAGCTATAGTCCAATGAGCTACTCAGATTGAATTGCGGCATTGAATGGACGGTGTTTATGCAATCATATTTTTAAAAGTCTGAGCAAACCTTTCATGTATATTTTTAAAAAGCAAGGGAAATTATTTTAACAGCATCTTCTAGTTATAATTGGCATTTTCTGAGACATTAATATTATTTTTGTCAAAGCAATAATGTTTTTGCTAGTGCAATAGTTCCACAATGAGGTACGGAAGCATAAAACATTCCCATTTTGCCAACGCTACTAGAAGCAAAGTTCATAGCACTGCCTTTTCTGAAGGAGCACTCAAAATAATAATTCTAGATTTCCACCTTCTTTTTCTAATACTTTGTGTTATTTTGGTATGTTCACGTCCCTTGGAATGTGACACATGCTGTGTTAGGTAGAGCACCGAGGACGCATCCTGCAAATGTGTTTCCTTTCATGCACCCAGCAGTAGCTCCCGGCAAGGAAATCAGACTACTCACGATGCATAAATCTCTGCAGCATCCAGACCTGAGATAGCATCACTCAGCAACTGATAGCATTTAACCACGCATTTCAATAGAGTGCCAGATGGCAAAGCAAACAAAGAAATACAATTTATAAACACTTGCAGCCTCTTTTATACCTCTTACTGCACCACGACTGCCAGTCATTTCAGGGGGGCTATGCCTGCGAGGGAAACAAGTGCTCCCCATGCCCAGCTATGCCGTGTGATGACCATTGCTGCAGGGCTCGGGAGCACGACCTCTACGTGAGCACCGAGTGCAGTGTGTGCAGCAGCACTGATACTGCGGAGCAGGTGATGCTCATTATCAGAGCAATATATCTGTTTCCGTTCTAGCCTACTTTCAGAAGGGAAACGAGTAGCTCCCTACAACTTCCTGAACAAGCCCTGTTTTGTGCTGAAATCTCCCATTACTGGCTTTTTTTTTTTGACCTGAAGATTTTTTAAATTAAGAGAAAATATTTTTGCCGTGCATATGAATGAGGCTGCAGGATGCAGGCATCTTCTAGCAGGGAAGGAGGGAAGACACCCGTGTTTAGCTGCCTGTCTTCAGCCCTTCCCCAGCCAGGAAATCCCGCTGGGGGGCACGGAGGGGAAGCCCTGGGGCGGGCAGGGGGAGGAGATGCGCCCGGCCCCCCCGGCCTCGCTGCTGCCTCCCAGCTCCTTCCCACGCAGGTGGCACTAGCAGAGGTGTCCCCTACATCACCGGGCGGGTGAAAGGACAGCGGGCACCAGACCCCTGCCTGACCTGGGAGGGCCGCGTTCCCCATCCCTCCCCTCCGCGGGGCCGTCGGGGCGGCAGGGAGGGTTCCCTTACCTGCACCAGGGTCATCTGGGAGCCGAGGGCCAGCAGGATCTTCTCGGTCTTGGTGGGGTAGGGGTTGTCGCGGTGCTTGTAGAGCCACTGCTTGAGCGGCCGCGCCATGTCCTGCAGCGCCTGCCGCTTGTGCCGCACCTTGCCGCCGCTCTGCCGAGCCCTGCCGCCGAGAAGGGACGTTCAGGATGGGGGTGCCGGGCACCCTGAGCCCCCCCATGCCGCCCCGGTGCCCTGTCCCGGGGCGTGACCCCAGCCCCGGCGTGCCCCGAGCCGGGGGTGTCCGATCCCTGCCCTTCCGGGGGCGCGGGGAGCGAGGATGCTGCGGGGGCTGCGGGGGGCTCAGCCTCGGGGCGCGATGCCTCCAGTGCTCTGCGGCTGCCCGGCATGTTTTTGGTATGTTTACAGAGGGGTTTTCCTTGGGGGGGGTGTCCCCGGGGAAGCAGCCCCCGGGCCGAGCAAAGTGCCGCGACCCTGGCGCACCATCCCTGCTCAGCCCCGCGGCGAGGAGCGCTCCTCCGGGAAGGAACCTTCCCAGATTCGCAACGGCCCCTATCGGGACAAAAATGCTGAAAGGGGTGAAAAAAAAGAAAGAGCTCAGTTACCGATAGGAAATAAATAAATAAATAGATAAAAAGGAAAAAGGTGTTTTGTTGTTGGTGGGTTTTTTGTTGTTGTTGTTTTTTAAATTTAAAAAAAGGTTGAAAATGAGAAGCGAGAAAAGCCGGGGGACCAGGAGGCAAAGCCGGGCGGCGGCAGGGGGCGCCGCGGGGCCGTGCCGAGCCGTGTCAGGCCATGCCGGGCCGAGCCGGGCGGCCGCGGGCGCTGCCTCGCCCAGGGCTCCCTCGGAAACCCAATTCCGCCGCGATGGGCTGGTAATAACATTTCGATGAAACACAATCTGCGTGCTACCGAGCAGCCGCGCCGCTGAAAGTATGAGCTGATGCAATCGTTAAGGTGGAAACGGGGAGTAAAAATAGCTCCTCCGGATTTTTTTCGCGTTCCGCGTCTCCTCGGACTTCAATTTCCGAAGCTGCCCCGGGTTGCTTGGTGCCGGTGCAACCCTCCGAGCTACGGCCGGCAGCACGCCGGAGCTACCGGGTCCTGCCATCACCTCCCCTTTCACCTGTTCCAGAACAACAACTACCGAAAAAAAAAAAAAAAAAGAAGAAGAAGAAAAAAAAGGGAAAAGAAAGCCGCAGACGGCTCAGCCTCAGGTGCCTTTTGCACAAACCCGTTCCCAGCATCACCGCGGCGGGCAGCGAGGGGAGCGCAGTGCGCGCACAGCCCCAGTTCCAGCTCCATTTCCAGCCCCAGCCCGGCTCCGAGAGCTGCGGGCACCGCGGAACAAGTGCGCGGGTCGCGGCCGGCCCCGAAGAGGCTGCCGGGGCTCTCCCGGTCCCGTCCCGTCCCATTCCGTCCCGTCCCGTCCCCTCCCGTCCCGTCCAGCCCCGCGGGTCTCACCCCGGGCCGCGTTCGCCAAAGGGGAGCCCCGCGCGTCCGCTTGGGGGGTGTGAATAAATAGAGAAATAAATGCGGTGCTCTCGTTCTGGTTTTGTCCGAACCAGAGAGAAGGAGGGAGGCCAATCACCTCCAGGCAGGAGCTCTGCGCAGCGCGGTGCCCCCGC
Source organism: Oxyura jamaicensis (assembly GCF_011077185.1). Lineage (NCBI taxonomy): Eukaryota > Metazoa > Chordata > Aves > Anseriformes > Anatidae > Oxyura > Oxyura jamaicensis. The sequence continues at coordinate 16,933,859 of NC_048894.1, read as the reverse complement.
TCGGGACGCGTCTGCACCGCCCGGTACCGGCATCAGCGGGATGCGAGCCGCGGGGATGTCGGCTTTGGGGCTCGGGGATCCATCCTAGGGACCACCTGGCGGTCCTAAAGCGGAGCCGAGCGCCGGGCACCGACACACACAACACGCATACACACATACCCCGTCCGCCGGTTGCGCAGGCTGAGGCTCTCCTTGATGGACGGGCTGTCGGGGAGCAGCACGTCGGCGTGGTGCGGGCCCTCCACCACCCCCACGTAGGGCCGGCCGCCCCTCTCCCGCTCCTTGGCGTCCTCCTCGAAGAGCACCTGGCCGCTCAGCTTGCTGAAGACGATGGTGTTCATGGTGGGGGGGGGGCTGGGGGCCGCCGCCGGCTCCGAGGTGCGGGGGCTCGCTGTGCGCTGCGGGCAGGCGGCGGCGGTCACCGGGCAGCCGCGACCGAGCGCCGACAGCAGCCCGCCGGGGGGGCAGCGCCGAGGCACCGGCAGCCGCCTGCCCACCCCCGGGGGGCTGCCCGCAAACCCTGCCCGCCCCCAAACCCCCCCTGTCCCCCCAAAACCCCCGGCCCGCTCCCTCTCGCACCTCGCCGCCAGCCTCCGCCGCGCTCCTCGCTCCGTGTCGCAATAGTTGGGAGCGCGGCTTCTCTGTTGGGTTTGGTGCTTCCCTCTCTCTCTCTCTCTCTCCCTCCTTTTTTTTTTTTTTTTTTTTTTTTTTTAATTAGGGTCATTCCTAATTGATTCCTTATTATAAAGGAATAATTTGTAATTTCAGATAAACATTTGATATTCCTCTTACTGCTGTATTTTCTTACTTCTTATTCTCACTGATGGAATTTTCTTATTATTGAAAGCTTTTTTGGTTATAAATCTGAAATTAGGAGCTCTTTGCTTTTTGATCCAAGAATATATTACATGAGGTATTTAACGTTTCCCACAGTCATTCATTTTCTTCAATGTCCTCCTTTGCATCTTGTGCATGAATATGGCCTCTTATTTGGCCTTTGAAATTAAAGACTAAATGAACAGAAGAAAGAAATGGGACTTTTTTCTTGGATTTCAGTATAACAGCTGGCATGTCTGCTTCTTCTACTCAAAACCAAGCCAAACCAAAACAAACAAACAAA
>NC_048894.1:16634052-16932639 GCF_011077185.1 Oxyura jamaicensis | reverse complement strand
GGGGGGGACACCGCCGGCCAGGGCACCCCGACAGCCCCGGGAAGGGCACGGGCCCCGCCGTCGGGGGGAGGTGCGTGGCGAGGCGCTGTGAGCCGGGGGGGAAGGGGGCGGAGGACGCGGGGGGGGTCCCGCTACCGAGTGCAGGGACCCCGTCGGGGCACAGCGGGCGTGGCGGAGGGCGCAGCCCCTCGCCGCTCATTAACGCCGGTATTTAATGAGACCACACCAGGAAACACCAACTCCCCCCCCTCTTTTCCCCCCCCCTCCCCCCCCCCCCCCCCCCCCCCTTAGAAGGCTCACAGCCCGAGCCGGGCGGCGCCCCGCTCCCTGTAGCATCCTCGGTGCGCCCCCGCCGGGAGGCGATGCTGGCCCTGCGTGCGCCCCCGGCCCGCTCTCACGGGTGCGCCGAGGCCCCCCCGCTCCTCCCCACGCCCCCCGCACCCCCCGCCGGCCCTAACGTGTCGGTTGCCGTGCGCAGAAACCCGAAAAAGCTGGCCCCGGCCAATGCTCCCGAGGATACCATTCAGACGCTGCCGATGCCGGGCACCGGCTTTCAGGAGGGAGAGTGAAGTCACGGCCGCATGACGTCACGGCCATGACGTCACGCAGCCCCGCATGTCTTGGAAGGGGTCCTCGGAGGAAATGGGCAGCCCGGCACGGGGGTCGCCGGCCCCCGTGCCCACAGCATTTCACCGAGAGGGAAGCTGAGAAAATCGACGTGCTGGGGACGCCCTGCTGAAAAATCACCCTGCTGCTGGGCCCCCAGCCAAGGGAAGGGATGGAAACAGGGTGGCAGGGGCCGCAGGAGCGCACGGGACTTCAGGGCAAAGGCCCCCTGCAGTGGGTACCCTGGTCGGAGCACTCGGGAACAGTCTGAGGGGACAAACAGGGCCATGGGGACACAGATGCCTCCTGGTCTGTGCTGAAGTGCCAGCTGCTTGCTGCAAACCACACCGTTGCAGTTATTGCTGAGCCTGGCTGAACCGTTTCTGACCCGGGAAGGTTTGTTATAATTACATTACCGCGAGGGAGGACTGAGAAATTGAGAGGCTTCATAGACACTGAGCTCCCGAGAGCTCTGGCCAGCAAAAGGGGAAGGTGATCTCAGCCACCTGCAGCCCCATGCCAGTCCTTGCCCCATCATCTTCCCTTTCCTCCCTCCTCCTGCATGCCTGCCATGGCAGGAGGGATGCGCACTGCCAGTGTGGTGGCTCGGGAAGAACAGGGAGGGGAGAACCTCAGTGGTAAGATGCTCCTTTCCACTTCCCTCTGGACACCTTTGGGTGTAGCTGTCTATCTTGCAGAAAAACAAAAAAAAACCACTGTTGCCTCCCCACACACCCAGCAGGTGAGCAGGGTCTGCCCACAGCATGCCCCATTGGGCTGGGGGCAGCACGGATGGAGGGACCCCTTTCTTCCAATTCTCCCCAGTGCCAAGGCACCAAAGGGATCTCCTATGTGGGAACTGTTAAGTTAAAGAATTTCCCCCCGCCCGGTGTGTCCCCTGCTGGAGCTCTCACGCTGAGCGGGGGCGCGGGGCACCTGGCTGTCCTCGAGGAGCGGGCAGCCAGGGCAGCAGGTTGCTGAGGGCCTGGCACATCCCCACCCGCACCCAGAATAAATCGCAGCAGCAGCAAGAGCCGAGGGCAGGAATCAGCATTTGGAAAGCGGCTCTGGAAAAAAACAAAAGCCTGCGCAGGGCAGGCGCTGCCAAGCGTGGCGAGGCAGCAGCAGGAGCAGTTGGCACCGTGGCGCCTTACAAGCCTTTAAAGCAGCGAGATCTCCCAAATCATCACATGTAAATCTCACACACGCCCGCCCCCTCCATATTTTATTACTTAGATCACAGTTGAAAAGCTTAAATGAAAACAGGGTTTCTATTTCCAGAGCTTGTTTAACATCGCGAATGTGATACAAACTGCGGGCTTCATGGTTTTAATTAAGGTTACTTACCCCGCCACGCACGGAAAAGCAAGTCAATGGCTGCTGGCTGCATGCTGCAGGCCATAGCCGGCTCCCTGAGGACTGATGGGGAGCACCGGGGGTCCCCCATGCCCCAAAGTGGGGCTGGGTTTGGGGGACAGGGGGGCCTGGGGCACCTGCCATGACTGGGGAGCGAGGAGTGCTGTGCTCCCCTGGCAAAGCCAGCCCCTGTGCCCAGACTGAAGCAGGCGGCAGGCTGGGCTGGCACACCAGAAAGCGGCAGCGAGGCATCTTTCCAAGGGATATCATGCAAAAAGAGCCTAGAAGTGGTGCTCTGGGGTCTGAGCTGTCTCACAGAGGAGCCAGGAAAAAAAATCAACAGCGCTGTCAGGCTGAGAGGGGGATTTGCTCCCGAGGCTGCGAGAGGTGGAGCTCCCCAGTGCCATCCCCTCTGTAGCCAGCGGAGGGGCTGCTTTTGTCCATGACTTCACAGTTGTTTTCTAAATGCTTTCAGCAAGTATTTCCTCAGCGCTGCATTCTCACAGCAACCCCCTCCAGCTGCAGATTCCTTCACGGTAAACATATATGTTTGAAATTCAAAGAATTTCCCCGTGTCCCTGGTACGCCGCGCTATGGCACGCAGGGTGGCTCAGGAACCGTGTGTCGAAGGGCCTGAGAAGCCGTGTGGGTGAGGAGTTGTTTAACATCATGCAAAACGAGGGTTTATCTACACTACAAGATATCCACCCTCGCAGGGAGAGAGGCCTGTTTCCATCCCAGGAAGCAACTGACCACAGGCCAGAGGCAGACGCAGACAACCCGCTCACCAAAGCGAGCTGGCCCTCCAGGAGCTCACAGAGCCCCAGCCTGTCAGCCCCCAAAGCCCCGGGGGGACATCAAGCAGGGATGAAGCCAAATCTTGTAACAGTGGGGTTTTGTTACCGTATTCCTAGGGAAGGAAGAAGGACCTTCCACTTTGGACACCTTGCCTAGGAGAACATACAACAGAGAGGTCACCATACCTCCTAGGACATCTATGGGGGATGTAATGGTGTTGGCCTACTAGAAAGCAAAGGCAGGCCTGTGAAGTCACCACCTAGCACAGGCCTGCTTGCATGCACAAAGCTTTGGAGAAATTAGATTTGGTTTTCAGCAGCACCTGAAGGAGCACCTGAAAAATAAAACGTGGGCTTATTTTAATTCTGGATGGGTGTTTGGTTTGGAGAAGTTGGTAGGAGGGCATGGTGAAATGGGAACCTGTGTGCAGGAAGCAAATACACTGGCATAGTGTGTGACCAGCCCTAAGCCAGCTGTGCTGGTGCTGCTGTGGCCAGGTAACACTGTTAAACCCCAGGGCCAATGAGGACATCCAAACTCTGGAAAAAGCACTGGGGTTTGTGGCAGCAAAAAACCCCAGACAAAGCACAGACCCCCCAAAATAAAAACCCAGCCCATAAGCATTGCTTTATCTAGGAGGGTAGAGGGCTCATCTGGAGAATGAATAAAAAAACCATAGCCACATCTCCATGCAAGGACCAGAACCCAGCTCTATTGACTTCTAGCTGGACCCCCCAAAAGCATCAGAACAAACAACAAAACAAGAGGTGAAATTCATCCCCTGAAAGAGTGATTTTCTTAATTATACATGATATATCAGCACACTCAACATTGGCAATCTGCAATGTCATATATATATATATTTATATTTTCCTAACCACCTTCCTTTTAACTGAGTTTTAAAGTCTGCATTTCATCTTCGCTGAGGCAATTCACTTCACTGCTTTTACTGGTCAGAGAATGACTCAGTTGAATTTAATGTAGTGTCTCAAATAGACGATGGCTGCTCTGCACTTGAAAAATGAGTGTGGATTTGTTTGGATTTAACATTAAAGGCTACAGGTCACAATGCACAAATTTCCTATCTGCTTTGAAAATTTAAGGATAAACACTGAATAGTTGATAACAATAATAGTAATAATTATAATTTTTCTTCAGACACCTGTGCAAAAATAAACATCACACACTGTGTTATTGAATTCTCTACAATTTATTCCTGTTTTTCCATGTAGCAATCTATGAAGTCAGGTATTTTTTTTCACCAATATTCTTCAGCATCACAGATACAGAGGTCAATCCACCATTTTAAATAATCATCTGGCTCAAACCACGAGGAACTCTTACTCAAGCCCTGGGCATGCTGACAGCAGCACGAGCAGGTGCTTGTGAGCAGAGGGAGCTCAGCACCTCGCAGGGATGCAGGGATGCATGCAGGCACTGCAGCCAGCCCCTGGGACACTTCAGCATCCCTAGATAACCAAAAATGCGAGCCCAGCCGGCAATGCCGAGGAGGTGTGAGAGGGGTGACGGGATGGAAGTGACGATGACGAGGTGGGGACCCTGTTTCCCCCTCAAGCCACACGCGTTTCTGCGTGACCTCCAGGATTTCACAATCTCCGTGCCTCTATTCTGCAGCTGCAACGTGGGAATAATAACACTTCCTCTCCTTTCCCTGCTTCCTCCTCTGTTTTTTGGCACACAGCGAATACAAGAGGGCTTGATCTCAGTTGGAATCTATCAGTGCTACTGACATGTTAATAATACTAGCAGAGACGTTTCCTCTTTGCTTCGCGCTGACAAAGCTCCGCGCGGGGCAGCGGCTCCCGACGTGTCAGCCCAGGCTGTATTCCCTTTCAACCCCAAATCTGAGGCGCTTTCCGGAGACAAGACAGAGAGCATGCACAATTCGTTCTGACTTTCAGGATTTTAAACAGAGAGATGGAGTCGTAATACACTTCAGTTTGATGGCCCTCCAGTCGCTGCATAAAAAGCTCCGAAACATCCTCAGCCTCTTGGCTGCTTGCACTGCCTAAAACCTTGCTCAGTTCAGGCAGGGTTTTGATGATGTTCTGCCTGGAAGCTGCTGGGTGGGTGTCAGGGGACAGGCAGAGCTGCAGGGCAACGTGGACGCAATCGAGGGAGTTTTGTGTCTTGAAGGGAAACCCCTAAGGTAACACACCGGTTTATGTAGAGGGCCAGCTTCTGGCGCTCGTCCCTCTGGGGTGCTGGGATCCCGCTCCCTTCGGCTCTGCTCGGAGTCCCCCAGCAGTGGGTTGGTTTCCTGCAGAGGAAGACTGAGAAAGTCTGGGGACAAAATAAGATTGCAGAAAGATTTTGTAAAGATGCTTTGCAATTAATGTTTTTGGCCCGAGTTTGAAAATTTCCTTCCTTATTACTTGCAGTCACATAAAAATGTCTCCCTAGTTGCTCTAGCTTTCACATAATTGATCATTCATAAATCTCTGATGCCTTGGATGGTTTCTTAGAGTTTTCCAGTAATAATAAAAACAAATGTTTATTCAAGCAGATTAAAAAGTCAGGCTGATCCTATAAATCTGTTTAACCAGTGCAGATAATTGTGTTATCTTATGTTGGTAGAACTGAATTTAAAGCTCTGTGAAGAGTTTTAAAACGCACAAATGCTGTTCTAGCTGAGGCTGCAGCCAGCGATTCAGAAAGCAGTTTGGCTTTGGTAGCTCTCACCAGTCTCCAAAGTCGGTACCCACGGAGAGGCAACAAGCCTGCATTCTGCTTTTTCCTGTTTATGTACGGGGTAAATGGGTCCTGCAGGGCGCAAAATGTTCGGTGCAGCAGTGTAACTCGCGTACAAACCGTTAATATTTATTATTGGTGAGGCTGAGGCAGGCAAGCCAGCAAAGGAAATAGCTGGCACATCTTCATTAATTCCTTCTGGTTCTAAAGTAGTTTTCAGGAAATAATTCTGCAAGACCTTGGCTCCACACACAGCGTATTTATTCAGAGCTGGCAGGGGCACCAGAAACCATATAGTTCATCGAGCCCCGCACTCCTCTGGATCCTGAAGGTGTTTATCAGAAGTGGCTTTCAGGTAGGGGGCAGCCCCCCACACACAGTGCGTGGTGCCAGTCCTGGAACACCCACTGGGGTCTTCGAGGCTTAATCACAGCCCCTGTCCACACTAGGAACAATATTCAGAAATCCCTCCATGGCCTCAAGGGAGAAGGAGGTGTTGTCCACCCCAGCATGTCAAGTGAATATTGCCTTTGTAGTTTTTATTATTATTATTATTATTATTTATTTTTTATTTTTCCCTCCAAGTTATTTGAATGTAACTATTATCTTTTCTCCCGTAATGTGACTGTTTGACTTGTGACCTTGGGGATACTTTTCTGGTTGCTTTGAGATCTAGCCATGACTAAAACCAGAAGTTTAGATATATATGCAGACTTTTTATTTTTTTATTTTATTTTATTTTATTTTGTCTGAAAAATAGACTGAAAATCTTGAATATCAGTCTCTCTCATGAGATGTCCTGATTTCACGCATTACAGCAGGGCCAGAAATAACATGAGAACAGCTTTTCTCACAGTATTTCGGTAGTTCTTTCCTGGCCATTGCCAAAACCAGGATGTGAAGACATGCATGAGCATTAAAGCAAACTCCTATTAGAATAGTTCAAGTTCCTTTTGCATTGTGGTAAAAATTTGTGTCAATTTTTATTCTATTCAGACTATTTCAATCCTTTCAGTACTTCAAATATTCATCAGTGTTTTTTCTTAATAAATCATCCTGCTTGTGGGTTTTAATCTTTTTTTTTTCTTTTTTTTTCTTTTTTTTTTTTTTCTTTTTTTAAACACACGCCAAGAATATGACAGAGTGCTCTGACCTAAATTGCACATTATTTGATTGTGTGCATGAATGTTGGCTGTCCCACCAGCTACCCCACTGGCTCTGCAAGCACTCCTCGTGGGTGTGACATAAGCATGCAGTGAGTGCTTGCTGCACTGGGACAGATGCTGCCCTCAGGTGTCTGCGTGATGATTCAGTGCCCAAGGGCATAAGGATAGAATCAGCCTCAGGTTTGCACAATTAAATTGTTTCATTCAAAGCTGTCAACGAATTCAGGTGCCAGTCACCTCAGAGCATTTCCACAAAGTAGCAGAAGTGGATAGAGTTACCTGCCTCACTGCCAGGGTAAATACCAGCGGTGAGTGTGAGCAGGACACGGGGTTGCAGCCTGCTGCTGCTGCTCCAGGTGTGTGTGTGTCTGTTTGCATGTGTGTGTGCATATGTACGTGCATGTGTGTGCTCCTCCTGGGTGAGATGTGCCCCATACAAGCAGCCCTGCAGGAGCCGGGGCAGCCCTGTGGGCTGTGCCTGCCCCATCCCATAGTGGTACCCATGGCAGTAATGTGAGGTGCTCCCAATTCTTCCCAAAATGACAGCCTCAATGCATGCTGTGCATATCAGCACCTTTCTCAAGCTGGGTGAACCAAAGCTTGAAAACATGTCTTTGGCGAGCTGCAGACTACCAGACTGCTTACGGGATATAGTTCAGGGTTTATGGATCTAGCCTTGGGATATGAATAGATCAAGTGAAGGCTTTTTACCTTTAGGGGTGGCCAAAGCCCAGTAGAGGCTTTTAATCATCTTTCTCCAGACAATATCTGTGTTAAAATCACCTAAACCACCCGAGAATGGGCAGACTTTGCTGATTCACCCCCAGTGGTCTGAGGAGACCCCATGCTTGATACACTCCCCATTTCCTGGTGGGACTTAAATGGAGATCTGTAGCAGAAAAGGACAGGGAAGAGTTTTGTTGTTTGTTTGTTTGTTTGTTTGTCTGTTTGTTTGTTGTTGTTGTTTTCTGTGGGACTTAAGGCTCTTCTTCAAGTGCTTGCTTGACCACTTCTGCCACAGAAGCAGGACATTTGTTGACCATCCTCCAGGGCCTAAAATATCTCCCTCTGTGGGTCAGGATGCAGATGTCTGGGGAGGAGCAGAGGGTCTTTTGCAGAGCACAAGTGACACTGCTGCTTTTGCTGAAGAAGCTGGAGCCCTTGAGGAAGACACTCTCAACAGCTGCTGGGCCTTCTAGAGATCAGTGAACTCAACCATGAGGTGTTTACCAATGTTATCACAGCCACTGTCCTGTAAAAAGCTGTGACAATGATGCTAGCACCTGGTTGGAGAGCTTTCTCCCCAAAAAAGGCACTCCAATTCATGCCTATGTTTATGTGGGAGACTCTCCATGGATGGAGCCATAAGGTCCCAGTTAAGGTAATTCTGTTTGGCAGCAGCACGAGATAGTTTGCAATGAACATTTACAAACCAGCCAAGGAATATGATTTCTTAAACAAAAGATCCAGCTTTTTAAGGTTCTTACCCATGGAGCTGCTTCAAGCAGTCATCATGCTTCTGTCCTCCCTTGGATGGACTCCCCAGCCCTGGAACCAGGTGGCTGATAGTGCAGAAATGCTCAAAATCCTTGGAAAGGACACAATCGTGTCAATCGTCTCCAATGAAGGTAGCAGTCACAAACACACGGGTTTGCCAAAAGTCTCTGGCTAGTTCCAGGAAGCCTTCGTTTGTTTGCATTGCTAATCTGTCAGAGACCGAGACTGCTTGGGGAGATATCGAGCCCTTTGTAAGCTTTCTCGCGTACCGCTTCTGCTGGGATCTGCAGGATAGCAGCCATCTGAGAAGGATTCGGGAGACTGCCCAGTTATCAGGCTGAGACAGAAGGAGCTATTCAGAGCTGGAGGCAAGGCAGCCCCTGGAGTGCCTGTTTGCATTCTGCAAGTCCTCTTGTGCTTTCTGTTGCTTGGCAGGAATGGGAAATGGCAAAGCCTTGCTGCAGCAGGACTCAGATGGACTGGTGGGATGCCCTCCTGAGGTGCATCCCCTTGAAGGTCAGTGAATGCTGGGATGCAAGGAGGAGACCTGACTCACAGGTTGTGTTGGGATTCACACTGCAAGAAAAAATTCTGTAAGCACTTTTGGAGCTCCCTTCTCATAGCAGAGTGAGGAGAGTAACTGGTATTGCCATGGACTTTCAAGCCTTTATGGAAAGGGGAGCAGCAAGACAATGGTGGGTGATGGATATCTTTACATCCATCTTCAGATTTCCATGCTGCTACCTACCGCCTGGAGCTGCCCAAGCGACCTGTCCCTGCTCACAGCAGGCTGGGCTTGCAGCACACCCTTGGCCATCGGGCCCTTCCCAGTGGCAGCCTGCAGCCCCTGATGGCTTGCACCATCATTTGGGTTGCAGTCAGGCAGGACATGTTTGCCCAGATCACGCTTGGCCAATGCAAAATCTTACCTGCCCAAGTGAAGTGAGAACTGAGGCCAAGGTTTCATGTATTTCTCCACAAACATTGTTGATTAAAACCTTGCCTGCAGGTGGCAGCCACCTTTTACAGCCGAGTTCTGTCCACATTCTCACTGCTTTGTAAAACCGCTACCAGTTGATTATATCTACACAATCTTCTTAAATCATTGGACTGTTTAGTTTTAGAAATGTAAATCTTGTGAACTTTAACAATTATTAACTTTCTCATTGGATTACATTCTTAGACAGTTTTATTGTTTCATGCTGCTGGGTTTTCCAGGGTTTTCTTTGGCTGGGTCAGCCCTTCTAAGCTGCCACTTAGAACTGCTATGAAAACACATGCCTCTGTGTGCCCAGCGCACGCCCTGCAAGACTCACGGTGGAAGTCATGGCCTGTTCACCATGCCATGGGATGTCCACAGATCTCCAGCGCTGGAGGTCTTCAGTCCCCACACGTTGCTTTTCAGATTTTTGCCTATTTTTGAGACACTTCCATGGCATGGACATACTTGTATTTGCCAACCTTAGGGCCCACAGCACTGGGAAACACGGTGGAGAAGCTCTGTGTTCAACCTCAGCCCTTTCAGGGACACAGACACTTACTGCAGATTGCAAAGAGATGCCTCACAGCCATAGAGCTGCTTCTGCTGTTCAGCAATTTGGCCAGCAATTTCTGAGGCCCCAGCATCGCAGCTGCATTTTGTCCTGGTTGTAATGGTTGCTCATGATACGGCATAGCTGTTCTTAGGCCACAGGGGTCCTCTCTTGGGTTGGCTTTCTCTGATGGAGACTCTGGGACTTGCAGAAGTTCTGAGGGTGTTGCAGGGGTGCCTGAGCCTGCGTTGCCCATCTCCCAGAGCAAGGATGCACATGGTAGAGTAAAGGGGGTTTTATTCTTATATCTGAAGTGTGTATTCTTATATCTTTGGTGTGGTGGGTATGGATGTGATAATCAACATGAGACATGATTTAAATTCTCTTCTAGCAAAAATTAAAGTAGTTTCTATTACACATTCCTACAACATTCAGAATGGATTAAGCAGTAATTAGATATCGTTAATTGCCAGTGGAATTAAAATCATAACGTAGCTCTCACTAACTGTGTTGATTTAGAAACACTGACAGTTGTGAATCTACACTGGTGCTTGTACAGCCCTAAGACTGGTGAATATGAGCACATCTACACAATGGAAGTGTCTTAAAGGTATGCAAAAATCTGGAAAGCAACATGGGGCAACCAAAGAAAGCTCTGGTTTGGGGGAGTGTTTTTTTGTTTGTTTGTTTGTTTTGTTTTGTTTTGTTTTGTTTTGTTTTTTTTTTTCATGCTGAGTTTGAAAAGACTCAGTTCCTTCAGAGAAATCACTCCTCTTTGTTTTGTACCTCTTCGTGCCACATCAGATCCAGGGCTTGGCAGTCACCTATACTCCTTAGTTGCTATGCTGAAAAACATTCACCTAGTCATTACATTCTGGGAAGCATACCAAGGCTGGCCCACAGATGTCCGCTTTCCCAAATATTTTTCCTTTTACATGACACCCCACCACAGACAGTTGTGGAATGGGCTGGAAGACGGCATCAATCTGACCATAACTTCTGCTTCTGAACCTACTTTGTCCCTCAGCTGCAAGTGCACATGGCATATTTCTCTCCAAGAGTTTCTCCAGCTCCACGGTATTTTCCTGCCTAGCCTCACACAGAGGTAAGGGCTAGGTAGTCTGCTATCCAAATGGCCTACTTGAGAAAGTCTGCCATATGTGAGTGTAATGAAGGTCTGCAGAGCAAGACTGGCAGCCACAGGAAAGGAATTTTCCATATTGGGCAGACTATTTGCCCATTGCTGGGCAAACCCAGCACTAAAGGTGACCATCCACGAGCCTCTGCGCAATCGCACCCATTGTGACTGAGCGCAGTTATGAACAACAGTGTGCTTTTAGCTAGAGTGGAGCAGCACGTGTCTCTTCACTGAGTGCATCAGAAGCTCTTTTCCTTTACGTTGGTTGCCCCCTGAAAAATGGGCAGAGGAAACCCACTTGTTTAAAACAAGGCATCATCCTACAGTGGGACTGAGCTTGGACCCAGTGAACCCCAGTTCCATAACCAAGGCTTATTAAACCGCTGGCCATCCACCACCAGTCTCCTTCTCATCTTTTTTTTTTTTTTTTTTTTTTTTTTGAGTGTCTGTTTGTCCCGGTATGGGTTCCCCCACCCTTCCGTCATTGGAAGGTTTAAGGCTGAGTGAAAAACCACGAATGGTCTTTGAACGTGTTCTGCCAAGTCTCTTTACAGTACAATACTGGCAGGAGTGAAACACTGGGGCCAGGCAAATATGCAAGCTTCATCACATTAAAGGAAGCAGAGCAGCACGGTTATTGCATCATTCTATGGCTTCCCAGACGTTGTTGTTATTTTTTCATTAGAGCAACAGAACTGCACTTGGTGCTTTTTGCTGAAGAGCCAAGGAGGCCCCAAAAGGCTGTCAACTGGAGAAGAGAATGCGGCAACTGGAAAGATGAGTGGTTTACTGCACTAATTTTATAGCACAGACTTTACCAGTCTGTGGTAGAGGGAACCGGCAATATGATCTGTGTTCACTTTTTTTTTTTTTTTTCAAAAAAAAAGACACATAGCCAAGTACTTAAAACTATTTGCTTGTTCAAGACAAGTTATTTGAAAGTTTAACTACTACTGAATCAACCAACATTTTTCAACACTAAATCATTTCAATTCCATATCATATGTTTTTAATTTTATCAGCATCTGTAACTTTTTAATTACCATTTTTATTAAAGATTTTTTTTCTTTTTTTTTCTTTTTTTTTCTTTTTTTTCCCAGAAGCAGTACACAAATGCCTAGTTATTTAATCTGGGCATTAGAACACGCAGTTCAAGGTTTGGCCATTGAAGCAAAACTCCGCTGCCAGATGCGCCCACCAGACCACAGGTGCTCCGAGTTGCTCTCCGTTGATTGCCAAGCTCCTTGGAGAAGCAAGGGGTGTCACAGCACGGCTGGACAAAATTTACCACCACAATTTTAATGAACAGTTTGGCCCCCTGGAAGCTTCCAGGCAGATTCCCACCTAACGAAGAGGGAAGAAGCTTTAAAGGCACTCGGGGTCCTGGCGCAATGGGGAGTTGCCTGGAAATTTATGTTTCATGACTTAATGTTTCATGGTTCGGCACTGGGATAATGTCATTCTTCTGGCCCTTGTCCAATACACACTCAAAGTGACAATATGCTGAGGTTCTGACTGGCCAACTACTATCTGGTCACCACATCAGCATTCCCAGCTGTTGGATGAAAACACATAAAATTAGTGGAGATGGTTTTGTGCTGCCAAAGAGATGTAAAAGTGATAGGGTTAGGCCACATTATATAATTTGGTAACCAAAGCCAAAGCTACCCTGTGTGGGTTTATGAACATTTCATTTGCATTTGAAGCAAAATTGATTGCAGTTGTCATAAAAGAAAGATCAAACAGTTGAAGGGTACTGTGCTCCCTATAGACTAGGTTAAAACATGTAACTCGCCAATGACAACAACTGGAAAAGAGAGCAGACCTTGCCAACTGGAAGGTGTCTGGCAGATAGCACAGAAACAACTTGAGAGAATAAACACAAGCCATGGTAATGCTGTCCGTGGAAATCCTTCCCAGCAAGCAACAAGTACTACTGAACTGATAACAACCAGGCAATAGGATGGGAAGCACACATTGTAGTGTAAAATTGCACTCCAGGAAAAGGTTCATGAAAATGGATGACTCTTGGCTGGCTTCAATGCCTGAAGCAGCAAAATGTTGAGCATTGAGGAACATCTCTGTTTAAGTGGAGGAGGGAACAATAATTGGTAAAATTATTTCCTTCAGAAACTGTGTAATGTAACTTCCCATGGCAGAACTACAGCTGCAGACACTTTGGTCCTGGCATGTTTCAGGTCACCAAAGCACGGATCAGGTTGTCTGAATTTAGCAGTGGCTAAGATACAGCATTGCTTCCTTCTGTTGTTCTGGATCCTGAGCAGTGTGTGGCAAAGTTTAAGTGGCTAAAGAAGAGGCAAACCACAATTTACAGTTGGGGAGACGTCAGCTTCTGCCTCTGGAAATGAGCTCTGCACGGAAACTTGAACACCACTGCTAAAGAAACACATTGCGTGTTTCCATTGCAGTCATTCTGCTGTCATGTGTAAAACAAATATTACTTTCATATAAATGTTTAAGGAACATCCATTTAATTTATTAAGAGATTAAATTCTTCAATTATATTATCTAGTTTGGCCTCCTAGGTCGATTCCCACCTGATCCGCATGTCAGCAGCTCATTTGACTTGTTTTAGGTGAAGTGGAATGAAAGAGAGAGCACAATTTCACACAAAGTGATCAGCGAGCCTAAAGCAAGTCAGTGATTCATGTCTCAGGACAGCCCCGTGAATCTCAAGCTCATTTATTCACCAAAGAAAGGTTTTGGTGATGGAGCAGAATAACAAAACCCCTAACATATCACAGATCCAGTGCATCCAGGCTGTGAAGTTTGTATTTCCCCAACAACGTGGAGACAGTATGGTGTGTCAGAACACACGCACTTGCCATTAGCATGAATGTTACAAGGAAACGAACGTAAATCCCAGATTTAAATGTGTAGTTTGAACATCCTGGGACAATTAAATTATTGATAATGGTTATCTGTCACCAAGCAATAAATCATGAACTCGTGGAGGGGTAAAAGAAAAGCTATCTTGCTGCTGACAGATGCACAGACTGAAAGATTTGGTGGGGCTTTAAGGTTCCAGAAGTAATTACATAAAGGTGAAAGATTTCTTCTCTTGCCCTTTTTTTTTTTTTTTTTTTTTTTTTTTTTTCTCCTCACCAACTATACATTTCCATACTGAAAACAACACTTTCCTGACAACTTTTCTTACTTGGCCTCTACATTTTGTGAAATTTTTATGAACATGAGGAACACAGCTTGAAGTGAGCAGCTGGTGAAGAGCAGGCCTGGCTTTATTGCTGTGAGCTGGAGCATGGTGCCCTGCACAAAAGGAGGAGCTGGCTCCCAAAATATTGAAAGGTGATGGATACTCTTTGCTGTTGGTAACACAGAGATGATGCTGATGGTAGCTGCAGATAAACTGTGGGCTGGAAAAAAGCTATACAAGACAATACAGAAAACAATATAGAAAGAAAACAAGGAGTGAGAAAGTGACAGCAAAGGAAGAACACAGAGACTGGCTGCCTTTCTGTCACTGCACTGCTGCAGCTGAAATAAGGCTCTGTATTGCGCTGAAAACAATATTGAGCTCCAGAACTCCGCACGAGCGTGTTTCCTAGGAGGCTACAGGTTTACGTGGGCAAGCAGCAGCTGGTGGAAAGGGAAAGGGACAGAGGCATTTCCCTGTCAGGCACAGGAGCAGTGGAGCGTGAGCTCGCTGCTGCCTGGTTATAAATGGTGGGAATGCCAGTCCCGGGCAGCCGTGGCTGCTGGAGCTGATGCCAAGGCTTGAATGGGGCGGCAGACGCTGCCAGGAGGGGGATGTGAGCAGGAACCAGGACCAGCTTTGTGAGCAGCCTTTTCAGGAGGCTGCGGTGTTGTGAAACTTAACACAGCTCTGCGGAGAAAGTGGAAGCTTGTCAAATGGACACGCTGTACTGCTCCCTTTAGGGGAGCCAGAAACCAGGTTCATTTATTCATTTTCCAACAGCTAAATCTTCTTATATTAATTATGTGAAATCCAGGAATTTTGGACAAAGAAAGATGTACTTTTTAATACTGATCCTTCAACTGTGTGGCGATCTGTATCGGTTTCAAAACTACTTCTCCTTGCATAGAACTTTAAAACTTCAGGCATGGCACAGGAAAAGAAAATAGCACAAATAATTTGGCTTAAATCTGGGATTAACTGTCTGAGACCTTAAAATAAAGACTTCAGATGAACTGCTCAGAGGCATACGGCCTACCAGCATGAGTGTGAGTGTCAAGCTGAGGCCATTTAATTGTCAGGAACATGACATTTATTGCCCTGACGCCTGTATCATAAAATTAAGTTTACTTTAGAATTTATTCCATATGAAATCCATGTTAAACAGTCAAGAGTGCCTTGAGAGGTCATGTTAAGGACAACAATTATCGTCAGGGAGTTTTTTTTTCTCCTACTACAGTAAGAAAAATAACATACCAGTTTACCTTATCTTTGTAAGCAAGAGAGTGACAAGCTGTTTGTATCTACAGCTTCTCTTGCAGGAACATAAATGGATAAATAAATAATACCAAGCCTCTCCTCTTCCAAATTAGTCAATTAATATTTAGAAGTACTTTTGCATATGGCAATGTAGCTTACGCTACTACAGCAGTGACATCAGTGTGATGACATGGATGCATTTATTTAAAATAACGTATGATGCATTTATTTAAAATAACGTATCATATCTATGGGTCTGAGCTGGAAAATAACTAAAATAGTATTAGCTTCATCACTGGTTGCTGATAGAACCTGTGACAACCCCATGACTATGTTGGTGTTTGCACTTACCAAAAAATACTAATTGGATTCATATTTTGATCTCCAGACTGTCAGCACCTGCCCGTAGTTCATTTCCTTAAAGATACTCTTTCCACCTTCCCTAAGGGCCCAATGCAATCCTCCTTTCTCAGGACTATATCGGGCTTCTAAAATGACATTTTAAATAAGCCTTTGTGTCTGCTTTAGAGAAAACACAAATGAAAGTTGGATTTGCATGATGCTTTCATTCGAAACTTCTGCTAAAAGTAAAATCAGTTGCTTTTAGTAGCCATGCCAGTTAGAGGAATAATAATTGACTTATAAACTGCTTCCAAAACAAGAAAATTGTTAATTATTAAATGAAGTAAAAAAAATCATTCAGAAGCAAGTACTTGACAAACACAAGTTATTTGAACATTTGGTGTAGTTTGTTTGTTTGTTTTCCAGTTTTGTCAGATGTCTGTGTCTGTAATTAAGACATTACTGCTCTCAAAGAAAGTGTTAGCATTATTTGTTGAGCATGGTATGTAGAGAGGGTCTCCTCGCTATAATATCAACAACTGATATCAACAATATGATTATCTGATATCAACAATATGATTATTGAAATTAGCTCTAATTTTGATTATAATTTTAATGCAGAAAATAAAGAAATTACTTCAATACAATGTTGTCCTCAGTTTAGAAAAAAAAAATCAGATAATGTGTGAACATAAATGTAATGCTCTACTTTTATTTACAGCTGCTAAATTTTAATTTGACTTAAACACATATGTTAATTAAAACACATTTCACCAGCTACTTATAAAATTAAGCCCTATTTTGTTTCATGTTGGTAGAAACAGGAAATTTGGAGTGATGTCTACTGCTAGAGCTGTTTGCAGTACTTATATAACACCAGATGTGAGATTGATGTATCTGTATTTTGCCCTCTCCTGTGAGTTGCAAGTGATCAAACAGGCAAAAACATAATGACAGGATGATTAGACAAATTTAGCACAAAGGAATTGTCTGAGACATTCATAAATTACCACCCAACCCCACACACGGTGATGGAAAATGTATTTATTGCAATGTCACAGATACACAAAACCATTTATATCCGCAACTAGTTTCAAATACAAGCTTATTAATCGTAGAAGGCACCTTAGCCATATCTTAACTGGTAGTCTTTTAAAAGATGCATTACTAAAAGATCCAGAAAACTAGGTGTGAGCAGTTTCTAAACCCCAGGTGTGACAAATCGTCAATATAAAAACAAATACCATTTTCCATAGATGAATTTTTGTTATTAAATTATTCTAATTTAAACGAGCTGTGTTATGACATACCGATGCTAGAAGAAGCCATCATGCATTCAGATGTAGCTGGATTGCAGTACAAGGGTGTTGGTAAAAGCTGTTGAAGCATCAGCCATACTTTGCTTTTTCTGTTGCCAGAGCCAATCTGCGAATGTTTGCTATGCAACCAGCTGCTGCCTCCTGCAGAGTTTCATCTGTTGAGCCCACCATAGTCAGTAGAAGCTACAAAAATATTAAAAACAGCATAAGAAATACAAAATGTATGCTATTATTTAAATAGTATTCAAATCATATTTTGAATAATTGGATGCATTTACTCACATATATATAAGAAAAAAAATATTGAAAATTATATTAACAAAAACCATTGTATTATATGTGTCCATATATATACATGCTTATGTATACTTTTGTATACCTATATGTATTAACATGCACATAGAGCACACCACTTTATATCTAATCACATTTGTACCCGTAATTTGATATTTCGTGTCTGATTTTCTATTTATTTTATCACAACTGCCTATTGGATCTGACTTGGATTTTTTTCTTGAAAGTAGAAATTGCGTATGTGTTAATTGAAATTATGGTTTCCCCTGAGGGCATACTAGTATATTTGTACATGCTCAAGATTTTTAATAAACAAAACCGTGCACTTTTTTTTTTTTTTTTTTTTTTCCTTGATCATAAAACTGGATCCATGTGAAAGGGACCCCCGTGTCCCATTGACTGTAATAGGTTTCTTTATTGTCACAGCAAAGCACTCACGTTAAACTGCTTGAGGGATACAGGTCTGGGCATACCATTCTTATATATTTGCATGTAAAAGTGAAAAAACAAAAGCTCGACAAAGGCACCAAACCTTTGGAGCAGATTCAGCTCTTCAGTCATGTGGAGTTCTTTACTCTGGAAGTCATTCAGTTTTTACAGTGGAAATTCCCTTGGAGTAAGGTACTGTTCAACACAAGCGTGACATAACACAGGCCTTGATGATAAAACATTTTTACATATCAGAAAATCATTAATAATGGTTTTGGATCTCTTTTCCTTAGTGTGTTGCAAGTCAGTGATGCAACTGCAACTGCAATATATGCTGGAAAACAGAAGACTCTTGCCTAGCTTAAATCAGCTCCACACAATCCTCACATTTCTGAAAATCTGCCAAGCTTAATGTGCGTCCAGGTATTTCGAAGCTCAGACAGCTCTAATTAAAACCTATATTTTCAGTCTGCAATACTTAGGATTCTGTGTTCACCCAAACAATGTTGAGTCAAACCACAAAGAAATCTGTTATCACTCAACTCCAGAGCATATTTTTCATACAGCTAAAATATTACATAAAATTATGAACTGCTAAATATAAAAGTATAAATTGAATGCAGACATCAAATTCATATGCTACCTTTTTCTAACCTTCCAGCAATCATGAGGCATGGGCCACAGCTGCACACATATGGCATTTGCTTATAGAGATCAAAGCATTTTATACTTGAGGAAGTATTTGTGTTAGCCAAATGTACAAAACAAGCATCTTGCCAGTCACTTTTCACCCTTTGACCCTTATATGTAACTTGTAAGAGTGCCTGTAATACGCCTGAATTATGTCAAAAAGAGTATTATGTAAATGAAGCATCAATAATTTTTTTTTCCTAGCAATTCTTCTTCCCAAAATTTTCATCAACTGTCTGTGTCCAAATAGCTAAATAAGAGCTCTCAAGGTGTGAACACTTCCAAAGGGCTACACCTGAGGTGACAGTATAGAAGAAAAGAAGACAATTAATGAGAAAAGTTTATATTCTTGGGCTTTATTTGCAGGAAAACTCTGGCCAGGTTTAGCAGCCAGTGAAGTCGGGGAAGTTTCACCACTGACTTGGGCTGGTGGCACGACGAAGCAGCATGGCTCTGTGCAGTGATCAAGCTGCCCTACACAGCACAAAGGCCAGAATGCAAGTCTTATCAGACACCTACCTTAAAAGAAATACCGCTGAATGAAGTTCTTTCTTCCTTGCTGATTTCCACCAGCTGATTCCTCATTAACTTAAAATGCTTTTTCGGGTGTCTTACAACTTTCTTGTATAACTTACAGAGGAAAACTGGTATAGATCCTTCTCATTCCTGACTCAAAACCAAAAATATGTATGTGCATACCGTTCGTACGGTGGTTTTGGTAATGCCATAAGTTTCAAATTTGGGAGCAAGGAAACTATATGCCATATGTGATTACTCACTGCATCTTCACAAACCTAGTGCAAGGCTTTTCAGTGTAGAGTGTGCAACTCAAACTTCCATAATAAAGTCAACATGAGATTTTTTTATCAGTTCGTGAGAGCAGACATTCATCATGAAATTAATATTTTGGAGAGGAATTGTTAAGTGGAAATATAGCAAAAAGTCAAAATAAACCTTTGTCTTTGTTATGACTTCATGTTAGGTGTCCTCAATACAAGGTTATTAATTTCTTCTTTTAGCCACCACTTCTGGGCTCAGAAGACTTGGGAAAATACTTTTTTTTTTGTGACTTTCCATGGTGAGCTCAATATTAAGCAATGACAATGGCAGTGGTGGGGGTTGGAGGGGGAGGGTTGTCTCTGCTTTTTATTGCAGCTACATGTTGGAGAATCAGAGTTTGGTGTCAAAGAACAACACATTACAGGAAATGGATTCAAGGTACCTTTGCAGATGCCTGAAGAATTAGTGGTATGCAACAACGCAAATGGCAATTTTTATAAAGATATTTAAACTGTTTTTTTTTTGTTTTGTTTTGTTTTGTTTTGTTTTTTCCTTCTGAGTTTGGGGGATCAAGGATAAATTGTTCTCTAATTTCTCATTCTTCTCAATCACTTGCCAGTTGCAACATCCATAAGAATTGCCGCGTTATACAAAATCCTGTACTACAGCATCTCAGGATTTTCAAAATATAAGTTCAAAGAAATATTCCTGGAAACACAGCCTTATACAGTTGCTGTCTCTGGGGACTGAGGATATACAGCACTATTTGCCAGTCAATTTATTCCACATATTAACAAGGGGACAACTGCAAAGATTATTAAAAATGCAAAATATTTCAGTGTAAGTAGGTGATTATAAATTTAGGAATCTAACTTCAAAGATTTGGATATAAATGCTATCTTAAATGAAATAAAAATTTATCCTTTTCTTATGCACCAGCAAAGGTATAATTCTCTTGCTTCCTAACTGCCACTTCTGGACCCTTTTGTGGGTTCAATTCAATTGACTACCAATTTGGGTCACCAGAAAATTCAGCTATGGAAATGTATGCATAGCTAGTATCCACAGATTGTATCAACATATTGCATGTATTTGACAAGTTCAAGAGAGTTTTTTTTTTTTTTTTTTTTTTTAATTCCAATGCACAAATGCAATGTTACATGTCCTTCTTCTTGATGCAATGTCCTTGAACTTCATGTATCCCTTCCCTTCACTGTTCAGGTATTGTTTTCTGACACATGTAAATGCTAACAGATGTGAGAAACAGTAAAAAGCATGTGGTATAAATGCTTCTTTCTGGCACATAAGAGGCACTTTCCATAGACAGAGAAAGCATTTGCAGTACTATGTAGACTTCATTTTCAGTTGGCAGGTATCGATATTCTAAGGCAATGGTCCAAAATTTTTTGCACAGTTAGCACGTCATACCAGTAAATAAGCACAAATACAAGCTGTTTGGAGAACGTACAGAGCATATGTAGCATTTATGGGTTCCAAAAGCAGGAGTAATACACAGCCAAATCATTTAAATATTCAGAACAATTAAGAAGATTTTGCTATTACTATCCCAGCTTTAAAATAGCAGACAACTGTGTGGCTGCGTTAGTGTAATGCAATCACAGAGTAACTCAGTGGAGGGGGTCTCAGAAAGTCTCTCATCCAAGGTTGTGCTCAAAGCAGGGTCAGCCCTGAGGCTTATATACCAGGTTGCTCAGGGTTTTATTCAGTCTGATCTTGAAAACCGCTGGGGTGGCAGACTGCACAGCCTCTTTAGGCAACCTGTTGCAGGGTTTGTGCCAGAGAGACAAGGCTTTCCCTACAGTCAGTCTCTCTTCTTTCAGTTTATGCCTGTTGCCTCTCATTCCCCAGCCACGTATCACTGTGAAAAGCTTTGCCACATCTTTTTGATGACTGACCTCCTTGTAAGTACTGGAAGGCTGCAATCAAGTCCACCTGAAGCTCTCTCTTCTCCATGCTGAAAAAAACACTTCCCTCAGTTTCTCCTCACAGGGCAAGTGCACCAGCTCTTCACCATCCTGGTGGCACTCTGCTGAGCTAGTTCAGGTTTATTCATGTCTTTCCTCTACAGAAGGGCCCACAGCTGGGTGCCATATTCCAGGTGAGATGTAATGAGTACTAAGAGGAAGAAGAATCACTTCCCTCAACCTACTGACTGTGCTCCTGCTAGTACAGCCCAGTACTGTGTCTCCTTTGTTGTCAGGACACACTGCTGGCTAAGGCTGTCTTCCAAAATCTCCATGCCCTTTTCAAGAAAACTCCTCCACTGCCAGTCAGTCATTTGCCAACATCACTGCAAGGGCAAGGGCAAGTGCAGGTGGAAGTACGAGTCCTTCTCAGGTGTAGGACCTGGCATTTGTCCTTGGCTGAATTTTGTAACACTCCCATTGATGTGCTCCAGCCCTTACCTTTGGTCAATCTATGTTGACTGTTGCCAGTCGTTGTCCCCTTCCTGTGCCCAGAAATGTGTTCCAAGAGGATTCTTCCCATAATTTCCTGACATGAGGCTGACCTCATGTAGTATCCCAGACCGGGAGGAGGAACTATTGCTCTGCAGACATGCTTGGAAAATTCTCCTTGCTGCATCTTATGCTCCCTGGCATACCAAAGTCATAACAACAGTTCTTCAGGGCAACAGTAAGAAGTAAGGGGGTAAGCCAGAATATTTGCTTGCATGTTCATGCATCATCAGTGATGCTGCCTTCTACTGATTGAAAGCACAGCTTCCTTACAATAGTATCTCTACAGTCACAAGATATCCAATTGAAAACCCATTTTTTCAAACAAGATGACACAAGAATCAACAAATCAACTTGCAAAAGTGTCCTTCCAAAATGTGTACGTTTCCCTGGATAAGTAAGACAGTAATAAAAATGGGCTATTAATTCCCATTTCTATGAAAATGTCTTTTTGAATTTTTCAGTTCTACAGAAGAAGTAGCACAAGGGGATTTTAATGCAGAAAAAGTGCAGACAAATTTTACATCAATAAACCCTAAATGTGACAAAAACTTGTAAGGTACTGAAGTGCCATGACCTGGGTACAATATTCCATAAGTATTCCATTTGCTACTTTCCTTTAGACATGGTCATTCACAGCCTCCAGCCTCGCAGGTGGGGGAAGCAGGAAATATAGGAAGTGGTGTTCTCAGAAAGAACTGTTTGCATGTATTCTTCTTTAAATAAGGGGTTATTTACTTAGTGTTTCTATATGTTTTCCAAAGCAGTGGACAGTGTAGAACAACACTGCTGGACAGAGGTTCCCGTGCTCATACAAAGCAGATACGGATCAGCCTAAGCTATACTCTGGAGTCCTGTGAACATGAAACCAAATAATGAAGAAAGATTAACTATCAAAATAATTTTAATGCCTTTTTTCTTTTTTCCTTTTTTTTTTTTTTTTTATTTGTTTGCTTGCTTGATTATATTTTTCTGCCCTGTAAAACAGATTTTATTAGATCATTTTTTTTGATCAGAAGGAAATATGGGCTAACTCCTTCAATAAGATTCATATCTATACTGGGAAGCTAGTCAGTTCACATAGAGCTTAAAATTCCTGGAACTTAAGACATTTACTTCAACTCAACTGCTGCTTCTATCTGCTGTGCTGGTGATGACATCTTGTAGATTGACATAACATTTCCAGTTGGTGGTAGGACTTGCCATTTTTATTTTTTATTTTTTTTTAAATTTAGATTTAGTATCTGACTTCTTTTACATGCGACATTTCCTAAAGGATACTAAATTTCTAGCACTGTGATTTTCTAATTGCGTAACACTTTTTTTCCAAAAAAGACATTTTTCACATGCTTTTTATAAACCTAACCTAAAAAATACTTTAAATAAAAGCATATGGTGGAAGCTTATCCAAGAAAGTATCAGTCTAGATCCAGGCAGCATTTTGCTAACTTTCAACACCATATTGCACACTGGAAAATATTAAAGCACCTAGTTTAAGTGTTGTGTTACACATATTCCTATGAAAATATTTCTTAAAAAAATAGATTATAAATAATAAAACATACTCTACAATCAAAGCATAATGAAGGTTAAGCTAAGTCAGTTTCTAAATTAAAATTCAGGCCCATTTCCTGATTTCTTCTTTCAGCAGAGTGAAAGGATGCCCCATGTACCAAGCACAGACTCCTAAGAAGAAGATGCTCAAGCAAGTTCTGTGGTGTTTTCTCTTTTTTTTTTTTTTTTTTCTTACTCATGTGACACAAAGAGAATAGATTTCAGATGTAAAGCTTTTGGGCCAGGGAACACTGAGTTAGTAGAGGTAGAAAATCCAGTACCAGTGAAGGCAAAAGATGGGCAGGGCAGATATCCAGTGTGCTGACTGCCTCTCACACAAGACCTCCCCTCTCCAGGATGAAAGTCAGAGCAGCCCCTGACGTGGCCCAGTTCACTCTGAATGCAAAGAGGAGGAACTGAAACACTCTGGCTGGGCTGGGAGAGATCCGAGCAAGATCCCACCTTTCTTTATTCCTTTCCTCTTTCATTGCTGTCTTTCCTCTTCTCTCTCTCCTGAAACTCATCTCCATTCTAGCAGCCATGGAGAAAGGATAACATCCCTTCAGTGTCAAGTCAGGCAGACTAGGGTATGAGAAGGTCTAAAAGATGCAGCTTAAGCTAAGGTACACCCGAACATGGTGGCAATCAGCTAGCTGGGCAGGAGCTGTCTCTTCTTTCTCGTCTTTCCCTTACTCCTTAAAACAAACAAACAAGCAAAAAACAGTGAAGGAGAGTGCAGGGGGAAACCTGTACCCTTTCTGCAAACAGCTGCAGGACATGTTAGGGTGAGAATAAACTTGTCTACAGTTTGTGGTGCACTTCCAGGTATTAAATCACCTCACCTGCTTTAGAACTTAGGATTTACCCTCTGCAAGTGATTACTTTTTTTCTCTGTGACTGCCTCTGACAAAGCAGCTCTTAGGTAAGTTGAATCCCACAAGATGCTGGGAAACAAGGGAGAAAGAACAGGATGTCTTGACAGATTCAGTGAATTCTGAACATCTAATTATGGTAAACTCACATGAGATGTTTACTATTTCTTTAGAAATCAATGGTTTGAGTGGACTTCCACTGATTTTGTCATGATAGATGTACAGTTTATAATTCTTCTGCATACAGCTCCCCCTCATCCTCCTCTTATTACAGCTAAACTTAAGAGCATTTGGGTCAAGGGCCATCTTTCTCCAACACATCTGAATTGTGTTTACTACACTCTTGAATAGAAATCCTCTTGGACAAACACTAATAAAATAATAGATATATATGTATATAGCTCTCTTATTGTCCAATAAGGCTAAATGTGGCATTGCTTCACTTGTTGGAAAAATACATAAAACCTGAATGCCTATAGGAAATTATAACACAGTACATGCTCTAAATACACATACATACTCACAAGTTTATATACAGGTAGAAAATATGAACAAAATACTCTTCAGCTCTTTTTATACCTCATCTGTATTACCTGTCTATTTTGTATAATCATATAATTTTTAGGGGAGGGTGCCCCAATTCTGCACAAAGACATAACAAAAGGGCGGAGAATTCTGAATATCAATGATAAGGAAAATGTGAACAAAATGCTATATGATAAAATGCAGAAAGGTTTTAAAACTTTGTAAACTTGCAGGCCACCTTAAAATACACTAAGTTGAAAGGTTTTCCCATCTCAAGTTGTTAGTCATTGGACTTCAGAGGGATATTTCCCACCATTTCAGATGTAACTGAGTATAAACATATAATGGAAAGGTAATATAGCTAAATAAAACTAGTAATAAAAACGCCTTTGAATCTTTGTTTAAAAGGTACACTTATATGCAACCAATCAGGGTCCTTAAGGGCAGATAGTTTGAATCTACATTCAGCTGTAAGAAGTTTGGTACAATATTAAGAAAGAATTCAATCATCATGAGCATTCCAACGTACAAAAGAGTCTTACAGGATATGAAATTCATCCCACAAAAAGCAATAGGCAGATCTGATAATCCAGAAGTGATGAAGCCCAAGGTCTTACAGCACAGTTTTATTTGAACCACTTTCTCTATTTTATTTTTATTTCATTGTAGTTTTCAAGAGAAGATTAACATATAAAAGGCTTTTGGTGGGATAGAGAGAATAAAGAACTTTCTCATAACATCAATACAGTGACATAAAAAAAGCTTTTTTCAATTCACTGGAAATTCATTGTACTAAAACAGGAGTCTGCTTACTTGCTGCATGTAATGGATGTTCAAAACAGTAGGCTTATGCCATGGATGTTCTTTTCCTTTCATAATTTAGTCTGGTTCTATAACATGTTGGGGATTATCCTTCCCTTATTTTGCTGCAGCCTAACCATTTTTTGTTTTTATTCCCTGCTTATTTTCAGTATGTATCTGATATTTTATGCCTGCTCTTTCACATTTTGCTTTTTTTTTTTTTTTTTTCCTTTTAAAGGAGCATGACTTTTACCTTGCCCTTCCTTCCCAAATATTACTGAGGAGGTAGTATAGGAAATTGAAGAAAGATCTGCTAATTCAGTTTTGGTTTTCCAATTATTATTATTTTAACTAATATTAATATGAATACTGTTAGGTTGTCTCTGTCTGTCTGTCTCTAGCAGTCATAAAAAGGCTTCACGAAAGCCAAGGGAGGGCAGATGCAAATAAACTCTCAGGAACAAGTCAGAGAAAAAAAAGCTGTCCAGGAACCCTCACATCTGGTTCTGCACGACTTCTCAGCTCTCTCTTCGACTTCCCTGAAAACATTGTGCATTTGGTTCTTTAGTTTACCTGTTATTCTTGAAGTACACCATGACCAGTCTGTCTTTAAAGACAACATTGAACTTCAGCAAAGAGAAACCACGGTTTCCAGACTACTGACAAACTTTGCAGTTTTTATCTCAAGCTGTATCTTAGACTGAGAACAAGGTCCAAAACCTTACTGTACTAGTATTTTAAAAGTACGTTACATCTACTGGTATTGCTGGACTGACTTCAAACTCTCTTCTGTATTCAATTCCAAGTACTGATTTTGATCTCTAAAGTCAATATAGATTTAGATCCAATGGTCTAAGTGTCTGTCTCGCTGCCTATGTACGATCATAATAATCAAAACCAGTGGGATGCTTTTGCTAGTAAACATTACGTATCAAAGTCTGGGGATAAAAGCAAGATAGCCATACTACAGACCCATGCAATAGCATTTATTTCAAATAACAAGACAAAGTATTTTAAAGATCTTTTTTCTTTTTTTTTGGTAGTGTACTGGAAGGCTGATCTATAATCTCATGTTTTGAGATGTGTGGGTGGCAACAGTACATACATTTACATAAACTGGAAGAAGACTGGCATTGTTCGATTTATAGTCTGTTTTTAAACTAGCAAATGTACCAGAGAACATTCAATTAGAACACTTTATGAAACTAGCACAGTTATATATATATAGATAGTCAAAATTAATAAATGACTTTTGTAATATTTTCTGGGTAGGTTCCAAGATGAAAGTGTAGAATTTAGTAACAATAATTTAATTTATTTAATTTATTTAATTCTTCACATTTGGATCTCCTTTTTAACTGAAGTTAATTTCTCCAAACAAAACATATTTAACATAAAATAAAATAAACACATATATAACTACACTATCCCTTTGGATACAACTAGGATGTCTTCCAGTCTAGAAAGACAGTAATTTATCTTAGGTCAAAATATGAGATGTGTATTTGAACTGATTATTTTTTTGTTGGTCTTCCTGTATTAACTTCTTTCATGTTAGGGCACTACTAAGCATACCTAGTAAACAGCAGTTACATTAAACACAGAAAAAAAAAAAAAAAATAGCACAGCATAAGTGATTGTATAGATGATATGAACACAGCTCAGCTTTATTCATATAAATACAAAATTCTGAATGTAAGAAAGAAAAAAAATACCTGGGACCTTTCATGGATAAACGTCTGTGTATAGTCCACATTTTTTTCCTAACTGTAAATTTCAAAAACTACCTCTCCTTCCTTGTTTTCTACTTTGTAAGTTTTTTTGATATTCACATTTGCCAAAGTGTGTATACACTAACAATTTTTGTATTAGTCTTTTTTTTTTTTTTGTCACTGCTTTTTTGAGGTATGGAGGACATCAGACAGAGAATTGAATGTATGGTATCAAGGAAAAAAAAATAGAAGCAACAATGAACACAGAGTGGAAGTTACTACTTTTTCAGATTGTAAAACTGCTTCTATTTTGTTATTAGACAAGAACATAAGGAATGAGTTATTTTACATTGAGGATTCAACTTCCTTAAATCAACCCAAATTTCAGAATGAGTTGAACATTGTTTTATGAACACTGTCTGATATAGTGACCATAAAATATATTTCCTAGTGCTGGAAATTTGTATGCTTTCATAAAGGGTATGCTGTAGAAAAACATTACCATGGACACTTATTGTGACAGACATATGTTTTTTTTTTTTTTTTTCCAGGTCATTTTCAACTAACCTACTTGTGAGTTGCATATAGTTCACAAGAGTGAAGTTAGACAGAATTTTTTCAAAAAAAGAAACATCTCCCCAAAACCAGTTCAGGACTCACACTGGCCATTGCTTGAGTGGCTGCTGATTTTTTGAAGCTCTGTGTGATCAGAGATTTTTAAAGACACTGCATAGCCTGCAAGCAGACAATAATACCTGCCTGCCTTATGTGTGTGTGCCTGTCAGGAAATACCAGGGACCTTCATCTGCTTCCTTCACCTTCTAAGGACATAACTATGACATAGGGAATTATAAATACATTAATAGAAGTTAAATCTAAAACTCTCATTGGATTAGAGAAAAAAAGTCTGTTATTCAACCTTTTTACTAATTGCTCAACTTTATTTCCAGGCTTCAAATTTTGGGGATGTTTTTGGCTCATTTGTTTGGGCGTTTTTAGTTTTCTAAATAGAAAGTTCTAGTTATGCTTGGGCAAGTGGAGGTTGTAGCACAAGTATAAAAGCTCTGCCATAGCTGGTTAAAACATGTGGGGGAAGATGTGAAAATTAATTTTCTAAAAACATGCAAACTTATACTTTATTATGGAAGAAAAAAAAATCATG
Source organism: Oxyura jamaicensis (assembly GCF_011077185.1). Classification (NCBI taxonomy): domain Eukaryota; kingdom Metazoa; phylum Chordata; class Aves; order Anseriformes; family Anatidae; genus Oxyura; species Oxyura jamaicensis. The sequence continues at coordinate 16,904,442 of NC_048894.1, read as the reverse complement.
TGGACTTTCTAGAAGAATGCTACCATAACAGAAAGCTAAACAGAATCCCTACTGATACTCTGCACTCTGCATGGTAGATGCTGTGTATTCCAGGTAGCATGAAAAGGTTGAAAGGTTGGTTTACCAGCTACCCAAAATATTATTTCATAATGCTTATGTTAGCACAAGCACATTATTAACGGAATGTTGGATGTTTTGGGGTGAGAATACTTGGGGCACATTGCAGCCTAACTGTAACACTAATGGGAAGCTAGTGTAAAACAAAGCTCTACTCATATATAATGAATGTGCTCTTTTTCATCCTTTGGTTCACAACTGAAAAAAAGCTACTTTTTCAGGAAAACATTCTATGACATCCTTGAATGATGATAAAAATAAGGCACTTACCAACCCTTCCATTTTTATGCAGATTAGTATTTGATAACAAGCGGTTTCTAGAAATACAATTCTCTCATACACATCTGTGATACTCAAGAATTAAACAAAATAACACTTCTTCTCCCCACTCCCTAGGAAGTTTGCATGAATTTAAAGAAAAATAATTCTTATGCAAATTGCACAAGGATTCTGGGATAATGAGATGAAGAGCAGAGAGATTAATGGAAACAGCATGAACAATGAGAAGCAAATCCAAGATCCAAAGTCCGGGCTTCAGGGTGTCCTTAACACTATGTTACAAAGGATTTTTATTTGTCCAAGGACATTATTGCCTTGCCCAAACATGGACCTATTTTTAGTGCGAACAAATTGTTACCGAACGTCCCTTTGCATCTGCTGCACATGTGTAGTGTGCCATAGGGTCTCTTGTAGTAGATGCAATACTTTCATGAATGATAAAAACTTTGCACTGAGCTGTAATGTACTTGCACTGGAGATTTGGCATGGCTCAGTATTGTGAATTGCAGTTTGTAATCAGCTGTCACCTGTACTGCCATGAAGGACTAAGTATTGTCAGCAAACTTTGCAATCTCACCTTTTACCATCTTTTCCATTATCGTTTCTGAAATACTGAATGACAAGATCCCTTGGTTGCAAAACCTGATCCTAATTCCTAATTCCTACACTTCGAGTCCTCACTTCTAGCCAGTTATTTATCCTTTCTAGGATTTTGCTTCCCTGTGACATAGCAGTTTGATTTCTTTACGAGTCTTTGGTGAACAGTTCTGTTTAATGCCCTCTTAAAACCCAAGAGGGGTAAATCCAACACTTAAAAACAACAAGAGGATTACTGCACATGGATAAAACTATATGGCAACTGATGAGAAGATGAAACGCTTTATGAAGCAAAATACTAATAAAACATTATCTCTACAGTGAATGTCCAAGAAATCCAGGACAAAAGTATGATGGACCATAGTGAGATATATACACACTCCATTAAGCCTATAATGCTTGCTGAGTCCAGCAACTATGTCTTTGCATTTCTGTATAGGAGGTAAGCCAATCTAATGACTTTTGGATTTGTTCAGGTTTCACAGGTACAATGTATACAGATAAAAAGAGCAAATAAACCTGGATTCATCCCACATACCTCTGATCAAGACAGGCAGTAGCCAAGTGGTAGTGAAAGAGAGGACCTCCCCAGGGCAGTTCTGGTTTTAGGTGTTCTAAATATGTTTTGGAGATCTTTAATGCTTGCACATTGCCACAGGAACCTATATTATGTATCTCACCCCAAGTCCAGTGGTTGGAACTGTAATACATGCATGGCAGTTTGGAAGTACCTTTACGCATGCCTACTTTCTCAATTCTATACCATGGACAGTTTCTTGATTTTTACCTTTATTTTCAACAGAAATGCAATGAGTAGACTAGGTACAATCTAAATTCACTTACTATCTAGCTTTCTGGATTCCCCAGATGGGAAGATAATGTATAATTTGCAATATATCAGGCTCCTTCGGTAATTGACTAGAAATACTGACCAATATTTTCTTACTTTAAGATTCATTTTTTCTTCAGAACTTCCAGAGATTAAAAGTTATCATGAAGTGCTGCAAGAAATCCTGCACTGACTAGTAACAGGTAAATACAGTCAATTAAGATTCTTGGTGATAAATGCAAAATTAAATGAGATTTTAAATAAAATTAAGTCATATGTGTCTAGCAGAAGTTATCTTTTAGCTTTTACTTACAAAGGGTTGTTATATAATCACCATTACAACTATGATTCACAATCTGATCCAGCCCTCACCGAAGTCCGTGACACAATCCTCATCGAGCTCATGTTCCCTAGAAGCATGGTCAAGTCTTTAGACTATGCCAAAATATAGAACACTGAACAGAAACATTAACACTAGGACTCATCTCATAATCTACACATTACAAAAGGACTTCTCAGAATTTATACCTTGAAAGTGACAGCAATAAGATGTGCCATTTACTAAAAGACAGTGCAGAGTGCTCTTTGAAATGGCAACATAAAAGAGATTACAATGACTAGGGCTCAAAGCCAATTATAACTGAGTGATAGATTCTGTTGGAAAAAAGAAGAAAAAAGACGGTTTCATAGATGACAACATGGAACACATACTTTGGTCCACTAAGGACTCCTGAGTGACAATTCAGCCTCTATATATATGTATAAGTATGAATCTATGCATATGTGTAGATATTGTTCTTATTATTTCTTATACTCATCTTCTTTGAATAGCTCCTTACATAAAAGGAAACTATTTTTGATCAGCTGAATGCCAAAAATAATTACCTGGCATTCTGCCCTTGTGCATTAAGCCCAGTAACTCTCATATTCTGATTATTAGAATTCAAAATTCTAATATCTGACAATGTAGCTATTATTCCATAAATATTAAAATATTTCAATATTCTTCTTTCTTATTATTGCCAAATTATAAAGAAATATTTCACATAGTCACAAGGATGAGACTTGGTACAGGGAGCTAAACAACTGCAAGAAGCTGCTCTGTGTATTTCTGTGGTTTAGAAATAGTGCCAAGTCGGAAGGAAAAGACATTCTCTGAATTTTCTAAAGCAAGATAAATACAGAAAAGAAATATAGATGAAAGATGGAACAGCTATCTATGGACTCTGCCAGATTCCTTGGCTTTTTGGCACACCTATTGAAGCTGGCAGACTTAGCCAGTAGCAATCTTTTCCATTAAAAGAAGCAGCATATATTTTGGTTTAACATACTTTGTTTGTGCATTTTTAAGCTTCAAATATGTCTATTTAATTTTTTTTAATGATTCCTTCTGCACAGTTGGCTGCAATCACACTTATTTTAAGCGGCTCATTTATCACTAAAAGAGCTGCAGGGCACAGCTACTGTTAAACAGCTCCAACAAACCTACAGCTTAGTGGGACAAGCTTCTTTTTATAAGACTAAAAGATGTTTAAATTGTGCCAAGAGGAGCTCTATGCCAGCCTCTAGGTTTGTTATCCAAACGTTACTAAATTAGAGGTCTCCTGAAGCACAGGGTTTGGGCAAAGATAAGCTGATCTCCCCTGGCCGGCTTATTGTTCCCATCTGGAATCAGCCAGATTTTAACAGAACACTTGCTACGTATCATAAACTTTAGTAGTGTGAAATTTTGAAAAATCACCTCAAGTCTGAGGCTTAACCTACATTGAAGCCAAACTTTGGCAATGTTGCAAAAGCAAAATGTTTTACGTATAAGTTACCCCTACTTTATGAATGGTGAAATTCTGCTTTGTTATGGAGGTAGAGGCTTACTGGGTTCTGCTTCCTGGAGCTGAAACTGTAAGGAAAATGTTCGCACCTGGCAGCTGCCAACACAACAGAAACTGTGGTGATGTAACATTGTCAGTTATCATTAATCCTTCCGAAACAAAACAAAAAATGTCAGTATTGGACTTAGTTTATGGAAATTGCATATGAAATATGCATATGAAATTTCAAAGTGTGATGTGATCAATACATTTGTGGGTGAAAGAACTGGGCATACTTTCTGCAGCCAACAGTCATGCAGCGATTTTGCCATCTAGTACCCTCTTTCTTAGCATCCAAGAACTGCAACAACTAATTTACAAAAAGCAACAGGCACCAACCAGCTTGGAGTATGTGCCAAACACATTGTGTCTCCAGCCTGAACTGTGGAGCCTGGGTAAGGCAACCATGGCGATTAAAAAGAGGATACTTCTAAACTGAAATAAAAAATGTAAATATGTGAATATGCAAGTATATGTGTATTGTACATAGATAATATCAATGTATAGACATGTTAAATATTTTGGATTTTTTTTTTTATATATATTTTCTTAAACCTTTTTTAATAACATAAAACTATAATTTGTTCTCATTGCTCCCACCACAGACCATGCTCCCCTCCAAACAAATCAATTTTTTTCTAAAGAAGTAGGTGTCAGTGCTTTTGCATTTCAGTTTCTGAACCTCAGATATATATGGCTTATGCCAAAGAGATGTTTTTTGAAAGATTTCAGCAGAAATTTCTAGCAATTTTCTTCCATATTTTTTAATTCACATCTATTTATTTCACAAAGATGGTCTTATGAAAGTCTTTTCACATTAAAAAAAAATCAAAAAAATTAGTAGGGATTTATGATTTTAGCAAACAAAGACCAATATTCTGGAAGCACTGTGTAGTAAAAAATATGAAAATGTATTCTTTAATACAGTCATTATAAGAAAGTATAAAAGAACTCTCCAAATAGTAAATCTGCTTCTCACAATAACATTCATAAATCACAGTTAAACTATTCTTATATATTAGAGTATTACATTGAATTGAAGAGCCTATGTGTGATCAATTAACCTTTCTACCATTAAGAATAGAAATCAAAAAGCACAAACACTTCATATATTAATTCATAAAACAATTTAGAAAATACATTCTAGCTATTATACCTTGTTTGAGAAAATAAAAGTTAACAAAATGAAAAGCAACCATGCAACTATTGAGGCTATAGCACTACGAGAAGACAAGAATGGATCCGATGGATTAATTAAAAATATATATATTCATACTTATAAGCATGTATGTATACACATCAAGAAGCATATTATACACTCAGAAATGTGAGGCTCTGTTTTGCTGTCTTATTATACTAAAGACTTTAAATTAGTTTTCAGCATCCCTGCTCAAGTTCCTACTAGCTACAACAACCAATATTCTGGAAAGTATCTACAGATACTTCATAATATTAAGAAAATTAAGCATTTCTATGGTGTGCAAGTAATTCAATGAATGAGACCACAGAGAAAGGCTAAAGACCAGTTCTATACACTGGCAGGTTGGATAGACACTTTCAATATTAAAAAAGGTCAGTTCACAAATGGAAAATCTGATCTGCATTTCAGATATGCACTGTAATTATGGAGTTAATGGTTCCTCTGGCCCAAACATGCTCATATGCAATGGAATAAGAACAGAAGAAAACAGACTTGTTCACAGTACAGGACAAAATACCATCTTTACATGAACTTATCTGGATAACAAAAACAGCTCATAACAAAACAGAGCTCAACAGAGGCTAATGCACTCTGACTATCTGTAGACAGCAGAAAACTGCAAATAGTACCAGCTATGGTTCTCATATGAGTTAAGGTCCTTAATGTCTGAGTGACTGGATACTATCTGGTAGCCCTGCTGCCTTGATTTGCACAAAAAGCTTATAATCAGTATTTTGTATTTATACTTTCCTCATGACAACTGATTTGCAGCTACGAATTAGCAGTGCTTGTATCTTGTTTTGCTTGAATTATCAAGTATGAGTAATATAATTTTTCTACAGTTTTTTTTTTTTTTTTTTTTTTCTACCATTTCAATCCTATCTGTTTATTCACCTCCACCTTGTGCCCTACAAGAATTCTGAGGTCTTGCTCTGATGTAGCTATACATCACTGCCCAGCAAAGTAAACTACTCAGCTGTGATCAACGGCTTTAAACACCATCCGTGTGCAGACTCTTAAGTACAGATAAATAAATGAATAAATGGCAAATTAATAACGCTACTTATTAATTAATTTGTTGTGAATTCAAGCACAAACTTTACTCAAAGTCAGAACACTGGGAGATTCTCAGATGAGATACTGGAAATTACCTCACTGAGAAGATATCCCTGAATGTTTTAAAATACTTATGTACCATCTGATCAGCTGCTTACAAATGTAGAGTATTCATTGGCAAGCAGAATAGGTGTTTTTAGCTTCATACTTTACAATTGAAACCACTGGTATTCTTTTCACAGATTTTAATCCATTTGTGTCTACATAATTCAACTCTCAGCCAGTGAACTTCAGTTTTCTAATAAATCATATCTCTGCCAAAAATGGAATCTTCCATTGCGGGAAGGCAATATTTTGTTTTATATGCATTGTAGGAAGGGTCAGTGTGTTTGTCTCTTAAGATTTTCCTCTCTAAAACAATAAAATGTGTGAATAAATTTTGTGCCTGCTTTTAAACTGTGAATTATTCATATCTAAAAGACAGCTAACTCATCTGAGATTTACAAAGTATATTGACAATTATTAAAACCTGATTTAAACTCCTGAAAAAAAGATACCAATTTATTTCGCAAGTTCTAAATTCACTGGTGATTTACATTAGCAATATTACCTTATGTTAATTTTTATCCCTGTGCATGAAAGCCAACATTATAGCACAGGAAGGTCTTACCTGGCAAACAGTCAAAGTAGAAAATTGGCCGAATATGAACTTTGAGGGCAATACTGTGGCCAAACAGAATAATGAAAATCTCTGATGTTCAAACAGAGCTTACATAGAAACAGGGAAGTTATTTTACCTGTTTTAAGTATCCATTCAACTACTACTGTAATATTGAATCCTGGTCAGAAGTATGGTGATATTCAATAAAAAGAAGGTTCAGAAATAAAGGTTCAGAACTGGCCCACCAAAATAAAGAATTGAAAAGATACAGATTCCACGAGAGATTACACTCATTTAGTTAATTAAAGAGATGACAATGGAATGATTTGATCTTACTCTATAAGAATGTAGATGAAAACAGAACTTATATAGGGCTTTTCAGTTTACAAAGCAACAGTATCATACATGTAATGGCATAGATAAAGTTAGACAAACTTTACGCTACAAATAAGGTGCAAATGTTTTTATGGGGAAGGTATTTAACTACTGGAAAAAGTTTTGATGGCTCCAGTGGATTTTCCATCGCTGGAATTTTTTAAGTAAAGAGTCAGTGTTTTTCTAAAAGATATACTCTATTCCAAACAGAAATAAATTGAAGCAATGTCTGGTTTGTATGAGCAACGCTAGTCAGACTAGACCATTACAATGGTCTCTTCTGGTATTATAGTGTACAATGTAGTACCATATTGTGTGTATCTATGATTATTCAACATTAAAATGGTGTCCAGTTTATGGGACTATAATCTTATTTAGGCTTTTAAAATATTGGCACATTACCTTTCTTCCAGCCCTGCAAGTTTCCCTGTACTGCACAGCTTGCTGAAAATCAACATTCAGGAGGATATTAATTCAAATTTAGCTGTCTGAAAGCTAGCTGTTTAGTCTGAGTTAGACACCTAGGTCCTTTCTATCTATACTCAATGGAGAAAGCTAGAAACCTTCATGAGTCTATTCCTTCCAGAGATATTGGGCATCTATTTTCAGCTAGCATAAGTCTACAGGTGCGCTTCTCTTTCCATTTGCTACAGAAGGTGTCTTAGTTAAGACTACTTTAAACTCCATACCTAAAAGTGGCCTAAGTTAGATGAAAGGAATCCAGACTTAATACTCCAAAGACCTTTTTCAAAATTCCTGGATTCAAGTTAGATCCACTAAGTTAAAGCATCTGTCTTTATTAGATCACGTTTAAAGGGTGCTTCAGTTACTGTTGGGCCGATAGCGTTTCATCACAATCTTATCATAAATGTATGTCATCTGTATTTTTCCAAGAAAAGAATAAAGTAGTTTTTGAATAGCTCTTCCTTACTCTGCTATTGTTCAGAATTCTGTCATTCCTATCTAATAATGAACTGGATGCATAGCCATTTATGTCCACTTAAGAATAAGAGAATTTATGTTCTCCACTGCCCTGGGGAGGGATTCCCCCCTTTAAGCACAGATATCTACAGTGCAGATGTGTAGATCTGATCTTTGAACCTGCACTCTCATTATAAACAAACAAGACCAGATAATAGTACTGGAAGAGACTGAAGTGCCTTATCTTTGCATGTATGTCTAAATTAGGAGAGATGAAACACAGTAAAGAATCTATTCCTCCTCCTTGACTATTACAGGAACTTAGGTGACTACTTCAGATGGGTTTGTCCACAGCATAAACATTTACAGTTAAGATGAATGATGGATTTTTTTCTTTGACATCGTGATCTTGGGTGCTTATTTTCACTTGTTCTTACTTTATGCTATTTTTTTTTTTTCTGTACTTTGATAATCTCCTCAGAAGTCTCATTAGCCTCACTATAAAAGACTGGCCTCGACCCTGTATGTGATGAAGCCATTCAAGCTCCCTAGGCCATCTTTACAGAAAGAATAATCACATTTGACAAAAAAACGAAGCCAGAAATCCACTTTCACAATAGAATACCTTTCATCTTCCTTCATTTGCAAAGTAAGAATGCCCAGGAAAACTCAGTTACATGTTTCTCACTTGCATATATTTCTTTATATCTTTCCAACTATCTGAAGTATTTTAGAAGGTATATTATGAGCAGTTTCATAAGTGCCTATATACAACACCACCCCAGCTCATCCACTTCAAAAGCATATCCCATTCTACAACTTGCCAAGAAAGCCAAGAAAAAATGTGGCTCTAACACACAGAATTGTTGTATTAGTTTAATATGGTGACATGGCCTCTAGGAAAAGCCCACGATTAAAATATTTTTTCAGGATGTTCGCACGACTTGAATTCTTCCTCTAGCACATGTTTAGACTCATCTTTTCACTACTAAAGAAATTGTACTTCCTCATCTGTCTGCACCTTGCGGAACAGACTTTCTACAATTCACCTTAAAAGATCAGCCCTGTAAAAAACTGTGCTTTTTAGCTGAGATCTTTTCATGGAGAATTTTGTGTGTTCTAAGGTTTCAACGGCACTCAACCACAGGTAGAAATCTTTGTCCCTTTGCAACAGCTACATTTTGTGAGGGGTTTTCTGCTGTATCCATGGAGAATGTGGTGATTGCTGAAGAATTCTAGTTGTCTGTGATGTTTCCTATTTCTCTTCTCTCAATTGTAAGAGACTCAAGTGTGATGAATGTTGCCTGCTTCTGCTTATCTTGGCTATAAACTCTTAATACACTGCTGGATTTCTCTTCCTCCTTGGTCTGTGGACAGCTATTTCCCATCTTGAAAACAGGGTGATGCCTGATCTTTAGTCTAATGTCTAAAAATTTCTCCAGTGTGCTAATGTCCCACGTCATTACTTGGTCTTTGTAAAAACAAATTTATTTTCCAGTACAGACATTCATTTTTACTTTAGAAAGAGGAAATATTTTCTAGTGTTTGATAGAAAGAAAGCATTGATTCATCTCTCACAGGTCATAACAATTGTTCCATTCCTAGCCATAAGACTATTGAGCATGGAACTGAACATACAAGAAAAAAATCATGAACTGCCTTTCTAAACTTCCTCCAATATCATCTTGGTTTCCCACTCAAAATTTCACATGGCAGTTGACATACACCAGTATTTCCTGACATTTTTGTTACATAGCCTTGCATGAGAAACCTGACTGTACTTTGGGTACGCCATGAATAGGTGAGAACTAGGAACACTGGCTTTCTCCCGCAGCTGTGCACATACACCTGTTGCTTTGACATGAGCGATTAGCAAACACTGTTTGCAGCAGTGGCAAAAATGTGAAATATGAATATTTGCCTGAAACTAGTTTCCCTATATATTTTTATTCCTGGTGTCATTCACATACAGATTACATAGTGAACAGTCAGAAGTCTGGTGCTTTGAGAAAGTCTCTGGCCAACTGTTCAAGCACTCAGCAACTGTGTCATTCATGCAGAGTAAATGTTTCCCTGAAGCATCAGACTTTCTGTGCATGTGAACACAGCTCATGAATATGTGCTAAGAAACATCTGGGAGTCTGCATGTACTGCAACCAAGTCAGAACTACAGCAGCTGTGCCATTAATCCAACCAGGCATGATTACCAAATTACCAGAATCTGGTAAAAGGATGAAAAAAAATCAAAGGAACCCAGAGAAATTTTCCAGAAGCAAAAATATAATGGTTTATGGAAAATTCCAAACACAACAGTCCCTGCATAAATACAAAAGAATGCTTTCATTTAGCCCTTCATTGGAGGGGCTAGAAGAATGAAAACTCCCAGATATTCTGTGATCATCTTGGTACAGAAGTGCAGTGCAAAGGTACCCAATAGCACAGACAGAGTAGTAATGCAACTAATCTTACCTGTGCCTGGCAGACCAACTGAATACATCAGGCAAGATTTAGCATTGTACTGACTCTTCCATTTGATTTAATAAACCTCCTCCACCCACTCTCCTTTCCATCTGGGAATTTCTGAAACTCCAGTAATTGATTCCTGATGGTAACTCCAACAATGCCAGCATGCAATTCAAGTTCCTAAGTATTGCTGGATTGGCCAGCTGTCATGATGTCCATGTTGTGCCTAATGATCTGCTCAGCTCTGGCAACATCTGGACAAAGCCAATTTTGCTAGAACTTCTGGAGAAACTGCTTTAAGTCCATCAGAACATATTTTCTCAAACTGCCCACCAAGCTTCACCTATTATATGATCATCCTCACTAGATAGGAGCCGCTATGTCTCATTGATCTGCTATATCCCTTGTATCTAAATCCTACAAAAAGGCCTGTCTGTTGTTTTACATTGCTTTGCTCTTCGGCTATTCCAGGTATTTAACACAATATATATAAGCATTAGAAAAAGGTTGGAAATCTCACAGCAGGATAACTGCTAATTTAAACACCCTTTATTTAGGGTTAGAAGTTCCAGATGGTCTCAGGTGTTTTCCTCTTGTGCTTGGGAGAACTCCATCCTTTAAATGATAGGGTTGAAAACAAACTACACCTTTTTTTTTTTTTTTTTTTTTTTTTTAAAAAAAAAAAAAAAAAACATGAATAAGTCTATACTGCCTTATAGTACTAGAATAAGGCCAATCTAATACTGAGCTCCATGCTAACAAAGCTATACCAATAAGAAATCTCAAGACAGCTCAGAAAACTAGGTCTGATGACCTCTCACTGCACATCTGTCACTTTATGATGTAGGGAGAATGGAACAGAGTTAAAGATTTTTGCAGTTTATTAACATGGATCTCTGAGCCATGTTAACTTCAATGCATACTCTGGTAGTGGATTCTCCATGTGTATATACTAGTTGAAAGGCAAAATTAATTTTGCAGTACATCCTGGAGTCCTGATTCCCAATTGTTCATACATACTGTGGTTCCAGTCTTTCTTCTGCATTTCCTTTTTTTTTTTTTTTTTTCTGCACAAACCAGAATGTAAGAGTCCTGGTGTGCATCCAGGTTTAGCCTCAATGTGCAGTCAGCATGTGGCCAGGCTGTGCACCGGGACACAAGAGCTGGGAACTGCTCTAGGGGTCCCCCTGTTTAGGCTTACCCATTTTATCAATTCACCTTGTGTTAATGATTTCTTACAGACTTAAACAAATAGAGCTTTTATAACAGCTGCATTTATAGTCATTATTTCAGAACAAAGTTTCCATAAAATGTTATTTTAAAATATCTGAATAATTAAAAAATACAGAAATACTGTTTGTGAAGTGTGTTGTTTAGGTATGTAAAATTACTTTCTTGTTATCCAGATTAAATGTCTCTGGCATCTGTAATTAAGCACTTCCATGAAGGTTCACTGGAATGTGACTGAAAACAAACACACAGAAAAATGAAATATGTGCAGGCATTGAATTAAAAACAAAAACAAAAAACATGTAGCTTACCTAGTTACGTACAGCTCTTAGCCCTAAGTATGAGACATGTTTAAAGAATTTGTTTAGCTGGATGGATTTCTTACAATAATTCATTTATTTTAACTTTAAAAGCATCAAACTTGTTTTAAAGGTTCATATTACAATAATAAATTTCCCATTGCTACAAACTGGGTGGGTGATTCTGGGACTTCAGAGTCTTTGCTACACACACTGACTGCAGTAGGACGTGGAACAGAAGACAGTTTACTTGAAGAGCTGGACAGATCTCAGGTTTATGGTAACTTAGTACATTTGACTTTGCATTGGCTGACAGTCTTTGGTATAGATGGCATCAGCCATCTGATTAGTTTGACTCAATTTATCTGAGAAAACACTATGCCAAACTTCCCTTATTTTTGCTTTGGTGGGGGCTAGTAAAAGCTAATCCTTCAGGTAAATTGCTGTGCCAAGCACAGCTCATTTTTACTACCAATAAGCAAACTGAGCACTAAGGAATCGTGTTTTCCTACCTATGCATTTGTTTCACAGTCACATCCTAGCTATGAGAAGATTCCAGTTTACCAAAGTGAACAGCTTATGGCATGAATCAACAGTGGGGCCCTTGAACGTTATATACTTATAACGTTATATACTAAATCACTTCCAAAAATCCTTCCCAAGACATTCGCACATTGCAATACTTAGAAGAAATGAAGAATTATTCCAGGTCCCTCATGGCAGTGTGGTCACAGGTGTTTTCATCTTAATGCTCTTCTTTAAGCTCTTAATTCTTAAACAGGTTTAGTTGCCTTTTGAAGATTTGTTATGGAACCAGTTTTGTTTGCAGTCAAACTGCTTTCCCCCAAAATTGAGATCATGTGAACTACAGAGGAGGATTAGTCAAACCTTGTAGAGTTTTGGAATACTTCAAGGCAGGTGAGAAAACACTGCATCTCTTAGTTCCTTACATTTGCAGAGCAGACCTAAAATTCAAGTGAATTTTGTGTTCATGGAATGAATATTCCATTTCTTAATGATGAAGAGTGGAATTCAGACACTTTATCCTACAAATTTCCATAACTACCTAAACAACAGAGTGATTGTATCTATTCCTTTACCAATATTTCTTTTGAGATACCCACCTGACCAAGTAGTTTCATCAACATTATATAGAGTGGCTGCTTCTGCATACTGAATGGCAAAGCCTATTATGATAGATATGGCTATTTTTGCTAATTGGATATGCTACAGGTATGGATCAATAAAGTACTCTGAGAAGCTGCTTCACTATCAAAACATAGTGAAGAGGGGTTTTGCAAAGCTCACTCATTATTTTTCATCTGCTAGAAATCAGATGATCTGAATCACTCAGATTGGAAGCTATCACATGAGGTCATCTAGGCTGACCTACTACTTAAAGCAGGGTCAACACTGAATTCACACTGCTGATGGCTTTGTCAAGACAGGTCTTGAAATTCTCTTGGATGGAAACTCCCCAACCACTCTAGGAAATTGTTCCAGTGCTATATTACCCTCCTGGTAGATTTTTTTTCCCTTATATCCAGATGGAACACATCAATTTCCATTTATGATCCCTGTCTCTTATCTTCCTATCATGCAATTCAGTAAAGAGCCTGCCTGTGTTCCCTCACTAAATTTCTCTTAGATATCGGCAGGTTGCTATTACGGAACTCTATCCAAAGGTCTTCTTTCTCAAAGCTAGACATGTTCAGTTCCCTCACAAGTTATGCACTTCAGATTCCAACCATCTTGGTGGTGTTCTTCTGGATTTGCTCAGATTAATCCACATCTTACTTGAAGTGGAAGCCCAAAGTGGACACCTGGTGTGATTTAACAAGTGCTAAGTCACTAACTCTGACTGATAGGCTATGCTGCTGCTAACACAGGCCAATATCACTCCCAGGCCTTTATCACTCCCAGGGTGCCCTATTGGCTCATGTTCTGCTTGCTGAACCAAACCCCTTTGTCCTTTTCAGCTCCACTGCTACCCTGGTAGTTAATCTTGCGATGGACCAAAATGTAGCTGCTTCCTGTCATATTAATAATGTATACCTGCTTCTATGATACAAATGCACTTCTGTCCTGGCCCACTTGATGAGAATTGGTCATATGCACTCTCAGATGTTTAGGCCATCCATCAGTTATGAGGTGGCAGAAACTTTGACTTTGGTTCTGTGCTGGAGCCACATACTATTATGTGATCAAACACTTGTCTATTTCATTACAAAAATACAAGTTTCTTGTACACAGAAAGGGAAGCACACCCTGAGCAAAATGCTTAGATGCAACTGAGTTAATACAAGTTCATTTATTTTATAATTCATCTTTCCTTTTATCAGGTCTCTTTTCTCCCCTTTAACATACTATAGTAATTCCAGAACATTGTGAACAATATAAAAAGAGAGCACCTATGCTATTTTTTGTATATCCCTACTTATCTGCAAGTGCAAATAAATGCTTTTAATTGGTGTAAATATTTTAACTAGGACTAAAAACTGAAAATGAATCTAGACTCAGATGGAATTACTATAAAAGCACATCACCAGAAATTAGCAAAAAATGGCAATTCCTAAAATTTCTATCTCTAAGGCCATAATCCTTCTCTCTCCTGTGAAATAACTTTACTGGCTTCAACTTGTGAGATAAAACTTTGATAGAAATCTTTTAGACAGAAAAAATATTTTTAGAGAAAGGCCTTTGGAGAATATTCTCATGCTTTACTCCTAAAATATGTTTTCCTATAAGTGAATACAGAACTCACTGAAACGGCTCCAGGTAAGCTAAGCCTTTGTTTCATTCTTAATTTTAATTTGTTCCCAAATCCAGTTACACTCAGTTCCAAGGTAGCTTTCTGTCATACTGGCCAACTCTCTGTGATGATAAAATGCTGATGTAATGTCACTAGCAGCTGAGGTCAAGTCAAGTCAAGCACTCTAGAGGTGAATGTCCACATCACAACAACCACCAGGCTGTGATAACTCTAGCACTACTCTTCCCTATTCCACTACTTAATCAAACTTTTCTAAGAGAAAGCTCAGAATATTTGAGGTACACAGCAGCATTCAAAAACTATTTCAAAAGAAAGGTCTGTTTTTGACCAAGCCAAATAAGAAAATTTCCACCTCACCTTCACCACTCCGTTTTCATGCATGGTGATACAGTTGCTGGGATCCTCTGAAAGTTGATATAAAGCCTGAGCTGTAGCTCTATGAACCAAAGGATCATTTGACTTCAAGTAACGTACTAAGGGAGCTACAGCCTTGCTCTCTCCAAAGGTAACTCTATTGCTTCCCCACATGCAACAGTGAGAAATGGCCTCTGCTAAGTGACGTCTTAATTTGTCATTGTTCTGAAAAAGGTAAAAAAATAATAAATTAAAAACAATATAATACAATAAAAATTTCATAGGAAAGCAGTACTGTATTCTAAAACATTTTTATGCCCTATTTTAATTTACTACAATTAAAAATTGGAGAGAACTATGAGGCATGGAGCCCTTATTACTCTCTTTGGAAGAAGTGCAGTGAATTTTTATATTATTTTAAAGGTGCTTTTAGACTGACTGGAAATTAGGTAAGATTAGCATTAAAATTTAACATATAGCCCATCACTGAGATTCTCTGTGCATTTCAGATTTATTGCTCTCTCAACCATTTGTACTTTTTCCATACAGCAGCTGCATTTCTGAAGAGCAATATTCAGCAACAGTGATTATTAAAATGAAGCTCATCTTCCACAGCAATTTTAGTACCAGCCACAGAGTGCTTTCATGTCCAATATACATCTCATGGAGGAGGAATTCTGCATCTCTTCCTAATAGCTGCTGCAAAATCTATCACTCATGTCACAACCTTTTAGTTGGGTATAATGCAGATTGATATAAGAAACTCAGATACTTAATATAGTATGTTTAGTATGATACTTAATATAGTATGTTTACTTACTGTGTTTGCTAGTTTAGACAACAGAGGGACAACTCCGTGATCTGTTATAACAGCTAAATTTTCTTCATCTTTAGCTATATTTGTAATGGCTGCACATACACTTGCTAAAACTTCTTTATTCTTTGATTTTAGCAGATTGACTATCAGTTCCAAGCCACCAACAAAGGACCGAACCATCTCCCCAGCATCCTAAACAAGAATCGTAAGAAACATTATTTTAAAATATTCAATATATATTTTATGTGACTGTTAAAAAAAAGAGATTGGCATGACATAATTATTCCAAACTTCAGCTAGTGTTCTGTCACCTTCACCAAGAAATATGGCTAATTTGGAACTCAAAACTCTTGACTGACAGATAAGAGTTAGACTGTTTTGAATAGCACCATCTAAGCAGAAATTCAATGCCTAAATAAAGGTATCTAGTGCCATTTTAGATGACACGGTATTCTTTATGACCTCAAGCTGTCACTTCCAATGGTGTGCAAGTTTATCTTATCTGCTGTACTTGCCAGGCATGTGCCTCATATACCCTTGGGCACCTTAAAGACCAAATAGACACTCCTGTTTAGGCTCTACTACTGTCTTCTGTTTCTCACATGAAGTCTGACAGCTAAGACAAAAGAATGGTAATGTTCTTTTCTTATACCAATGCAAATGACTATTCAGGAATAGTTGCAAACTTATTCAAGAGGCAGTTACACAAGTCTTGACAGCAACTGAGAGAACCAAGGTACACTTCAGAGTATGATCAACATAAAATGTGGCTAGTGGATACAAACACAATTCTAGAAGAATGTCTAAGTATGCTTTTAGAAAATAAATAGAAAACTAAACATGGTATGTTCAGAATAAAAGTTAATTTCAAACAAAATATAGTTATAATGTTGAAGTCCTTGCAGCAGAACTGTATCATAGAATCATTACAGTTGGAAAAGATCATCTGTCCCAACCATCCCCCTACCACCAATGTCACCCACTAAACCACGTTCCTAAGCACCATGTCCAGGCTTTCCTTAAACACCCCCAGGGATGGTTACTCCACAGCCTCCCTGGGCAACCCATTCCAATGCCTGACTGCTCTTTCTGAGAAGAAATTTCTCCTAATTTCCAACCTAAATCTCCTTTGGTGCAATTTAAGGCTGTTCCCTCTAGTCCTAATGCTGGTTATCTGTGAGAACAGGATGATCCCCAGCTCCCCACAGCTTCCTTTCAGGTAGTTGTAGAGAGCAATGAGGTGTCCCCTGAGCCTCCTCTTCTCCAGACTAAACTACCCCAGTTCCCTCAGCTGCTTCTAGTAGATGTTAAAAGCTTTTATGTTTGAAATTGACAAGACAAATTTACAGAAAAAAAAAAAAAAAGGTTATTTAATTTAAAAGTATTCCCTCTGATCTGAAAAGTTTCTGGGCCACAGATTTCTCAATGGTGGGAGAGAGTTTTGCGGAGGGGAGCCACTGCTACAAGTTTGCCCCACTCTTCTACATTTCCTTAGGCATCCCTCGTAGGCCAGTATGAGAAACAGAATACTGGGTGAGTGTTACTCTGGTCTAGCACAGAATTGGCTGTTCTCACACTTTTGTGTTTATTAGTCAACTCAAATTAGCAAGCACATGTTTACATGTTAATGTGTAAAACAGAAAACCATCAGCTTTGGCACTGCAAGACTGAACTAACAGGTATGGAATTCATTTGGTTGCCTCAGGCAAATGGGAACTGGCAGTTATCTGATAAAGTGACATGCAGCATACAGTACTTCATGTACCCTTAAAAGCACACAGGATATAAATCTAAGTTTGTTTAAGCACAGTTTCTTAACTGATTAAATTACATAGTCACTGACCAATGCTGTACACCAAGATTCACTGTAGTCTGTTAAAAACTGAGATCTCTGAAAAGAAACATATTGCTATTTCTTTGGTAAGATGTTCCACCATGTAAGATTACATGACTTTAGTCAACCTCTTTTCAGCTTCCTCCTAGACAGAAACAATGACAGAATAGAAAAACATCAACTTATTCCAACGATTTTTTATGTTTATTCAATCTGTGGGTAATTCCAAGCAGCATTCTGCCAACCACCTAGAAAGGTTCTTAGGATGCCTAGTTACACAAAACCTAAGAGACAGCACTGCAAAATGCAGCATCATTTCCAGAAACTTTACTGCAAGTATAATAATTAGCAAAGGAGTGGATGGAACTTCAAGTGCATAGCCTGATGATATCAAGCTTTATAATGTAATCTGGAGAAATCACTTTGTTGTTTGAATGGACCCTTCAGTTACTTTAGTTGAGTAGATCTTTATACTGAGCATAGATATATGTGTCTTATTACCACTTCTTTATATATATTTATATGTTTAAATATGTTCATATTCTATAATCCAGCCCAACATTTTCTGGTAAATTTTCAATCTTTCAGGTGTTGATATGGAAAGATGAACAGTTTTTGTGAAGTTCGTTGTCCAGTGAATATAGAAACCAGCAAATGACTACACTGTGGCTAACAAGGATTTCTGTAGAGCAAAACTTAAGCAAATGAACTGTTGATAAAGAAATACATAAAAGGCAGAAACACTGTGGGCAAAAACTTTAGGTATTTTTGATGGTCATCTAATTTTTATGGAAAACTATTTACCAAAAGTATGCCACTAGTGCCCCAATCTTACTATTCGCAAAAGGGTTAGTCACCAGGATACAGTTTTTATGAACAACTAGAACAGCCAGTATGGTAAACAAGATCAAAGATCTTTTGCATTAAAAGGACAGGGTTAGATACAATCCCATTAAAGGATCCGGTTCCTAAAAGGAAGCACTATTGGATTAAGAGTTTTAGAAACCTGCTAGAAGCAGGGTAAGAGAAAACAAAATAATCCTGAACTTGAGGGTACAAGAATGAAATGATCACTATATGAAGTTTGATAGGAAAAGAAAGAACAGAAAGGCAGGAACTCTTACACTGTATATCTAGCTGAAGACAACTATCAGGATAAAACTGGAGAGCACTATCTCTGAGAACTCCATTGATACTGTTTAGACAGCTGTATGCGATGGTTCTTTTTTGCTGTTTATAGTGATATTAGCAGGGCTTATTAAAGCTTTAGAGGACATCTGATAAGCACACACTCAGGTAGCAGGTGTTTTGATTGAGGGGATGCATTAATGATGCATTTAAGTGAAATACATTAAACGTAAATCTGGTAACAGCGAAAATGTTCTGTTACTCAGGATAGAGACGCTTGAAAGGTTCTGAATTCAAAACTGCCTGGGCCATACCCAGGCAGGACCTTTCCAACCACTTGGTCAGAAATATACTTAAAGAGCTAATCTTGGGCTCTGAGGTAAAACCCTTCTTGCTGATAACAATACCTAAGAAGTCCTAGTCCTGAAATATGTAAATGATGATATTTCCTTGAATCTCCAATTTGCATTTGAGCAATGTGAAGTACTTGGTGCTGAGGAGCAGTGATGACCAGAGCACTGTATCCTGGAAGAACCCTTGGTGTCTACTTTGAGAGGGCTAGGAAGCAACAGATATTATGGACTGTAAGAAGCTAAATTAAGTAGTGCATTTGAAAAATGAACTGCAGCACTCCAGTGGATCTTAGCATAGCTGTTCAATTATTTTAAAGTATAAAAACTTGTCTATAGGGAGCTACAGAGCTCCTTGCTATAAAAAAGGACCTTCAAAAGCAAAGTCTTCCATTGCAGGTCTTTGCATAGGGTAGGGGTACAAAAATAAGACCGTTTCCTCTAAGTAACTATACTACTTGCAATCAGCCTGGCATGTAGCTGCAGAGTATTGCTGACTCTTTTCAAGAAGGGTGCCAATACTATTGCTAAATTCAGGTAGATTAAGGCCTGAAAATGAATTCATGTAGGTAAGATGTTTGTAGGTGCAGTTGGCCAGATAATGCCAAGAAGTTACCTAAGAAGAACAGACATTGACTGAAAATCCTTCTTAGTGATTATCTAATTCTTCTATCAACCTAGTGGATATAGTGACTCTTTTGGTCTATATACACCTTCCTCTGGCAGCAGCTGCCATTGTTATTAAATTGGAAGGAAGGAGAAAAGGAAAAACTTGTGTCACTTGCTGGAATGAGACATTTTACTCATCCTCTTTTATGAAACTCTGTATGACACTGGATTTTACTAGAGCTGACGGCCAGGATACAGAAATACAGGGCTGAATGACAATAATACATTAGAAATACAAGGCAAAAGTAAGATAGTGAAGGCACATGGATTCAAAACCTGATCCGACTGAATATGTTTAAGAATGCTAACCTTATTATTAGTTCTAATAAAGATCTGCAATCATCTATCAGCACCAAGGACATGTTCTTCTGAAAAGAACAGTTAGGAACTCTGAAGAAGAAAATAGATACAAGGAGATTCTTGGTGACATCTTGCTCTACAAAGGTGGCATTGGATGACCTGATGTCAAACTGTTACCACACAGAAAGAGAGTAAAAGTGACTGGCTCAATGGTCAGAAGTAAATTTGTGGAAGAAATTTTAGCCTGTGCACTTCAGTGATGGTAAAAAATGCAGAGATGGAAAGAAAGGGCTACACATTGGAATTTCATTTATATGCTTCCCTCAACAGGTCAATAGGAGAATTTTGAATAAAATCTAACAGACTCTCTCCTGAAACCCTTTTGGACTGAAAGGTCTTAGGACTTCATGAAAGTGCAAACATGGACAGTATGCACTTTCCTAGGGCTAAGGAGTGACCATAAGACCAAGAATGGTTTTGATTATATTTATTTCTTTTTCAGAGCTGATTTATTAGCAGAGTATGACTCCAATTGTATTGTGTTAGTTTTGCTGAGCAAATCCATCAAACTGCTCATGGACTTGAAAAATAAAATTTTGTACTTCTTTAGTTCTGGGTCTACATGCTAAACAGAACTCTTAGCTGTGATGTTTCCTTCACACAGAAAGCAAAAGCAGTGGGTATCCCCATCAGGAATGTAATATTTTCCAACACAGGCAGGGAAATTCTTGAGACTGGAAGGGAAAAGTTAAAGCCATAGAGTTTGAGGATCAAAACCAGAAGCCAATGCGTGTGGAGAAAGGTAATATCCAACAGCAAACTTTGGGCTGAAATCCTAAAATTAACAGAATGAACAATACAGGTCCTAACAGAAATTAAAAGGGGATCTAGATATTTATGCAGAAGGACAACATGTGTTTGTGATTCAGAGAAGCAGCTGAGAGAAGCAGCAAAGGAAGGGCAGCACTCTGCCAATCCTGTTACCATGTGAGCTGCATGTAAAGGGAGGTGGGCATGTTTCCAATGGATGCTCTAGGATAAAAGTTTATCAATGCTAGTGTATACTATGAATATACCACAGTGTAAATAAACCTACAGACAATCACTTGAATAAAAACAGTATTTCTTGATAGGAATTTTCATGCCTAACATGAGATTTTAAAATGACTAAAAGCAGGAAAAAATGTCTCACAGAGAAAAATTCTACAAATAAATTTCTTACTATATGTATCAAAGAGCTAAATGGCTAGAAACAGGAGAATAATGTATATTTTACATTTACTTACATTTCTTGAAACTTACTCCAGAAGTTGTGTTTAAATATTGGCTCAATAAATGGGAAAGGATTCTGTTCAACAAGTAAACTCTACAGTGTCTGAGATTTGTAAGGGGCTCAGCTATAAATGCAAATGATCCCGCTCTTCTGGACGGTTCAGATATCTGTGTATTATTCATGTTTTTTTAAGAAGTTTTGTGAAGAAAGAAGATAAACTGTATCCCACCCTAATGAATTAACATGTAAATCTTACATTGTGCTACCTGTACATATTTTCTCTCCAGATGATTATAACCCTATTTGTTAAATTTCTCTTCCGAGAAGCTTGCATTTTCCACATTTTGTTAAAATGTATGGGCATATTAAACTGACAGAATAATATATAAACAATCAAGCAGTAAGTAAAAGAAAGGAGTTTCAATAATCGTCTGTGAAACCAGCTAAACACAAGGACAGAACATTCTACCAGTGATGAAAAGCAGAGGGAAACTGCAGAAACCACATGTCAGGAAAGTTTCCCAAGTGTGATTGTGGGTGTAGTCTGGTGGTCTGTGCAAGACAAAGAGAAAAGCAAAAAAGCAAGAAATTTGAAGAACAATGAGCAGAAAGAAGGACTGAAATGAGAGCTTTAAAATCCATTATGTTACTTTTTCTTTCAAAGAATTTAAACAACAAATGCAATCTTTTTGATATCATTTAGCAAAACCACATATTTGCTTTGTACAGTAAATTTCTACTTTGTTAACTTTTACTGAAATGTGCATTTATTATATACAATTGTCATCATTTAAAGATACTTTCATATGAGGAAATTATATGAAGTTGTCCTTCTGATTGCAGAGGTCTGGATTCAGTTCTTTTAAATCTTTGAGTATACTTATATTAATTATCAGATAGATGTCCATACTGTAAAGTCTAAAGACATTTCTGTGATTTTAGTTTCCAAATCAAAGAGTTCCCTCAGGCATTTCCATCTATATTTTTGTAACATAAGAGAAAAGAAATAATATATAACATGTCTTTGGAATTATTTTGGTACTTTTCCTTTCAGGTAGAAAGAAAAGCTATCTTTAAATTTGACCTTATAAATTAATCAAAACACGACTTTTTTTTTGTGAGACTTAACCCAAAGGATTTGTCATTTCCAGCTATTTGTGTGTGTTAAGCTTTCACATTTACTTGTAGTTCTTAAAACTCACTGCAGAAATTAAAATGGCATTGTTTCATAGTCTGGGCTGTACAGCTTGGTTACTACTGGGTAATAACATGACTTTCGTATTGAACTTGAAGTGGAAAGTGTTCCATTTCCAGCCCAAGACTACAGCCACACTTAGCATTTATATACTGCAAACTCTGATCTATTAATAAAGCCACCATACTACAGTTACTTTCATGTTACTTATGAAGCTAATCAACAAATTTAAAGTATTTTGAAAAGCTTCAAGGACATCTTAGATATAGCTATACCAAAAAAAAAAAAAAGTAAAAAAAAAAAACGTATTTAAACTAATTTAGCTAATTTACCCCCACTTTACTTTACTTATAGGGACAGAACCTTACTTCTATTGTCCTCACAATACTACTCAGTTCAATTTAAATACAATTTTGTAAAAATGAAGTCCAAGATACAGCCTTTATAGACAAAAATATTTATAAAATCAGTCCCACTAATAAGCAATAAAATAGTTTTAGTTTAAACATCTAAGTGCATGTGTTAGTGAGAGGTAAATGCATCTGTTTAACAATGATATTTCCCAGGCTGAACAAAATAAGATCCCAAATCCAGAGACATTTAAAGATGAAATAAAAATCTAAAATGGTTTGGGGAAAGAGCAAGAGCATAGGAAATATCTTCATTTTAGATCATCACTGTTATAAGTTTTAATGTAATATTTAACCTAAGGTGACAGATACGGAAAAAAATATGGTCTGTTAAACTACTTTTTACATGGCAGAAGAAGATGGGAGGAGGTGATAGGATTTTTCATGACCTCACATGACCACATCTTTATCCTAACTACTGGGCAGCAAAGTTTTTATCCTCGAGAAATATGACAAATATTATTTCAAAACTGTATTCAAAGGGAGGAGTTTGCAATTTCAAGCAGTAAAAATAATATCTGGCATACATGCTGAGGACAGCAAAGTTACCTGTAGTACTAATAAAGCTGCATCCTGTTATTCATAATCATATATTTCCATCCTGAAGAGTATGACTATCAACAAAAATTAAATTAATTTTTCAGATATTTCTATACTGGCTACAAGAGCAAAAATACTGTGAGATAGACCAGCTCTACACAGTTGTTTTTATTTTTATTTTAATTGGGAGCAGAAAGCATTACAATATTTGCAGAAAAGACAGGTTTGGAAAAATCATTTGATCTTTGCAGTATTTATGCAAGAAGAACATTTGAGAATTTTTACTTCTCTTGTCATCATATTATATGGTTGTTTGGTTTGTGTGTTTGTGTATGTGTGTGTGTGTGTGAGTGGTTATTTTCATTATGTAAATAAAGTTCATCAGCCTTAAGTTGAGACGTACAGTATTTGAACAGGCACTACTGAGTTCTTTTATAACTGGATTCCCTTCTTACTTCTTCCAAAATGAATACTGGTTTCTTTATTTGAAAGATTTAAAGCTAAACACTGTATTACAAAAACACATTGTGTTTATCTTTAAAAATACTCCACTTGAAAGATAAAAGTTTCTCCACTAAAAACAAGTAGTATTTCACTCTCAGAACATCTTAAAAAGCTTAAGGTGTCAAACCTGATTTGTCAAATTGAAATGCTTTTGCCCAGAAAAGTGATGGTATGGCTGTGCAAATAAACTCTAATTAGCAAGAGTCATCTTTAAACTACCTCTTCTTCAATGAAGGAAGCAGTCCATTTCCATGCCCTCTTGCCAACCAAATTACTTATCCTAATGCACAACCTAATTAAAAATTCAAAATAAAGAAGTGCAACAGATAAATTTATATATTACAGGTGAAAAAAAAAAAAGGAAAAAACAAGTTATTCACAATGTGTAAGGATGTTTCTATTCATTTTTCAAACTAAACAACACAATGGTAATATTGCTTAAAATTATTTTATATTCAAAGACTAATTTTATTCCTATAGAGCTGTGGAGGCTTCCACTGTAGCGGAACTGATGAAGAACCCCTTGCAAGATGAGCCTATTTTACTACATTTCACAAGTCTTTCTCTGCACAGTGTGTTGGGAAAATGCAATCTGTTGGAAAGTAAGAGCAGACAAACAACACACATTTTCCTGTCCTCTTCACCTCACTGAAGGAGGTAATGCCAGAGCAGGCTTAATGTTACATTAGTAGTTTTAACATAGCTCCAGTGCTACTTAATAGGCTAGAAGAGCAGAATCCCTTACTCTGCGCTCTTCAGGACTAGGTTCATCACACAGCTGAATACTTGGCATGTATATTTGCTATTGATAGCTTCAAGAAATAATGGCAAAGTCCATTAGTCAAGTGTATAGCCCAAGAAGGCATGTAATGAATGTCCTCGAAAAGTTGGTGTGGAAGACAAGTCTTCATAGTCACTCACACAAATTTTGGAAGTCCTTTCGTCTATTGTTTTCCTCACTTTTCAGCCTGGCAGACTACACCGACTCTTTCTCCACTTCTCCCCTTTTCTCCTCACAACTCTTACTGAAGTTCAGTCTTAGATAACTGCCAAATCCTATTTTTTTTCACAGAAGCAGTGAAACTACTATCATGAGAATCCTTTGAGGCCGCAGTGGCGAAAATGTCATGATTTGCTTTAGATTATTTTAAAAAGCATTATAATAATGGAAGCATGAGAAACTGATGACACTGACTAATTGAAAAAACTAAACATTGTTTCCATTGGATTTGTGTTGAACTGAATCCAAGTAAGTGCTCGAAACATTGAAGCTGAATAAGTGTCTAAGTAAACTTCTTCATATAATTATTAACATATTTGTGAGATAGCTGGTACTAATGTCATTTAATATTGTAGCATTGCAAGAAAGTAATATTGAAATGTTCTGAGGACGTTCTAGCTAAACAATCAATGCAGTGACAACACAAACAAATAAATCATTATAACAATTATTGTTTGTGTTGTTGCAGCTCTGGCGTGGTTCCATAAATTAGAGTGGTATTTGAGAAGGCAATCATATCATATTTTATCAATTACAATTACAGACCACTGAGAATCTGAACAAGCAGCATGAAGTATAAAATATGTTATAGTTCAATCAAAAGCTTCTGGGGTAGATAAAATGATTGCTTGAAATTTTCTGGTTTGTATTATGCAGCAAATGAGACACAAAGATCTCCGTGCTATTTTCTTGCCTTAAAATCTATGGAAGTCCCATATGGTAAGAGAGAGGATAAAGACAGAAAAAAAGTGAGATGGACAAGAAGGAAAAACAAAAGAGAGATGAAAAAGGAAAAAAAAAGGGAGGAAGATGAGGTTTAAGCTTTTTATAGATTTTTAAATCTAATTAGCAAGTCTAATTTAAAAGTACAGAAGCTACATGACAAGCTGTTGACTAGTATGTGTAGCTATTATAAACTAAGTTACAAGAAAAGCTGGTCAAATATTTTCCAGTGGAACAATATTCCATCAGAAAATGCTAATGGAATGGAACCAAAACCTTCCATAAGAACACGACTTCTTGAAAAGTTTTGACAGAAACCAGGCATAAAGGCAGGCTAAATTACCAACGTGCCTCTTCATCTTTTCTCTTGTCAGCCAGATGGCTGGTGAGTAGCCTGCCAGGCTGCTTGGCTTCTGGTTTTCACAGAATCCCTGACTTCTTGCCGGATAGGCTGCCAAACAGCTGGAAAGCCAGGTCTCCAGGAGCTCCTAAGCTTTTTGGCTTAAGTTCTTCAAGCTCTCAGGCAGCTGCTTTGCACTTAGGATCTGAGGCTCCCCAGTTAGGGAGACATAGGTTATGCTCTCAGTTTCCTGTTGCTTCCCAGATTTCAGGTTGTGTTTTACAGGAGGAACTGGGCTCCTAAGGACCTCAGGGCAATTTATGGCAGTTCATTCCGTATCTAGGATTGCATGTCTGTAGGAGCCCAAACACTCCATGACAGTTGGTCCACTAAACTTCTAGGCAGCCTGTGGCAAGAGTCATTGGAGAGGTTGGCTCTTTGTGGCCCCAGCAAGTATGGCATTCAACCAGGAACTCACCGAGCCAGGGCTGACTTTGTAGGCTTCCTAAATTTCCAAGGACCCTGCTATTCTGAAAGGTATGAGGGGCAAGCCAAAAATTCCTTTTTGTCTTTCTTATAGTACATCTTTTGAAGTTAGTTTGTAGGAAAAGCCTAAAAATTTGTAGTCTACATCCAGATATCAAGGATTAAAGAATGAATAGAAATGAGATCAAATGTAGAGAAGTAGGTATGAATGATGTTAAAATGCGATAATGTCTAGAGAAAACAAATAGGCAAATAGAAAGAGATCAGTAAAAAGCATTAGGTTTGAACTGCCAAGATTTCTGTATACAAATACAAGAAGCATAACAAGGAAAACAAAGAAACTGGAAAATGCTGTACATACTCAAGCAAGGAGTTTTGACGTTACAGGCTTATTCAAAGAAAAGTACATTAAAAAATATATTAGTACTATTTAAGTAAAATTTTTAAAATATAAACAAATGAACAACATTATGGGGAACTACTAATCTTCACACACCGGAGTTATTAATCAGTAAAATGTGTAAAAAGAAAAGTAACTTAAAACATTTAAAATGGCAAATAATCTTACTAATTGTTAAATATCAGAAGAATTTCAGAGTTCAACTACCTTTCCTTGTTACTTTTAATACAGAAATTTCCATTCTAGTTTTATACATATGGTTACATTAAGATTTCCTCAATATGCAAAATTTATATAAAAATCTTAAACAGCATGGGTCTTCTGCAGCATATTTTCCACCCATGTTAACTCCAGACTGCTGTCTCCAGTAGAAGTCACTACCTTAGCATATAATACTTTTGCAAAAGTGAAGGCTACTTGACCATCACACATGCTCATCTCTTGACCTTTCCCTCCTAAACCTGATTTAGTTTTGCTTTTGTGTGCGCGCACGTGTGTATGTCAACATGGACATTTCCCTTTATGTAGGAAATACACAATCATCTTTAGATGGCTGATCATCCTTCATCACACCCATGAAATTCCATTGTAGGACTGAAAAGGAAGAAAAGCATGTGTGTGTTGGGGGGGGTGAGGGGTTGGATTACACTTTATCAGAAAAGCGAGATGTCATTTTACAAGTAAATTTTAAGAAAATATGGATTAAAAACTTTCCCTCTCTCTTCTCTCATATCCCCAGTCTCAGATGGTTTACTTGAATAATTTTGACAGACTTCATACACACCTGACTTCCAGAAGTTCTTTAAGAAAGCCTTTACAGTTGTAGTTATAACAAAGGTTAAAATTTAAACTTTGAAAACTGAAAGCTGAAATGCAAACACAGACAAAACAGAGGAAAGGATGAGGCCTTACATTATGTTTGCACCCAAAACTCTATTAAATACAAGGAAGGAAAATAACCTCTAAAACTTTATTATTATTTTTTAAAATTATTTCAAATCATACTATTTGTACATCCCTCTGTGAGGAAATAGTTGACAGTGTTCCTCTCATCACCATAATGCCTTTGGATGAATTTTATGATAACCCACATAACATCTTTGTGGAGTTTCTCTCAATTTTTCTGTTTGGGCTGATGTATTTTGGAATAACACTATAAATACTGTTTTTTTTTTCAAAGTAGCATCATAATCAAATACTGCTGTTCCGACATCAACGGAGTTGAGTAGATATTTCTAAGCAACTTTTCATAATCATTTGTGGGTTTTGGACAGTATACTTACATTTTGTCATTACCAATGTGCCTGCAGTAGTAACTTTTCCTCTTGGAAATAACTAATTTATAAGAATATGTTTCTAATAAGATAATTCATTTGAATAAGTGATGCAGCTCTTTTAGCCTTACAGTTTAAATAAAGGTACACCTTAATTTATCCAAAATCATAAGATATTTTTCTAAGACTAACAAGTAGCATTGTTAGGTGCAGTACAAATTTTCTCACAAGTTCTACCACCTAAATTATGCCATTGCCAAACTACCTGTAAGATCTTCACTCTACAAGCCACTCTTAAGGCTAAAATTATTTAGAAATAATGCTGGCATAAAGAGGTCATGACTGATCTCAAACCAATATTATGACTGTCAGAGTTATAACAGTTTATATACTGTAATGTATAATTTATCTCCTCTATTTTAAAAGTATTAAATCTGTCACAGACCAAATAACACTGATCTAAATCATATTGATCTAATAAACAATTTCATTTCTCTATATCATACTGATGTAATCAACGATGTTGTCAGCCCAATTCTACAATACTATTCTATGGGAAATACTCTGAATCAGCTACTATAATGTAACTGTTAATTTATATAACCTAAAAATATAGGCACTTAGATTCTCCTCCTTTGGCATTAACTTCCTGCCTAACAGAAGGCAATTTAGACCCTAATGCTCAAAAACATCTTTGAGAATTCACCTGGGCATTTTGTGACTCATTACTTTCTAACTGTAAAACAGAAGTGGTGGGTTTTCTAATCTTAAACAGATTATGGCAGGAGTAAATGCAAGAGAGATGTCCATGTACTCACACACTTTGGCAATAAGAGCCATATCAGTATGATAGATTAGCTTCTATGATTTTATAAGTATCATGGCAAGTAATGTTTAAGTTGTATATACACAAAATGTCTGTGCAGGAAAATGGATGCTGTATTAAATTTTATAAAATTTGTTTTGGATACTGTTAACACGTTCTTTTTCATCTGTGAAGCTCCATACTACAGAGGACAACCACTACAGCTTCCTCAAAACAAAACAAAGGAAATCCAGACTTCAAGCTCAAAGCTATTGGAAACATACTTTGCAGTTTCAAGTACAAGCTTGGAAAATCCAGAGTGCACATAACTCATTTAAAGTCATATACTTATTCCTGCTTTTGAGTCAAGCACTGCATAAACCAAATTGTGCTTCTTGGAAGATCATGTAAATTGTTGAGTATTATTAACTGTGAATAAAAAATCAAAATTTTGTTTACATAGTAGTTACTGCATCTCCACAGCTTGGCTATAATTGCTGCTTTATACATATTTCTTTCCATTCAGTGTCAGAGGAAAGGGTATTATTGGTAGGTTTGTTTCAGTGTGCCACTCTGCCTCAGTCTCACACAAAAGACTCTTTGTGGGGTCACAGATTAGCATTTGGGCAGGCAGCCAAGAGAGATGAAAGGAGAGTGGCTACACTAAGGATGTACATAGCTTACACTCATCAAATACCCCGGGGAGGGAAACAGAGAAAAAAAATATCTATGTAGTCTGTAATTTCAGTAGCTGTCCTCTGTCCCTTTAGTTTCTGAAAACGTGTTTTTCGTCAAAGCTCTAGCAATGCAGAGCTCTACTCTGGCAGTACAGGTCATGGAGTCCTATGCATAATGAGTACTAAGATAAAGTAATATTTTAAAATTTAGTTATAGAAATATTGTTCAAGAGAGAGGCAGGTATAGTCAGATCTTGACAGAAGAGATATGTATGCACCCTATCATCAGGTAATATAAAACTTTCATACTAGATTATATTTTTTTTTAATTAAAAAAAAAAAAAGATGGAAAGATAATTCAGAATAACCAGGATATTTGAAAAATGACACATAAGCTATCTTTGTAGAAATCATTGTGAAGAAATAGAAAATGCTTAAGTTTTAAAAATCAGGAGCAAATGTTCTTAAAATACCTTCATCCACATGTCTATGCATACATCTATCTTTATAAATAAATAGCAGCCACGGTGTTCTCAATTCCAAACAGGAAACTGCCTGCAAAGGATCCTAAGGATAACTATCTTTTTAAGGAAATTTCCATTCTTTACATAGTCAGGTTTCAAACTGTAGAAGGATATGTATTTTTAGTATAGCAGAGAGAAGATACAAAAGTTGCATTGAATATGGAAGTAAATTAGAAATGGAAGATATTACTGTAAAAAGATTGAGGATAAAAGTCTACGTAGTATTCTAGGAAACATTTAATGAGAAACAAAACCTTCCACGTTCATTTTACCACAGGTCAGTGGTAAGAAATCATTGAAGATGAGTTACAGATTATGTACGCCATTTTATCTCTACATTGGAACTGACACGAAATACATGAATAGTTCAGTCTTCTGTGCAAACTGACCTGCACAACAACCACTATTCACAACTGGCACTTTTTTTTTGGCAGTCTCAGCAGAAAATCTATGGATTACATTGGCACTGAGACTGAAATATGCTCTGAAACCAAAAGACAGTCTCTTGAGAATGCAGTTGAAGTACCTCATAGTCGTGAACAGCTACAACTACCTGTGCTATTCATAGCCCATGAGTAAAAGCTTTCTGTTTCCAGCATTGTCAGGTTGGCTTTTTCGGCATACTTTGTTTGGGAGCAGGAAGTTTTGATCCTTACAAGCTATTAAAATAATTCCAAACATGTTAAGTGCTCTAAAGGCAAAACAGAATGCCTCCATCTAACACAAAATGAGTGCTAGATGGAGGGCTACTACTCTATTTTTAACAGATAAACACATCAATTATTTAAAGCAGTTAAAGGAATGAAATACATTGTAAGTGGCAAAGAGCAAAGTATTGCTACAAGTCATCCAAATATAAAAACAGTATGTGAATATATATGTAACAAAGCTATTAAATACTTTCTCACCTTAGCATTTTCAATGCACGGACAAATAGCCCAAGCTGCACTTGCTTGAACATCTTGATTAGGATTTTTCAACAACGACCATAACAAACGAACTCCATCTAAACGGTCGATTATCCTATCAAAGAAATTGATCAGAAAAGCGAGATAATTAATTATGGAGTACACAATGCTAAATTTTAGATTATATGTTTGAGAAACTACTTTAAGAAATATTGGTATGCTTTTCTCTAGCATTCTGTTTTGCTTTACATAAGTGCTTGTGTTCTGTTGTCAGCTGACTGCCATCAACATACACAGTAAACATTGCTTGCTATTGCAGATGGGTGTGAAAAAATTATGTAAAGACAGAATATGTTTTCCAACTAAATCTTATGAGTGTTTACCTTTTTATCAGCACTGTGATTTAAAATGCTTATCGAAGATAAAATGAACTGCATTATAACCAGAACTCATGTAAAAGTAGAAGTAAGCATGTGACTTTTTAACGATCTGCATGTAAACTGAAATCTGAATTCAAGCATACTAGCTTCTTTCATATAGTAACAAATACTTTCCAAAACAAATATTTATGCCCCAAACTATGTACTTAACTTTTTCTTCAGTCTATGCTTAATGTATTTACCTTACTGTACAACATATTTTAAGGTACTATGTTTCTAATCTAGCGTTAGAAATTAAAATGGTCACACCACACTGTACCCTTTGTTGGCCACGAGTAATGTGTAACTTGTTTCCCATGTGCTCCTTACCAACAAGACTAACATTGAATATTATGTTATAATTACTTAAACACACTGTAATCAAAGTATCTTCATGACTAGCTGAGAAATGAATTATCATCAGAATCATCTCTACACCATCTGTGTTATGTTTACATATCAATCAGGCCTGGGGATCATAACGTCACATTAGGGTACAGCGAATACCTTAAATAGAAAGGAAGGTCAAACAAAAGTTAACAGCATTTACAAACATTCATATTTTTCAAAAAGATATATTTAACCCAAAGCAGATGAGCTGAAGATAAAGGAAAGCAGGTACACTTTTCTAACCTCAGAAGGAAAAAATTCTCTTGTATACATGCAAGTCTACATCTTTAATTGTAAATACAAGATAAGAGAAATAAAATACAGGTTACATCTTATTTGTGTTCACTGTAAATACATTTGACAGGAATTTTTTAAACTTATTATAAAATCATTTCTATATGCAATTCTACCATCACATGAATGAGGAAAATAGTTATGGGCATTGACTCTGTATAAAATAACCATGGACTTCAATCAGGACATTTTTATGCAAACAGGTTAAACAACTATGCTTTCAAAACAATAATTTCTTGCACAAAAGGCTGGTTAAGCTGAGAAACCATAAGTTTTGTTTGTTTGTTTGTTTGTTTGTTTGTTTGATCTGCTCATTTAATACAGCTTATTTTACTTACTCATTTCCAAATCAACTGCAAGAATATCATCATTTAAAGGAAAAACTTAGAAATCATAACACAAATTAGAACAGCATGATCATAAACTACACAATTACATATACATGTCCACATAATAAGGATGACTTCAGTAAAAATGTCAAACAAGCTTTTAAATCTCTCCAAATCCCCAACACTTTCAAGCAATTTTAATAATACTTTCCTGTCATTTCAGAAAGTACATAGATTTTTTTCCTATATTGGACTTAATTTAAAAAAGATCCACGAGTGTTTCTTCTAGTCAAGCAGAGTACTGATCACTTACCAACATGAGATACTTCCTCCCAAGAGGGGCTAAATATAAATGACCCAATTCTAAACAGTATATAAAAATCAAGCGATAAATGTCAAACACTGAGTTCAGATTTTTCTACCATGTTTAAGAAAACAACCTCTAGGCTGATTTAACTTTTTTTTTTTTTTTTTTTTTTTTTTCTCCCCAAAGCCTTCTTTCCAATTTAAAATTTACTTTCTTCTCAGTTTTCTTGTCTTCTCCAAGCTTTTCAAGGCAAACTATCCTCACTCTATGGTTCCTTTTCTAAAGAAAATTTTTGGCCCAACAGAATAGCTCAGAATATCTGAAAGTGTTGTCCTCAGTCCATTCAATGTGCATAAAACAAAGAATGGTATGGAATAAACAAACAAACCTCCAAATTACATTCTTCATCACTGATCACTGGTCACTGGTTTCACTCATTTATACTAGATTAACCCAAAAGAAATGAATTCTATGCAGAAGAACGATACTCTCAAATTTTCATACTGGGAGAGTTATGGTTGTGTCACACAGAAGCACAAGCCCTTTTATTTCATCTTACCAAGAATATATATTTGCCAACTAAAGAAAGCATTGGTAAACAAGTGACTAAATCCCTTCTCAATTCCATTTTTTTTTTTTTAATCTTTCCATGGTTTCAGTGTAGCAGATGAAGAAACGATGTTAAACTAGCATATCTGCTATAAAAGCAATGGGAACACTAAAATAAATGGCCCTGAAAAGTGTTTCCTCTATAAAAGTGTTTGGAAGTTAGATTCCTTTTTATATGGATATTCCTTTTTAAAGTGGGCAAAAATATACATTCAAATTTCTTTACAAATAAACAAAGACATACATAGGAAAACAGACCTGTAATCTTGAAAATTTGAGCTCTGATGGCATCACTCTAACCAACATTCAGATTTGTTTGTATAAAGCTTTTGCATCTAATTTTCATCCCCAAATTGATTACAGCATCATTAGCAGGACACTGTAATATAGCTACTTATCACAATAAATACAAACAAACTGTAAAATTTCCTTTGGCTGGCTTTCAGTTCTGCATTCATTCATATCTAGTACATTAGCTGCCCTGTGGTTACGGTCACTTAGATGATACGTTTTGTAGTAATTTGTTGATGTAACAAAGACAAAACTAAGCTACAGTTAAACCAGTATTAATCATGGGACTGTTAAAGGAGAGGTCTTTTAATAAAGAGGCAGAACATTTTGAAAGCTGAAGGGAATCCCACAAAAGCTGACATAATGTGATATTTAGATGATATAAAAAATCTTACTATTTAATATTTTAAAGTTTAAATATTTAACTGGTTTATACAACAGCTGTATTGTATGTACTTAAATAATCTAATGTATAGAACACAATAGTATAAATTTTAACAGGCATGAAGCTCACACAAAGTAGGAATATTAATTTTATTATAGGTGATTGCTGTCTATTGCTTCACTGTAAGTACACAGTGGTATTTGCCATTTGACCAGTGTAGATAATTTAACAAGAGAGTTTTTATGAATGACTTTCATTGACTGTTTATAGATGACAGTTTAGAAGCTTTTTGCATTGCTTCATTTATGAATCTTGATGTCACAGCATCACTGAACCTCATGATATGTCTGCAAAAATCATGTCACAATTCTAGGAATTTACATTGTTTTCTAAAATATATCTGAAACTAGCAAAACTGTTAATCTGAAATAGTACTTCTCTTTAGAATTCAGATTTAATATTGCACCTTTCCAGTAGAAACTTCAAAATGAATTGCTTAAACACCACACACACAGAGCCTAGGCATCTGTTTGTCATATCTATCATCTTTTTCTGTTACAGTATTATTTGCCAGAACTTTTGAGATGTCCAGTTTTATTGTCTTCCAATTTAGACCACTAATACAGATATAAATAAACAAAGTTATACTGAGTCTGTATTGTGCTTACTGGTTAGATTATAGGGTTTAATTCTGGCAGGATGTAATCTTTCTTTTCTGAAACCACAATTTAGTATGTTTCTTAAAACTTTCACTATTTGCTGAAGTGCTTTAATAAATGTCTTCAATTCCATCTGTCTGTCTAAAATATTTGTACATTTTAATTTATAATATTCTAAAACCTCAGTTTTGAATACTACAGTTGAAGTCTATGAGTTTTCAAATGAAAAGTGCAAATGAAAATCTAATGTCGGTTAAAGAATGAGCATTAGTACTCTGGTTTTGGTAACATAAAAAGAATAACTGTGAAAGTTCTTTAAAATGACAAATATCCATAAAAGATATGCAGAGGCATCTCTGTCAATGCTGTGCAGCAGACTGAGTGTGGAAAACAGGTTCAGCTTATTTTTGCTGCAAGAGAAGTGGGTTGCCATTCTTTATACAGAAGATGTGGATTCACCTATGCCAATCTACTATTCTTCTTCCTTTGTCTATGCATGCTTCTTCCATGGAACATATGATAAAAATACATTATTTCCCTCAATAGTTAACTCCACTGTTTCATGGAATGCTCTCTTTTTATAATCCATAATCACATTTTATTTCTTACATGGATCCCATTCTCTTCATTACATACCCTTGAATCACTCACAGAAACTTCATGAGCTCCACCCTCTCAGTGTGTGTGGTTTCCACATGCCTACTGCTGCAAGTATAAGAACAGTCAAAATAGAAGACTGTTCAACTGAAACGCTCTAAGGCTAACTTTACTAAGCACATGCAGCTAATGGAATGTGACAATATATTTGAAAATTCTTAGTCCTTGCTGAGAATTAGATACTAACTTGAAATTTTCCTGCTTTGCTCTGGGTTTCTAGTACATATCAAGGTCAATGACAGTAGGATCCATAAGAATCATCATACTTTTAGGTGTTTCTGTAGTGCTAAATTAAAATAGAATCTCTTTAAACACTTCTTGTCCTAACCAGGTGACAAAGAAAACAAGCCTTAAGACCTAACAGCCAAATTGACAAGAGAAAAGCTAATAGAAAAGAACAACTGATTTCCTAGAATTCATCGAGACATCCCATGTGAAAAAATGATTACAAAATAAGGAATGTAATAATGGTTCATGCAGCTGAACCAGGAAGACCAGAAACAGCTAAGTATCAAACTCCAATAGGAAGTCATCGTGTGTATATACTTAGAGGCTACAAAGTGGCTTTGCTTCTTTCCAGAACATCTTGGAAGATCTCTACATTCTTGTTAAGATGAGCAATAGATTGTAAAGAGCTGAAAGCATTATAAGAGCTCAAACAGCATTTCTCAGATGTATTTCAAGACAGCTATTCTTAGCACAACAAAGCAACTCATGAAACAACAACGAGAAAAAAAAAGTGTAAGGTATAAAAGGGAATGAAATGGTGGAGCTGTGCATCTTCTTCTTTTCAAATTAAAGTTATTAATACTGTAGGAAGACAAATGCTTCCAGGTACCTTTCTACCACGTGGGTCTTTTAGATGTCTCTTAATACTTTGGTAAGATTAAACAGGAATAAATAAGGTAATAATGGGAATGGTAGGATGGCTAGCACCTGAACTATTTTATCATATAATCATACAATGATAGAATATACAAGTTGGAAGGGACTCACAAGGATCATTGAGTCCAACTCCTGGGTCCCCAAAGGACCACCCAAATAAAAAAATAAATAAATAAATAAATCAGACCCCACGTCTGAGAGAATTGTCCAAACGCTTCTTGAACTCTGGCAGCTCAGTGCCTTGACTGTGTCACAAAAACACAACATATCACATGCTTGGAATTTGAGCATCCTTAGCACACAGTCTTCACATTCTGGAGCTTTCATATCACTAATTTATAAACTGAGCACCAATTTATCAGCATTTTCTAATGTTAAAAAATTAAAAAAATCTCAGAAACAAATGTCTGAGTCCCAAATTCTGCAATTAGAACAAAGTGATACCACAGATTATGTATCCTACATGTGTTTGGTGACTCACTCTTCTCAAAAAGTAGACTGGGTTGTATGAGGAGTTACAGTCTCAGCTCCTGCTATACTGGTCTAAGGAGGAGGAGACAGAAGAGGAATGGACGGCCCATGATTTGGGGTGGGGAAAGAGGGGAATCTAATACTTTAACCCTGCAAGAGGCAGAGCCCTCAACCAAACAAATCATGTAAATGTGTGAGTAATTGTACTGATATTGATGTTTAAACTAAGCATTGTTTAAACACTTTGATGGATCAGGATCAAACTTAGCGGCACCTGGCTGAATCGTACCTCTGGAAAAGATTGCATTATCTCTTCTAGTGCTGTGAATCTGAACTTGCACTAGCACAATACTTCAGGTAAATGTCACAGTAATGAAAGTAATTTCTCTGTGAGTGTTTTTTTTGTTGTTGTTCGAGTAAAAAGTATATTTTGCTCCTGGAATTAGTTCCTTGCTACCGTTTTAAAATATTTTCAAAATATTAATAAATAAAAAGAAATCAAATGTTGAGAACCTTTGATAGAGGTTTTTTCCATATGAACTGAATTCAACATTTCAATCCTTTACCCACTCTTGGCAAAATCTTTCAAATTTCTTCCCAAACAACCTGCACTCTCTCCTTAAAAACAAGATGGACTTTGTTTTATCACAATTTTAGCAGCAACTTGTGTTATTTTTGGTGCTTGTGCTGACCACATTCCAGTGTGAGGCTATCCATACTGGATATTACACGTGGTAGTCCTGAGTACTGGCATATGTCTGAGGTTTTATAATACCAATTTATATTTATTAGCTTTGAAATTTCTCGGTTGATTTACAGAGTTAATTTTGTTAATACATTACAGCAAAGGTAGATATTCAGTATTCTTCATTTGAGATACACAGTGAAGATGATTTCATTTATGTGTACTTTCCTGCTACATGGCTAACTGTTCACACAACCCATGTTTACAGTTGTGTACCATCTAGCCTTTTGCCACTGGGTGACAGCCAAAGCATGGAAACAAAAGCCCTATTCAGGAAAAGAATTCCCTGCACTGCTATATGAATATCAAGTGAATTATGCAAATCAGAACAGGAGGAGCTTACTAAAACTCTTTTTCTGACCTTCCATATGTATAAGGAGGGAAATATGCTGAGAATCTTGAGGTAAATATCCCTGGAAGGGAACAGGAAGCACAGTAAATGCTCACCTCAACTTTTAACTGGAACACTTAATCATAAAGCTCAAGGATCTTTGTAAGCTGTACAAATCTCCATCACAAAACCAAAGAGAGCAGCAACTTTCTGAGTAAAAAGGCAGTCTTTCTCTTTGGTTTTGCAAAGGAGTAAGAGGAAAGAAAAGGTTGCAAAAAAGTCTGAATTCATAAAAGGAATGATGAAGAGGAACAGAACAGATAAAATACAAATAACACTCTTTCAAAAACTTTCAGATTATTTTTCATGACAGTACATGCACACATTTCTTTTGGAATTGCTTTCTCTAATTTAGGAAATTAGTTATGATTCAAGAACAGATGTAAAAGGAAGAGAAGCATAAGCAGGTACCCATCATACAGAACTTGTAAATAGGTGCTATGTAACTTTGAAATTTAATTTTAATAAAAATAATTTCACTATAGTTCTATCTGATTTACCCCCAAACACAAAAGCTTTATGTTTTATACATTTTCTCAAGGAAAAAAATGTGCTATTTAGCTCATTTTACAGTAGGAAATAACTAATCCACACAGTAAAATATCCTTTTAAGTCAGATTATACTTGACAAAACTAAAACCTTCTAAAGTATTTAACCTGAAATTGAATCTACTACTAATGCTGATGAACTGATAGAAGTATAGTAGATAGTCCTCAAACCCCCGAGTTAAAGTACCACAAACTGGAAATACCTTTTCAAACATCGGTATTACATGAAATAACTATTCTGTGATTTCAGTGGCATAAAATACAATTTGAACACAGGGAAAAACTATTTTACAGTGAGAAAGTCCAAATACTGGAACAGGTTGCCCAGAGAGGCTGCTGAGTCTCCATCTATGGAGACATTCATAACCTGACTAGATGTGGTCCTGGGTGACCTGCTTTAGCTGAAGCTGCCTGAGCAGAGGGGTTGGACTAGATGATCTGAATAGGTCCCTTCCAACCTCAACAGTTCTATCTTATCTGATTGCAGAGAGACATATTTATAATATTCTGTAATAAATTTTAACTCACTGCATAAGAACCTTGAATATTCTCCCCCAAATATTAATAATATTTCTGCCAGAATTACTCAAAGTATATATATTTTGTGATATTTAAAATGCTGTCAATATGAATGGCTTACATCATATTTTCAGGTTCTGTTGCACAGGCTCCCACTGCTTTTGTTACATTCACAAGCAGTGCCTGATTGGTTCCAGTAAGTAACTTCACTAAGGGTGGTATTCCGCCACATTTACGGATAATAGCTCGATTTATCGGTTCTTGGCAACATTCTCCCAGTGCTCCAACGATATTTACAAGGACTTCTTCAGGCTGATCAGTGAGCAGTCCTACCAAAGCTTCTACGACTTTATAATCGTGAAATCTAAATGACAGCAATAAAAAAAAAAAAAAAAAAAAAAAAAAAGTTGTCATCAGTATGTTACTACAATCCTTAATTTCTGTAATTAAATTATCTTGATGAAAAAATCACAATATAGGTAAACCATTCCAATCAGTTCTTATAAGTGCAACATACAGCATCCTTTCTTACTTTACCTTTTTAAATGTATTTCTCTATTTTACTGTTCTAGAAATCCAAAGAGTAGCTTGAGGGGTGTTGAAAACTTAACATATGGATGTAAACATACTGGAAGAGTAGCAAGTACAGTGGCATCCTAACTTCCATTTCTTTTTCCTGCCATGTTAACAATAGCTAGAGCAGGAGTATACCTGACCCTCTTCCACCTCTCTGATCATCAGTACCTCTCTGGTACCGATGATCAAAAACAAGTTTGTAAAAATCCTGGAGTTTTCTTGTGCATGCTCCTTCCTACAAACAGATGCATGCTAAACCTGCAAATTTAATTTTTTGGAACAGTACTTTAGTTCTCAGCACTGGGGCCACCCTATTTCTAAGTTTGTTTTGTTCAGAACTTAGAGGATTCTTAATGCTCAACAAATATCCTATTTTCCTTTCACACCTTTTCTGTGATACACCTTGACAATTCCACTTAGTGTATCAAGCTAGATCTAGC
The DNA here is from genome assembly GCF_011077185.1 of Oxyura jamaicensis. Lineage (NCBI taxonomy): Eukaryota > Metazoa > Chordata > Aves > Anseriformes > Anatidae > Oxyura > Oxyura jamaicensis. The sequence continues at coordinate 16,864,346 of NC_048894.1, read as the reverse complement.
CTGTATATCACCTATTAATTATGCTTTGCTATATATTTTTGTGTAAATATACAGTTCATCTCCTAAAAAGATAAATTATCTGAGAACTGAGTTCTCACTTGTGCTCCTCTTATGTCCCCTAGCTTCTGCAAATGTCTACTTGAACTACAACTACTCCTCATTTTCCAGGAATCTGCCGTACACGTGACTTTTCTTTTATACAAAAAAATAGTATTTTTGAGATTCTGATGGCATATCTAGAACTCTGTTTCAATTAAAAAAATATTTCCAAGATAGCTTATCTGTATGACAATTAGTGTTATACCAAGAAATTAGAAACTTTATTTGTTTCTGATTTGCTTGGATCTGATACACATTTGCATAAAGAGAAAGTCTTTCTTTGTTCAATGTAATTTGGAAGTGTCCCTATATATATATATATATATACATAATTTTAAAGAGGAAATACCAACAACAAGAAAAAAGAGCAACAAAGCAAGTGAACAATTTCAAAATGAAAAATACTGGTTTTCTCTGACTATTTTAACAGTGTTGCAGACAAACTGCTTCATGGATGGAATAATATCAGCTGGCTCTGTGATGGGCAGGCTACAGTCTGACAGAGTTGTTGGCTCAGGCCATCTTGTGTCCAGAAGCAGTATGGCTGCTTGCAAACAAGGTGGAATCTGAGTTAGTCAGGCGTAGGCACTTGTACCAGCTCGCTGCTAAGTCAGCACAGCATCTCAGCAATATACTTCAGGTACAAGAAGTACTGCAGAGTAGTCTGAAGATAATTAAGTCGCCCTGCAGGAACCAGCAAGGTTTGTTAGTTCTAGCCTCATGCCAGACTTAAAGTCATCCCCCCAGATCTACTTAGTGATTTCACATCATCCTTCCTCCCTGTTCTGTTGTGTTCTCCTATCCTGACTTTTGATTGGGTTTATTGCTTCAGACTCAGCAGTGTATTCATTATACATGAATTCAGCTCAAGTCTGGAGCTGTGCCTGGCTAGTAACCTTCATGGAGCTTCAAGCCCTTGCCAAAGATACGCGAGTAGCCCAGCAAAAATCTGTTTGCATTTGCACAGAATTATTGGCTACAACTACACTAATAAATAAAACAGGCGATGGCTCATTCTGGAGCCCTGAAGACAAGAAGCACAGCATAGCATCCATATGGCTAAAATCTCTTATCCTCACAATTCAGGGTGGCCTCACCCATTCTGCCTAATGGAAACAATCTGTCGCTTGTGCTGTTCCCAAGGGGTGTCTGGGCATTGTCTGGAAGAGCTCTTGCTGGCACAGGCCAAACTGTGTAAGATATTGTGCTAGCAGTTAAACAGCATGGATAACCATAACATAGTGACTGAACCCGAGATTAGGTCCTATTTAATTTACTAGTATAGACAGATCCACTCATTTCATGTCGTCACTGATCTGGAACCAGGATGCCTCTGTGCAGACACCCAAAGCTCACAGAAAAGGAGGATATACCTTTCTGAAAATCCAGGTAACTGTAAAACGAGGAATGCAAAAAGAAGTAAGACAGAAGTATAGTATGTAAAGACCATGGCTCTGCATAAGAGCAGTTTGGGAACTAATTTAGGACAGTAAAAAGCCATACTGTAAACCGAGATTACTGGATGTCTTTCTGATTTTGACCCAGCAGTTATCTATTATATCTGCTTGTCCAGCAGAGTACGCTAAAATTAGGGCTGCAGGAAGAGGTTACCTTTTACTGATTCTCCTCCCAGTCTGTGAATCTCATTTGTCTGTACAGAGCAGCATAACTTCAGCAGGAAGCCTAGCACATACTCCAGTAGAGCAGGCATTTTTGAGGTAAGATGAACAAATCAGATGTATTAATTTGAGAGAGGCCAAGTGTTCTCAGTCATTAAGCTATTCCATAAAAGACAGGGTGATAATTTCTGCTGTCACATTCTTAGATAACCACTCTGGACCTTGATACTGAGAATATACAAGTACCTATGGTAGGCCTCACTACAGTTAAATGCAGTCCTTTAGAAGTTGGGTGTCCAGACCAAGCTACATTTCTGAGTGCCTTTTGTAAGCAAGAAGAGAGACATCTAGGCTAATTATCCTAGCATCCAGTATATTTTTTAAGCAAGTGGACCTAATGGATATTAGATACCTACCCCAGAGTGAGATAATGTTCACTCTCTCTTTCAACCTAAAATGTTAAGCTAATTGTGCTGACTACACTCTACTGTGCAGCCATAATTGCAGTTTGCAAGAAAGAGAAGAGTGGGGATATCAGATACACATACATGGAAAAATATTTTCTATGTGTTAATACACCTCCTGGCTCAGTCTTCTGTATCTTAACTATTGTTCAGAGGCACCAATTCTCCCCTTTAACTGTTAAGATTCCAGGAACTTGACACTGTTTCCAATGCACCCTGATGAGGTCACCAGCAGTTTTTGGTACAATAAAACCTAAGTTGAAAGTCCAACTAATCATAAAACATGGTTTTGCAGAATAGTGACATAATATTTTGAAAACAATAGAGATCCATAAAATCAAAACATGATAATGTAATAAATATTTGTAAAACTAAATTGTTACTTTGACACATTCTCTCCACTGATTGCACATTTCCAGATTGCTCCTGTCACAGCTGCTAAAAGTTGTTTATTTTCGGAGTTACCAAGCAGAACAGATAGTGGTTGTAGACCTCCATGCAGTCTAACCAGGTCACGTGTTTCTTTATCTTCTGCACACTATACAAAAAAATAAATACACATATTATGCAAAATATGTAAAGCAATGTCTTCAAAAGTTACGTGCATTATTTTTTAACTAGTCAAATCTAACACAGATGAAAATGCAAATATTTTATTAAAGTGCCTGACTAGGCTAACATTTCACTAAGGGACTTTAGGCAGTAAACAGCTACTGTAGCAGTGTTGACACTGTCACATTGTCCACTTTGTGGGCAAATAAACATAAAAACATGCATCTTCTTGCACAATAAACCCTGCCTCTCTCCACTGGCTAACTGGAATTTAGGGCTTGCACACAAGAGCAGTAAGAAAGGGACTGCAATATCAAAATGCAGCTAAAACATCCTCATAAAAATTAAGCCAAGGATCATCAACATTTTTACAAAGTAGTATCTCACACATTAAAGAAATAGTAAAATTGAGAAATACTATGTGTAAACTACATGAAAACAAAGTGCTAATCCTGGCTTTTATCTACTGATTAAGTTAATACGATTACCTTAAATATGGCACTAGCACAATGCATCTGAAGCTCCTCATGCTCACTACTCAGATTTTTCACAAGGTTCTCAATCATTCCTTCTGTTCTTATTGCAAGTCTGTAACTTGGCTAAAAATACAAATTGTACATGTATATTTACAGTCAATATCACTAGTCACAATAACAACACAGCACTACAATTCAAGGCTTTGATATTGTGAAGCCTTGTACTCTATTTTAAGCCCAAGTCACGTGCATTGCCCTGAATATGTCCTTGTGAATTATGTAAGACAGTAAAACACACTGTTCTGTATTGCATTGGATCTTCTGGGCCACATCTGCAGGTTAGCTTTGTAGAATTTAAATGTACTGATTAATCAGAATATAACATCTTAATTTCCCAAATTTCATTTCTCAAGTACAGTGAAAAAAAAAATAAACACATTAAGTATTTCATTTCTATGTACTTTCTTTCATGAACTACTCTTAGCCTTTAAAATAAAAAATTATGTGGTCTTTATTACAAGCTCTAACCTTCTCAAAAAAACTTTGCACAGAGTATCTACATCCAGAGTGGAAAATTCCTGATGGGATAACTGTGCCGGTAACTGTTCTGGAGAAGCTTCATTTTTAAATGACAGTCAAATGTAATGCTTCTTTTTAGTAGTCAATTGTTTTAATGATTGGAAATACCTTAGCTGTATGTGTTTACTTACCTCTGAAGCACATTCTTGTAGTGTCCCCACAACTGGGGTTAGGATGCTTATATGTGAACTTTTGAGCCATTCAGCTAATAGTGGAATGCCTCCAGCTTTACGGATTGCTTCTTTGTTTTTGGTACTTTTGCTGCAGCTCCAGAGTGCTAAAGCCCCACAGCGTGCTGTTTCAGTATCTTTTGCCTGATATGGTGTTAGACCAGTTGATCTCACTGAAGTACATTCCAACAATCCAACCTAACAAAAAAACACATTTTTTAAATATCTACAAGTATGTTTCATATTAAGCTGCTTTTTAATGATGGCATATACTATCTGAAGACTCATGTATGCAAAAAAAAATGACACTTTGGGAAAAAATATACTTACCAATCTCTTGATTCCCCCATGAAGCCTTACTGTCCTTCGCGCTCGTTTAAATCTAGCAACATTAGCAATTGTTTCAGCTGCCAAACATTTTAGATCTTTATCCAGGGAGTCCAATATTTTCACCATAATCTCTAAGCCCCCAAGATCTGCAATTGCATGTCTGATCAGTGTATTTTGACTAATTTCCTTCAGGATTTTTAATGAACCAATCTAAATAATGGAAGATAACAGATATTAAACATTATTTAACATAAACAGAAAAATCTATAAAATGGTTACATAGAACATTTTAACTTTTAAATCAAATCAGAAGTGAAGAAGGCAATTGAAAAGAAGTCCTCGCAACTGAGAAAATACAGAAAAAAAAAAAGAAAAAAAAAAAGTTTTCTTCATCCTATATAACCTTTAAAATTTAAAACATATGCTAATAGAAAAGGTATATTCACAGCTCTTTTCAACAAAGCTACATACCTGACATTTAATTTCTTCTGTATCAAGTAAATTAATTAACACTTCAAGACACCCAATGTCTCTGATGGCCAGCTGGCATGTTTCTTGAGCCAGATTGAAATCTCTCATTGAACACAATGCAATTACTGTAGCTGTTGGATTACCTCCCTAAAATAAAGCAAATTTTTAACATATAAAAAGTGTATTTAATATAAAACTTAATCTCTTCTACTAGTAGTAGTAAAACTAATACTAAAGGAGAAACTTGTTAGATTATTTTTTATTCTATGTTGTCAAATGACATAGACGTAATAAGAAACGGGATTATTGATCAAGTCTGCAAATGACATATAGATCAAAGTGAGAATGAATAGCATAGATGAGTTATGACTAATACAACCTGATGTGAATGGACTAGTAAATTAGATAGTCATGTATTAGAAGTTTTGGTATAAGCACATATCAAAACAACACACAGTGAAGATACAGACATTTCAGAGAAGCTATCAAGTATTCTTTGCATTGGTGTTCACTCTAGAAGAAATCAAAGAGACTCCAAACTGGAATCATTCCTTGTGGAGGACATTTCAGAAGATTTGCCTGAAACTGAAGTTACTGTTGAAAAAGTTATTAAAAAATCCTGACATATTAAACAATAAAAAAATGCCATTACTAGATAACATTCAATTGAGTTGTAAAGAAAACGGAGGGTAAAATACTTGATTGAGTACAAATGGTATGTATCTGGTCACTGGAAACTACCTGATCACCAAAGTACCAGGTAAAAACAAATGTCTTTTAAAAGGACTCAGTAGTTACCCAAGAACTGTTAGCCAAATATCTGTATTGGAAAAAACAGTAGGCTGTAATAACGAACAGAATTAACAGACATCTGCCTAAATATGACATTCTCGGTACAGTATGATATACTTAAGAGTCAGCATAGACCTGTTTAAAGAAGTCCTGCCTTAAAAAACTTGCAAAGCTTGTGGCAATGCCAGTCTTGCTGATATGTCTAACCAGTTGATATGTCTACATAAATCTTTAGACAAAATCCCTGATAGCTTTCATAGTAACTAAGCCACTATGACTAAAGGATAGGAAACTAGGAATAAGAGTAAATGGTCAGTTCAATGAAGAGGACTGATTTATTGGAGTTCCATATATATGTGTTGAAGTTGTGAAATTCGACATACTCATAAACACTCTGGAAAACAAAAGGACTAGTTAAGCAACAAAGTTTGCTGATGATACTATGCTACTAATTAAACTAAGACATTGAGGTCCAGTTGTGACAAACTGCTAAAGAATCTACTAAGGCTAAGATGGCAATAAAACAGCAAATGACAAAATGAGAACTGATAAAATACAACAACAAAAACAAAACACAATCTTATATCCACAGATGAAATGATGAGTTTTCAAATGACTATTCAAAATTAGATGTGATATCTTGTGATTATGGTAGATGGCAATCAAAAACCAAATGGAATATTAGGACTTAGAAAAAAAAAAAAAAGTGAACAGAGAATGTCACTATAACACTGTTTAAACCCATGCTTCACATGCACCTTAAAAACTTTTTTCATTTCTGCAACCTCAGCTTCAAGATTTCTGTAGCACCAGAAATGTTTCAGAGAAAATAGCAAAGATGATGCAAGGCTTTTCCAGTCTAGAAGGATAAGCAAAGGGATACGATAAGAGGCCTGCAATGTTAGGCATGGCATTGAGCAGGATAAATAGGGACTGACTGTTCAATGCCTCCTTTAATACAGATATAAACTTTTTTAATAATGAAAGGTTAAAAATAATAATTAAAAAAAAGGTGTAGGTTCTTAAAAAAAAAAAAAGGTAATAAAATAAAATGGTTCCAAGTAGAACTAGCTGAGAAAGGATTCTATGAAAGCTGAAAGTTTTTATGAGTTTAAGAAGAGACTCAATGAGTTCATGAAAAGTAATCCATTGAAGGTCAGTAAAACCATAAATATCTCACTCAGTTTCCAATTCCCTAAGCTAAAAATGGGTAGGGGCTGGAGGAGTATTACACTCGTGTTTGCCCTGTTCCTACTCTGCCCTGGGCATTTGTTTATTGGTCTGGGTTTCTTCTTCCTTGGTGGAACACAAGTGGAGCTTCACACTACTACAAGTTATGCAGTGAAGCTTCCCACATTTAAGGAAATCAGAGGTTAGGCTATCTAGAGTGCATGAGAAAAGCTTTAACCACAGAAAACTTCCAGTGTGATTATCCTGTCTCCCTTCCTGTTGCAGTCAGGATATTGGGCTACTCTGACTTATGATCTGCCTCAAACCAGTCTCTTTCACATCCAAATTAAAGGTCATGCTCTTACAAATAATGAAAACAGGATACACCCCGATGTAGGAGTTCTATACTGGAAACCAGGGCATGTAAAAAGACTTGTGATGACAAAGAAGAATTTGATATGACAGTGTATCATTTGATTGAATGGATGATATTTTGGGTAGATAAGTGAATATACTGAATAGGAATATAGGCATTAGCTCCTTTTAGGCACTTGTGCCACTACAGGTATTGTGTGTCCAATTTTCCTTTTTACAGTTCTTGAAGGAAAGTGAAAATATGGAGATGATTCAAAGAAGAGAAAGAAAAGTTACTGTAAGCCTGAAAAACTGCTGCATGAAGTCAGACATGAGAAATGCTATTTAGTTTATTAAAGAGTAAGTTAAGATATGATTTATTCGTAGTGAAAGAATGCATCTATGAGGAAAAGGAATGTGATCACAGTGCACTCTGCAGCTTATCCTGATGTTTGATGATTTGAAGTAAAAGGTACTTGAATTTACATGACAAGTAAAGTGCAAGTTTTCCACTGTGTGGTTAGTTATCCTTTGGAAGAAGTTTCTTAGGGTGACGATAAGTTTTCCTGCAGTGGAAATTTTTCAGTCAAGATTGGATGTTTTTCTAAAAGATAAGCTCTATTTCAGCCACAGCGACTAGACTAAGACCAAGAAAAAGATCAAAGAATACATCCTGTTGTAGGCAGAAAGTTAAACCATATGATAACAATAGATTCTTTTGAACCTATAACACAGATTTACTATTAATCAAATCAGAGACGAATCCAGCTGCACAGGAATTGGGAAAGTTGAGCTATCATGGAGCTGCAAAAGAAGCTGGAGTGCATGAACAATGACAACTGGTGCTCAGGAGGAAGTTACAACTTAGTGCACATAGTAAATCAAACTACTGTCTCCACCTCCCAAACGCCTTTGAATTCCAAGGAAGCTTTGGCTCACACCCAGATTTGAACTCTGCTGCCCAAGCCCATCTATTTTAAATGACACCTTTGAAACCGTCAAAAGACTTTGAGCCAAGATTTTCCAGAGGAAAATAATTTGCTAATCTGTGTACATCATACCAAAATAAAGAATACTGAAAAACTGAGTAATGTTTGCTAATGTGAAACAAGTAGATCTAACCAAAACACTGACATTTTGCAGCATATTTCTTAAATGTAAACCATAGGAATAAAACAGATACACTGTGAAAAACTATTTAAATTTAACATGCTCTTCAACAGATACTATAAAAGGTAGCAGAGAACTGAGAGTGAGAAAAAGCATCCAACATGAATGTGAGAAAAATACTTGTTAAAATTTGAGATCAGTAAGTTATATCAGACCAAACTTTTCTGTTAATCAATGAAGTATATGTGGATGGCACTTCATAGCTAATTTTATAGATATCCACAGAACTTCCACAGCAAATTGCTTAAAAGTTTTTGTTTGTTTGTTTAACATCTGTAACATACGTTGTCCTAAAGGAAGATTTCTACAAATTTGTCATTTAATCTTTTTAACTGTCATTATAACCTTGACTTCAGAAGAAAATGCCATTTGTGCCTAGCTTTAAGAACATATTTTGATCTATTTTGTACAGTATCTCCTATAGAATAAAATACTGTAGCAATTTCTCAAATGTTTTCCTATAAATCAGTTTATCCACATCTCAAAGTTTAAATTATTATTTTTTTAATCTATAAAATATTGCAAAACTACACAGAATATTCTATAGCTCAAAAGAACTAACAGTTGTTCTTTAGTGAAGTTTATGGTCTTTTCATATAGCATAGGAGTTTTATTTATTTTGCTTTGAATTATAAAATTAAAAAAAAAATGCAACAAGTGTTTAAAGAGACAATTTCACTTTTTATTATTTTATATAACTGTAAGAAATACATTACTAACCTGACAAATTATATCTCTTCTTTTGAGAAGTGCTTCTCCTGTAGTGAAATTACATTTATATATAATGTAGTAATTCATATTTCACTTATATGTATAATGGCTGGCATGAGATATTTAATATGGAACAAGTTTAAAAAAAATAAACAACTTTTAATTCTCTTATAGAACAGTATATGAAAATACATCTATGCATTCATTTTTTTTTTAGCTTCAAAACTGAAGCTGAAAATGCACAACTTATGTTTTTAAAGTAAAACCACATAAAAATATTTTTCATATGTTCTGAAGCATCAGTTCTACAAAATAAGAAATTATACCAACGGTTTCAAAAATTATTTTTTTCTTTCTTGAAGTCATCATTACAGCAAGTCTTCCAGTACTTACAACTCAGATTTAACATGCATGGAAATACTTACCTCTCCATTAAGTTGACATAAAATCTGCATCATGTTGTTATAACATTTGAAATCTGATATGTTGGATACAAAATAAACTCTACTGGCAGATTAACAATCATTTTTAAGGCTTCAAATTAAACACAGATTTAGTTTAAAATCTGTCTCTCTTCCTATATGGTGGTATAACATACATATCCACAAATTAAATGAAAATTTTAAGAGTATCAGTGTTATACTACCAGTAAAACATCTTCCGTGAAACGAATGTAATGTCTCTTTTCTGATACTCAGAGTTCACAGATGAGAATTACAGAACTATAAAGATATAAAAACTTATCTATACAATGGTAGCTTTATGACAATGATTAGATTTTATACACTTTTGGTATCTATGAGTTTGATCTCACTTTCTGTGCTGGGTGGGTGAAAGACTAGGAAAAGACCAGTATAAGAACTTCCCCATAAAACTTCTCCATTACAGTAGGACAGGGTGTGGAGCCTGCCTTTATATTCTTTCCCCAGCTATAAAGGGCATTTCAGGAATGACGAAAGCTACAGAGGTGTCGTGCAAAAGTTGCTGAATAATCTTTTCATTCTTAAAAAGGTAAATCAAGATTTAATGTCAAAAGGAATATTAACCCAACTAGTTTGACTGCCTGTTAAAAATAGGTCACTAAGTTTTATCCATTTATTTTAGTGTAATGCAAAATAACTAACATTTGAATAAGACATACTTTCCATCTGCCTAGGGAATGCTTTTGGTCTTGATTTAAGATATCAAGAAACAGGAAATCTGAAGTTTAATTATCTTTAGTGTTAAAATAATGAGCTTGTCTGACTTCATCACTTTTTTTTTTTTTTTTTTTTTCAATGTTTTGAAAATGTGGGTACCAGAACAAGATTTGCTGGTTAAAAATCAGTCTTACCAACAGTGTACAACTAGGTAACCTTTCTTCCCTAAGCCTACTCACTGCTCCTGTTTATGAAACAGAGCACCCGCTGTCTTTGCCCTAGAAGTACTGAGCAACTCTTAGTTGCTTTCATGTTAACTTTGAGAAATTTCTAGAGTAACTGTTTCCTGAAAACAGCCCCTTGCCATACAGGCATGTTCTGAATTCTGTGTGCCCACCCATTTAACTTCACACCTGGGCATCATGAAACACATTGAATGTGAATGGAGACACCCTGCCAAGCAATTCAGATCTGTCTTTGAGAGCCTGTCCTGTTATTCTATGTTCTTTGCCATTTTTGATTTTCAGGAGTAACTTCATATTCACATCCATAACTCTAAAAAAAAAAAAAAAAAAAAAAAAAAAAAAAAAGTTAACCAGTGTTTGGTTTAGTCAATTCTATACTGGAAATAAACTTATTGGTGATGTTTCCCCAGATATGACTATGCATCAGTTACTCCATGCTGAGTGCACAAGATGCAAGCTTAAGCAAGATGCACAAACTTGTGCTTGCATCTAGGTCCCCTTTTCACTAGCTCATTTAGCATCCCATTTTTCTCCATTTCAAAACTCTCAGGCCTTCAGAACTTGTTCCTTAGGATCTCAGAGAATGTTGGATGCTGCATTTGAAGTATTCAGTTACCTCCTGATACTTTCTGGCAGAAGCACATTCAAATACAGCGTGCCTCAAAAACTCTGCTCAAAGATCTCACATTCTGGTGGCTTCTCAACAACAGCAGTGGCAGAAAAACACACAAAGAACAGCTACAAATACAATCATATGTTCTGCATGTCCATTGTGGAAAAGACAAGAGGCAGTGGGGTTAAATGGTATCATGCCTGATTTATGCTAGGTATTAGAAAAATCTTTTAAATTGTAAGAATATTTGCATTTTGGAATATACTGCTTCCAGCAGTTATGAAGTCTCCATTGCATGAAAGAATAGTTACAGAAATATTTGTCAAAAAGACACAAAAATTGACACACAAAAAGTTAATCTGTTTTGTGAGTAAACAGAATGAGTAAATATCTTCCTGACCTATTTTCTATTATTTATTTTTTATTAACTTTTATTATCATGAAATTTTGTAAATATAAAATGTCTGATTTCCTTCTCTTCTTTTAAAAAAATATTGATCCATAATAATGAGATGATACAGATAACAGATAACAAAATATGCAGGCTTAAGATTTCAATATCACATATCCCATCCTAAGTAAAACTCTTCCCAGTCAATACAAAACTTTAAATTTTGAAATCATGGTCTCATTTCTGTAAAGCTAAAGCAGAAAGATTTAAAATTTCCTCTAGAGTCATCTCTGGAACGGTTAAATATCATTAAAGTTTTGGCAGATTTTCTGCCAGCAGGCAGAAACATTAGCTTTTCTGACAGCTGAGACAGTAGAGGAGCTGTACAGGAGACCTATGGAACATCAAACCCAATTATTGTCTGTTGGTACAGTCCGCATTATGGCATGCGTTGTCCTCTTCCTTTTGTTTGAACCCTCCAACATCATCTGTGGCATAACTGTACTACTTTGACAGGTATGATAACATTTTATATAGATCTTCCTACAGCAGGGACCTGTATCGGAGTTTAGAGTTGTCACAGCTGAGACTAAGGAAAAGCTGGTTTTATGAGAAAGGCACCGCACCATGTCTAGATTCAGGATACCAGTGAGCTTTCTGAGTCCTTTGACAGAATTCCTGTCTGCTACTGGCCAGGTTCCTTCTCCCTGCATCTCTGTTCCCTGCTTTCAACTGAAATCTAAAGGCATTATTGGAGTACAAGTAATAAAAGTACTAACAAGACTATAAAGAGATTGATTCCAACTGCATTGTCCAATTCATAGGAAACTGTATGTACATGCATGGAAAAATAAAAATATTACAATGAAGTTGCAGTGCATTTCAGTTTTCTCAAAGAAAGCAAGATTAAATAAAATGAAAATTAAACAACTTTTGGCTCACAAACATCTCTAAAAATATGGTACCTATTTGGTGGTGGTTTTTTAAATTAATGTATTCATTTAGTATGTGGATTTATAGTGAATATGACTGAATATAAAATAGTATTTAATAATATATAAGCTAATATATTTCTTTTTTCCAGAAAAGGAAATATTGTTTTAAATTGTAAGGGCAATGCCAGGGTTTTTTTTGTTGTTGTTGTTCTCTTTAGACCTATGGCTGAAATTTAGTTTGCCACAGTAAAAGTTCATTTTATTTACTGTATCAGGAAAGTACTGGATGGATACCTTAATGTGCATGTGATAGTATGCCTATGACTGGAAAACAGGAATGAAAATTGCTGTTGGTGGGTGGTTTTGTCATTCCTATGTAAAACAATACTCTCGTTTTGATTATAAGTATATATAATCTAAATGCTTACTACAATATACTTGAAAAAATTAAAACTGAACACATCAAGTCAATATAGTTTTAGAAAATACCAAACAAAACCAATAATTTTATGTTATCTGAAAGAAAGTAGGTCAAATTATTGGGACTGTTATTGTGATATCAGAAATTACTTAATTAAAATCCATTAATGGGATGAAAATAATCATAGAACAAAAACATTTTTGAAGTGGATTCCAAGCCCAAATTGCCACTTTCATAATAATAACAGTAAAGTCAAAATTTAAGTGGTAAACTATAAAACAGAATTCTTCATTTACACCTTTCAGATGTATTGATCTTCTATTGAACTAGACTCTCAAACCTCAGATCATTTTACAATTTATAGCTCAAAAACTTATTTTGATAATGCTTAATGAAAGACTGAGTATTGCAGTGTGATATGCATAGTATGCTTCAGCAAGGCAATTTTTTCTATGTTAGTGAACCTCTAAACACTCTGAGTATCGTTTTGATTTAAATACTAGTTCCAATTTTTCATTTTAGTTTATAAAACATACAAGCTGCAACTTGTTAGAGATGAGTTATGGACAAGTATAACTGAGTTATGGAATAATTCCCTGCCCCATTTCCTGAATCTTCTGGAGTTCTTGGGCTCCAGCCTGGCAGCGTGTAAACCATACAGATTAGTATAACTAAAGCCAGTGGAAAATCACAGGCAGCACAAAATCACAAAATCCAAAACGTTTATATTGGACTACAAGTTTTAGTGCACAGAAGTCGCATGGTTTTAGTTGCAGATTAATTCCTTTACCCTGCCTCTATGTCTCAGTGGCAGAAGTGAGATATATGTTAGGACCCAGACACTGACTTAAACTTGTCATGATATTTTATGAAAGTGAAATGACTTTTCAAACAAAAGAAAAAGTCTATTATTATTTATTTTTTTTGAGTGAACCAGAATTTGATTCCCTCTTGAAAACTCTCTCTAGACATGTATCCATTCTGTTAGCTTTCCTTTTCTGATGCATAGAAATTGGATTCAATTATAGAGCAGATTAAGAGTCAATGCAGTTCACATGCAACCATCTGAACTTTTACTTCATTGGACTAGGAACAGTAGAATGTTTTTCCCAGTAACTTCTCAATCCTGACAGTTGGAGAGAAGTGAAATGCTGACCCCAAAACCCAGAAAACCTGGCCAAGGTAATATATAATAACTTAAAAATGCAAGGTTATCTTTTCATTTTTGAAGTTTTCATTTTAGCAGTGTATTTGTTCACCAGTTGCATCTGGACAATTTTGCAGAGACAATGGACCAGTCTTTTCAAACCTAGATAAATTTGGAGGGGAAAAAAATTAATGTGGACAACAAACCCACCACCCCACTGTGATTTCTAGATCAGATTACTGCAACAGATGTTAATTTGAGATTTAATCTAAGCTACTGCTACTGCAAAATTTAACTATTCAAGAGGATGTGTAAGCACTAAATCATGCTGAGTTTTAGCTCTGGCTTAGGTTTTAGTTACCAAAGGCCACCTATAGTACCTTTGGTATCCATACCAGAGTTCACTTTATCTGGCAAAGCAGCTTGAGGGAACTGTATCTATGGAGTAAATCTTAGATCATCTCCAACTCAAACCATAGGCTCCCAATGACACTCCAGCATGAAAGAACTCAGCCTCAACAGCCATCAAAGACTTCTTCCCACCATGACAGGTCCTTTCAGCATATGCACATTGCTTGACTTCATGCACAAACCACGACATTCCTCAGTTCTCTGTAAGGTAAGTCACCTTCCTTGGTCTTGGTTCTTGGTACCATCTAATCCCTCCAGCAGTGCACTGCCTTCAGCTGCCACTGTCACCAACACAGATGCAGTCCCTGAAGAAGGGATGTACCTGAGTATTCTCAATGAAAGGATCTTGTTTTTGGAAAGTTACAGGCACCAGTTACATGCAATGTCATCAAATACATACTTGACCTGCCTGACGAGAATCAGAAACATGACTGATACCATTCCCAACTTGACAAAACATTTTCAATTGTGAGATTGAAAAATATATTCATATTCCATCTTCCTGCCTGCTCTAAAGGGATGATAACTATATATAAAAAGACTGTTCTCTTTGTAATAGAGCTTGGAGAACCATCTGGGACATTAATATAGGATAGAATGAGTGTGCACCACACAGAAGTCTGCAGCATTTCTGTTCTCTTTAGACCTAGAGTACATCAATGCCAGTAGGATACCTGTGTTGCTGGTAAGCCCCAATACCCTATACTGCCATAAGTCAATAGTGCCTATATAAACAATACACAGGCTGACTACACAGTTACATTCAGACACTTCATGACTTGTTTAAATGTAAACAAGTATCTGGATACTCTATATTCTGAACAAGGCTTCCTGCAGACTTGACAGCTTCTGCAAGGCTGGCAAGGAGTACTTTTACCAAGTTTAAGGGAGTCAGGTCATGGCATTCAGGAATAACTTTATTCAACCTAAAACTGCCACAGTGCTATACTGTCCTCTTGCAAGCAGGCTATCCCCTTAAATTTAAATATTTGAGCACAGTTACATGCAAACATTTTTTCGTACAGGCTTCCCCCATCATTAGTCTTTACCCACCTTCTTTCCTCCCTTTCTGCCTTCAGTCTCTGGTTGGAGTCATAAGCAATGCTCATGATTCACAAGCTCTTGATACAAACTACCCAGGAGTAATGCTTCAATGGCCTTCACAGTGTCTCTTTGACATGAACAGCAAACACTTTGGGCTGATATCCTTAGCTGTGCTTCCCTCCCATCTCATAAGAATGCCCTTTATGCTGTCTACACAATGGCCCTCTTGCAGACTTTGTTTGCATGTGGGTGTGCTGGAGTGAAGAGAGATGGGAAGAAGAATCAGAAACACTGAAAAGAAGCTGGTAACAGAGGAAACAACAGTGCTAAGGGTACCAAAAGGTACTAACTGAATAAAAGATTTCAGGAAAAAATATATATATATATTTCAGAACTGCTAAATATGGCTAGATTTGGCTTGCAAGAAAAACAAACAGGCTCTCAGAGGTATTATGTGCCAGTATGGCTAAGTGAGAACAGCCAGCTGGGCTAATATAGACTAAGGTAAGTCAGAATGCCAAGACATAAACTTAAAAGTGATTCTTGGGTAAAAGGATTAAATGTGCTTTCTCTCATAGAACAGTATGCCAATAACTTAAATTCATAAAATTCCTCAAAGAAAAGACATATTTTAGTGATCAGAAGGCAGAATGCATCTGAGTAGAAATTATGGGATATTTTTACTTTCCTATTGCTCACTCAACATCAGTCTCAGGAAGGTGTAATAAAATCACCACATTGCTTTATTTGGACAGCTAATTCTTGCAAATTCATTCCAGATGTTTATTTACTGTTGCTTTTCTCCAGAATCCTGATAGTTTCTCCCTCTGCTCACCACCACTGTGTCAAAAGAACCATCCTGGAAATGACAGAATACTTTGCATTCCACTCCTGGAAGAACTCCTAAGACAGTGTAGCATATGCTGATGAGAAAGTAAAAAGCTGTGCAAAGCCATTAGGTCTGATCTACTGAAACTCTTTGGAAGAACCAGTAGCAAGACAAACCTGTAAGGTGCTGATCACATAGATACTGCCCATGTAAACAAAGCTCAACCACAGTCACCAAGCTGGTGAGCCCAAAGCTAGAGCATCGCTATCTAGCAGGTGCTTGTCAGTTGATTTTCACTAATTAAGAACTGCCAATTTGTTTCTGTTAACAAAATGGCTGATCTTTGGAAAAGTACTCTGAAGCTAAAAGGCCAAAAAACATTCAATCCCAAATTTCCAAATACTTAAAGAATTTGTAATATGAGTAAACATTCAAAAGACTACTTCCTATTATACTTATTGAAGACTTCAAATGCACAAGAGCGTCTGACTAAGATCACTAGTCTGACTAAGATCACTAATCTACAAACATCCTACATTCCTGACAATTAACATTGAGTCATCTATAGCCATCCTACATTCCTGTTAACTCAGATCAGGTCAACAGTGAAGCTGAAAACATCTCACTCTGAATTAGATACTTAAAATAGCAGATGAATCACATCCTTAAAATGCCTATTTTTTTCCATGGATCATAAAGGTAGTGTTGAATGACCTGCTCAGCTACAAATGCCTACTCTGTTTATATTTAGAGATAGATGAGCTGAATATAATCTATGTATTGACTTCTATGTCTTGATACTAGAACAAAGATATAGCCCTCTCCCTACTTTTGGTCACTTATATTTTTTAAAAGAACATACACAAATTAGCAGGGTTGAATTGGAAAGAAAAAAGGCCCTAGTATTAAATTAAAAGAAGCAGCAGCCTACACAAACAACAGTCTTGTTTTTTAATTTAACATTGATACTTTTAAATCCTGATCACATTCTTGGAGATGTGACCTATGCTGCACCTAATACACATATCCTAGTGTAGGTCATGTGTGATAGTGTCAGACCCACGTGAGCAATTTTGAGGTTGCATAGCACTTGGCTAACAAAGAGAATAAAAGCCTTAATGTTATTACAGTGAACCCATGAAGAAAATTTAATGAGGTTGCATTAAGAAAGACCTGTGCCTTTATAGACTACTGAGAGCTAGCAAAGCTGTTTAAGTTTCATAAGCAGTGAGCAAAGGGAAAGACAATATGATTCAAAACCAGATTAAAAAAAAAAAAAAAAAAAAAGGAAAAGAAAAACAAAATGATAGCAATAGTTTGTGAAAATCTAAGAGAAAAATGTTCTTTGGAGATGTAATATTTTTTTTAAATATATTAAAAACTGAAGTCAGTAAGAGCATAGGAAAAATAAATATAGATGAGGACATGGCAGAAGCACAGGCATGCTTCTGTAATAACTGTATATAGAATACTAAATTGAGCTGATATCCAACGTGGAACATTTAAGACCAATGCGGAATGTTGTTCTTAAAACTCTTGGTAGCTTTCAGCCACAATCATGTTCTTTAGGAAAGACAACAACTTGATTATCTATTTCATGATTATAAAATCTTAAGTCAAACAGACAGATTCGGTGATTTACAATTATGTTACAGGTATAGTAGTTATAGTGTTAAAGCAGTACACATTAATTTATATAACATACCTGCTTTTACAATAGAATACAATTCCATGGAAAGGGGAGAATCATACTTCAGTTATTTTACATTCTTTACCTTTGCCCTGAATTTTTGACAGATCATCTCTTCTTTCACGTTTTCCATTGAATTCTACTTTTTTTTCTTTTTTTTTTTTTTTTTTTTTTTTTTTCCAGTTTTTCTCTTTATGTATATCTTGCCTTTCATCTCATCAGCTACACAACACTTAAGAACGGGTGATCCTTAGAACATTAATTAACCTCCACTACACAGAAATTCCTCAGAATCAGTGTTTATGGTCAAAAATCAACTGGCAGTTATGTATTTTATATGTCTCATGATGAAGAATGATTATTTGTACAGTATTTTGAGGAGAGAGCTATGCAAGTTCTTCAGAGTTGCCAATTATAATAATAATTTGAGAGTTCTCCATTTGCCAATATTTTCTACCCATTAAATTTATCATTAAAAACATTTCTTTTTCATGATCGGCACTGGCTAGATTGTTTAAAAATACATATCTTAACTATAAAATGTAGTTTTTCCATGTTTTTATCCCACTCTTTTTTCAGCAAGCATGTTCTTTTCAGAAATATAAAAGAAAATCTTGGCTAATACCAAAAGATAGGAACAAGAGACATTCACAAACAGTGGAGAAGAGAGGGATATAAAAAGATTACTTGCCAAGGCTGACAGGTTAGCCAAATATGTGCCTAGAAACACTAGCAGGTGGCACATGATTATGGCTCATATATTTGGTATTTTCTGAAGAAAATCAGTTTACCCCTTTGCCAAACTACAGCAAATTTATTTTTTCATCTTGATCCTTCAATTCAGTTGAATAACCTCCTTCATATTCTCCCAACATATAGTTTTGTAAGGGAAGATAAAAGGTTTATTGTTAGATACTCTGCAAATAAGGTAGTCTAAAATATCTGCAAATTTGATCAGTCCTGAAAAATGCATTACAATGGCAAACTTATTTTATATATGAAACTGTTTTTTATATCCTCATATACACTTATTTACTATTTAGTAGCTAAAATATAGTTTCATCTAAGCCTTGCTGATATATTATTATAAAGGAAAAGCAGTTAACTCCTAACCACAGATTATGAAAAAAATATAATGTGAAATATATTTCCTAAACAGATTAGATATTTTTGCTACTGCTATTAGGTTCTAATATTTGACTCTGTTGCACATCTAGGACCTGATTCCAAGATTACTGATAAATTTCTTTGATAATATTGCACACAAAATAATTTCTAAGTTGATTACATATCTACCCAAATTCATAACTTTTCTGTTAACTATCCAAGTATTCAGCTATGGTTGTAAAGTTCTACCCAACAGTAAATCTTCCTGATAAAATGGAAGCCGAATTAAGAAAGACAGTTAGTTCATCAAAAATCATACTTGCTCTCTGGGCAAATGATTCAGGGGTATCAGACAACATCAGTTTAGACTTTTTCTATGAATACTAGAAAGCTTTAAAGCAGTATTACAATGTGTAAAATAAGTGAAGCAAGAAATTAAATACTTTAGTGGGTACACTGTAACACTAATATTTTTTTCTTGTCTTATACAACTTAAAATAACTTTTAATTAGTTTCACTTTAAATGAATTAGCATTGGAAGACACATTTTATTCCTCAGGCTAAAATGTTCAGGTCTATTTTGAGGTTCAGTGTTTGAAAATAAAACAGTCACTGTTCTGCTACTCCCAAAATTGATTTCTTAATCCATGCATAGTTTATGAAGTTGATTTAAAATTTTATAATGAGAACTAATGTAATCTTAATAATATGGAACATGTCCAACACCACTGTAACTTAAGAAAGCTATACTTTTCCATTATAAAGTTAAAAAAAATACCATGTCTATCTTCTATTTCACACAAATTTTGAAAAAAATATATCAGTCACATCAATGTCTTCCCCAGTGCCATAAATTTATAATTGATTCATATAAAAGAGTTGCTGTATACACCACCTGCTAAACTGCAGGAGGGCTAAGATTGCTACATGACACTCTTTGGCTAATCTTTCATTTGCACAAGAAAAGAATCAATTATTTTGAAAGACTGGATGTTTTCTGTCACAAAATTTTATGAGGAAGTTTCAGATAGCTAAAATGTTAGACCTCAGATATGACAAGTCTCAGCTTAGAAACAAATTATGATCGACTTTATACTAATGCATAGTAAGGAAGTATGTGAATCATTTGCTCCTCCTCCTTCCCCTCTGAGCAGAGAAAAGCCACTCTGCAAACTGAGCATACAGATTGCAAAAGTATCCCCCACACATACAATTCTGCCACTTAAGATCGTGGTCCTCAAATGTCATGAAATAGTAATAGTTTCAATTTTCGTTGTCCACACTTCTAACTTTCATGCACACATGGATTTCCTGCACTCTGTCTTGCCCCAGCCCCTAAATTTCAATCTACAGATGCCTTTCTGTCTTTTCCAGGGGAAGAAAACCCTCCCACACTGTTTATCAACAATATCTACGTGAACCTCTCATTCCAAATCCTTCATCTTAGCTCCTGGCAGAGCCTCCCTCCGTATTTTCACCGTCTATTTGACTTTCTGCATTCCTAACCTGTACATTTCTTCCCAAGAATGCTAGTGCCCTCCATGTACAAAAAGCTCAGCCAGGGAACCACTGTGCCTTCCTGCAAGCCAACACACAGCTGCATTTCCCTAACTGATAAATTTGAGCTCCCTGAGAAAATAAATAAATTCTGTCTGTGGTACAGCAGCCACAGTACAGCCTTCTGCCTCTGCTCATGCTGCGAAGGGGATGATGGGCTGTAGCTCTTGCCCAACCAATTCTCACTGGAACACATGCACTAGAAGAACTAGACCCATAGCTCTGATCTCTTTGACTTTCATTTCCCTGAGCAAGTTGCCTAGAAATAAATGAGGACTTTTGGGGGGAGCTGGGGAGAAAGAAAAGGGTAGGACTGAAGACCAGGAAGAATATTCCTACACATTCTTGTCTTCCTGGTCTGTTTGCCATCTTCACATAAGGCAAGCCCAACACAGATGGGCCTTCTGCCACCTTTAGGAATGTTGCTTGAAGAAAGCAGTCTTCCAAAGGTCCTGCTAAAATGCAGCTGTGGAGTGGTCCTGAATCCACCCAGTGTATCTAGCAGTTGTTTCAAACTTCTCCTTGTCCAGTGAAATAGATTTCACTGAGGCACGTGACAGATGTCCTTCCTTCCCACCATCCACTTCCACACAGCACCTGGACACATCTGCACCTGGGAGCTGGTGTTCAAGGCCGTATGTGAGGTACCTTCTCCCTAGCTCCTACGCACACCACAGCCTTTCTCCAGCTCCTGGACCTGGCACAAGACGAAAACAGCTAGGGAGAGTCATCAGGTTTGTTCACCTATGATTCTGAAGTAGAAAAAGGACAATGCTAACCTAGGAAAGGATTTGCTCAGACTGGAATCATTTAAAACAAAAACAAAATCAGTGGATATTTTACAGAAGTGTGAAACTTGACTGGTTTCACTAGTGTACCCCTGAAATAGAGCCAAAAATAAAATGACTTTCCAGGTAGAAATTGAAGGAAGAAATCTGTAGTTGCTATGGTCCTGCAGACCTCTGTCTGGAGCTCACCCTGGCATAGGAGTACATGTTAATCACACCCTTACAGGGAACCAAAACTGAGTGACATGAGGGCTTAAAGGATTAAAGACTTATTCTGAGATTAGAGTTATTCCTGGCACAGTCACTAGCCCCAGTTCACCTCTCAACATCTCAATTTTATCTTAAAACTGGCAATAATCAGTGCTCAACAGCAGGCAGCACGAAGCATAGTGCCCAGCTCTCACCACTTCTTTTTTTTTTCCTCAGTGAACAACCCCAGCTCTGCCACAAAGAAGATTCTGCACTGCTACCCCATGATCCCCATTTCTAGCAAAAAGGCCACTGTAAAATATGGCCTCTTCACCCTATTCCTGATTTTTTTTCAAATGTAAAATGTAGTTCTTTCCCCAGAAACCTAGTACTTCAGAAAGACTATTTTAATAAACGATGTAAAACCTGAACCAGGCTGTGACAGCGAGAGTCGCTCAGGATAAACATCAACAGGCTGCCTCATTACAATTTTATCTACTCTAGCCCCAAAAGATGCCTAACACAACACCATCGCCAAGCTCACTGTTCTCCCCTTGCTGCCCACTCCTAAGCCGATAGGGAGACATGCAGGAGCACACATGTTCTATCTTCTGTTTCACAGCCCTGGGAAGCTTGAAGGTAGGACAAGGAGCCAGACCACAGAAGCAGCTGCTTCCCAGTGGAGCAATTCCAACATGGCTGCTCTTTCCCAGAAAGGAGGGGAAACGGGGAAGGGCAAAAAGTCAGAAGGGAATTTCCCCTGCACTGGATTTTTGTCCATGTCAAAAACTGTACCATCTGCAAGTACAGATCACAGGACCCAGCAAGTTTGCTTTACACGGGAAGCAACTGTCTCTTTAAGACAGCAATCCAAGAGTGGTACAAAACCTACGTATCTTTCGGGTTTTATGGAAGTTTAGCATTTGCAAATTGATCTGTTTTAGAGTCTTGCTGAACTGTGAATCCTGTTTACTTTAGCAGACGTTCAAAAATTGTTGCACCTATGAATTACTGTATTTTCTAACTTGGTATATCCAACATCTATTATTTAAGGTATTTTATTTGATTTTTTTAAGATGTGCAAACAATGTATTCAATGTTTGAAAACACACGAGTCTTCCAAAATGTGTTTCTATATAAATATGCTTGTAGATACTTAAATAACATAGTCATAAATTTATTGTCTCTTATGTTGCATGTGTCATGAACACTTGCCTACATGAACAACAAGAATGCCAAAAAATCTCCTAAGTCTAGCCAGAAATGCAATATTTATACTTGAATTAAAATGAATTCCATGTGCAAGCTAAAGTAGCACTCCATCAATAAAGCATTTCAACCACTGTCTGTGGTATGGCACAGAGGCATCTCTTTTCAGCTTTATCTGACACTAGGGATTTCTTGCTTTACGTAGCTAAGAATTGACAGAAAATTTTTGTATTTTCAAGTACTTTGTTTAATTTATTTCTAATTTGAAGAGCTATAGGAAGACACGGGTGTGCATGACTACAAGTATACATCTGAATTTTCAAAACAAAACCTTTTCATACGATGGAATTTTATGTTACAAATACTTACTAACAGGTATTCACAACATGATCAAAAGTGCTCCCCTTTCTAATTCTAGCTCTAAGCCATTAAGCAATTTTGCCTGTTGACATCTTGAACAATGTATACTCAATTCTAAAATGGAGGAGCATGAAAAATAGATTTTCCTATTTGCTATTCTCACACTTCATTCAAAATGGTTTCCCACAAGTGTAGGTATGTTTCAGTACTGAATCATGTCCAATACTAAAATCCAAACACGCCTATATGAAGAGTCTAAAGAGGAGAGGGAGCTTGAGAAATATATTATCAGCAGAGAAGAGCCTTAACGCCTTTGGTAAAGAGGGTGGTCCACAGATGGGCCAATTAAAATATTTTTGTGAATTTATCAACAGCAGGGATTTTCAAGTATGCTCTCCAGGAGGATCTCTGTAACATGGTTATTCCTCTCACCTCTCAACAGACTACAAAAAAGTGGATCACAAAACAGACAGAAGCAAGCTATCGATTGATTGAAAGATTTGAAACGTTTTGAACTCTAATTACATGCAAGTAGAAAAATTTCCATCACACAAAGTATACGTGTAGTTTGCTTAGCATTAGGGTATAGCTGCACAAGTGAAATGCTGAATGTTACACCAGATTGAACTTGCAAAGGGTTATTTTAGCACAGCCACAGTAACAAGAATATAAAGTTCCAACCTAGAAATGATAAGGTATAATTAATTGTGGGGACTTGTATTTATCCATGCATTTCTGTGCTTTTTTGGCTACAGAAAATAGAATAGGTCCTACAGCAAATAGTATAGGTCCCACATGGACAAACTCAGAACAAATACTGAGAGTGCATTATATGACTGAGTTACTTTTCTACAATGGTTAAAGGACTGGAAGGAGACAAAACTCTTCTTATTCCTCACTAGTATATCTGTTGAACTAAATGCCAGCCCCATCGTTTTTATCTGTCAGATGAGCATACACTGTAGCTGTACTCCAAGAAACAGATAAGACAGTACTTTTATTAGTAACTTACATTACTTAAATTCCTGTACAAACTTGTTAAGGAATTTCTCCTGAGGCAAAAACATGATTAGTTTTAGAGTCTTCCAGAATGGTGGAGAGGCCTTTTTTTGTTTTGTTTTGTTTTGTTTTTTTTTTCTCCAGACATACACTGAAGTCTAAACATATATATTTATAGGCTCCAAAAGATTTTCAACAGGTCTGTCTAAAAAGTCTTTTTGTTTGTTTGTTTTAGAGGATGCCTGTTTATCATACACTTTCTTGCCAACCAACAGAAACTATACAGACACAAGACCATGTTAGAACTACTTCAGTTATGTGTTAATCATAGTTGATGAAAGACTTTAGGCAAGTATTCAGTTTTAATAAAAACTCTTGAAAGTTATTATCCACATAAAGAAATATCTTGGAAAGTTTCAAAAAGCAAAACAGAAATCTAATAATTAATAAAGAAATTATACCATCTTAAGTATTAAATAACACTGAACAGATGACTTAATCTAAGGGTCTACATAAGCCAAAAATAGCAGATCAAAAATGCAGGAGAAAAGGGTGGGTGATAGGAAAACACATAGCTTCAGGATTTGAACATGCAGCATAGCAGAGCAACTAAGGAAGGGTGGAAAAAAGGATGAGGAGCTTGTCTGGTGACCTCAGATGTAGAAGGGAAAAAGTGGCCTTTTTAAAACAAACAAACAAACAAACAACAACAAAAAAATGCTTCTAACCTACCTTTAAATATTTTGCAAGTTTCTGAATTCCCCAGTATTCTGATGGCAAATCAGTGTTTCCTTCCTGATGACGTACAGGCTGTTCTTCATCTTCCTCAGTCTCTGAGGAACTTTCACTAACTTCTTCAGACTTGTTTGATACTTTACTAAAAGTAAAAAAAGAGCATCACCCACCCAGCTATAAAGTAAAATGAACAAGCATATTTTAAATAGATATGACAACTCTGTGTAACAATAGCATTGGCAAAATGTAATTAACATTACCAAATATTAAGTATGGTGATAAATACAGTGAATACTGAAAATAAAAATAAAAAATTGAAAGAAGAAAAATAAGTAAGCCATACCATTTCAGAGATGACTGTGTTTTAACAGATTCAGAAGAAATACCAGTGGCTTTCTTTTTGGTTTTTGTAGACACACTACTACTTCTCCGTTGTTCTTCATTAACTTTTTTTGCAGCTTTGGCACTAAAATATTAATTTTTATTTTTTTTTTTAAAAAGATGTTATTTTACATATATATATATATATATAAAACCAAAAGTTATGGTTGGACACATATATCACAACAGATGAGTTTATGAACCTGCACAATAACCTTCATTGAAGAGAAGGTGCTCTGTGTCTCAAGTAACTAATTTTGCTTCAAGAAAACAGTGGAATATTAGAAAATTTGCATTATGCTGACCTGTATGCAATGCAAGACCGAAGAATATGTAGCCAGACCACTGGTCCATCTATCCTAGGTTACCATCTTTATAACCAATAGCATCTATCTAGGTAGCAGCAGGAGAACAACAGAGGAATACTTTTTTTTTTTTTTTTTTTTTTTTTCCCCCCCCATAATATCCCTCAGCAAATTCTAGTTCAGGGAAATCCTAAGTGTCCTTACATTAATGGATTTGGGTGGATATTTTTTCCATTACTTTGTCTTGGTTGCTTTTTTAATTCACATAATTGAATAGCCTCTACCCTCCTGTGGCAAATAAATAAATAAATAAATAAATTTAGAGCTTAACCACATGTTTTGTGAAAAATATGTCCCTTTATTCTGAACTGGTCTCATCAAGGCTCATTTCATTTGATGTCCTGTGTTCTTGTTTTAGAACAGACACCTTCTTCAGTCTTTTTTAATCTCTCTCTTATTGTCCCCAAGGCGTCTTTTTTTCAAGCAGAAGAGTTCTAGTTTGTCTAGTTGTTTTTTCTTCCATTGAGCTGTTCCATAGCTTTGATCATGGTGCATACAATACATCTTCCTTCCATCATATTCCAAGAGGAGTCCCAGGCCCAGCTGGGCAAAATCACTGGTACTTTTTTTGTTCCTAATTTATAATATCGTGAAAACAAAATGTCCTTTTGAGCCTGGGTTGGTCAAACTATCCCAGTCATAACAATAAGGGAGAATTCTCATGGTTTGATTATGGAAGTATGATTACACCCAATTTCACTACATCTGGACTGAAATAATGATTGTGGAAAAAAATAAGCTCTTTTTCCTGGCAAACCACTTTTTTTTTTTTTTTTTTTTTAACTGATGACTGTAGGACACATCCAAAACGTCATAAAACATTTCTTGCAACATGTCGACATGTCAAAATGGCAGACCTGAGAGGATATTAACCTCTTTTATTTTTGTAAGATGGCAATCAAAACCTTTTATTTATTCTTTTTCATCTATTAA
The DNA here is from genome assembly GCF_011077185.1 of Oxyura jamaicensis. Taxonomy (NCBI): domain Eukaryota; kingdom Metazoa; phylum Chordata; class Aves; order Anseriformes; family Anatidae; genus Oxyura; species Oxyura jamaicensis. The sequence goes on along the minus strand of NC_048894.1, from coordinate 16,837,901 downwards.
TACAAAATAAGAAATTATGAAATCAGAAATAGGGTTCTGATTTCAGATGAAAAATCTAAAATAGAGTATCCAATGTATGTATACTCTATTTTGGGTGTCCAGACTTTGAGATAGCCCCATCAGTGAAGACTATTGCTAAAAAGAGTTAGAAAAGTAGCTCATATGATTTGGAAACATTAAAAATTGATATTATAATTAAGACTCATCTTGGTTTTTCATCCTGGATATCCTCTGCCTCCCTTAGAAAGTGTTGTTCAGATTATATTGTCTACTCTTTCTTGCTTTAAAGGGCACTTTGCACCAAAACTATGACAACATGACAGTCCTGATGGACCAAGCAATGCAGATGATTACAAGAAATTTCCCTGCCTTGTCTTGCTGTAACATCATCAAAATTGTTATATAATAGGAGAGAACAGTATGAAAGTGTGAGACACGAGAGGGTGGTCGCACACTGGAACAGGCTCCCCAGTGAAGTAGTCACTGCACCAGGTCTGTCTGAATTTAAGAAGCGATTGGACTGTGCACTTAGTCACATGGTCTAAACTTTTGGGTAGACCTGTGCGGTGCCAGGAGTTGGACTTGATGATCCTTACAGGTCCCTTCCAACTTGGGATATTCTATGATTCTATGAAATTCCTCTGCTAGTCAGGTCTCTTTCCTTAGACATTTGCATGCAGTAGACTTTTATTGCTCTTAACTTGGGATAATAATGCAAACTGTAACAGGTAGCCCAATCACTAGCACACGTTAGAGAGATCTATTGAAAATTCAGTTACAAAGTGATAACTACTTACCTGCAGGCAGCAGAAAGCCCAATTTTCTTCCACTTCATAGATGGTTCTAATTTCTTCTTGTCAGTGGATCTGCTTTTTGCAGCAGAACTTTTTGCTTTCTCAGGAATGTTCTTTTCTGTGTAATCATAACGGTTCTGGGATTGGCCAGAGACCTTAGCATCAACTACTTCTACATGCTGATAATTTTTCTCATACGTTGGTTCTTTAAAAAAAGTATATTCCTAACAAAAGAAGGATACATGGTTTGTCAGCCATACTGCTATATGAATAATGCACATCGAAACAGTAAATTATAAGCAAAATTCCAGGATGCAGTGATTAAAACATGTATGTATTAAACACGGAATTAAATTATAGGCATTCAATAAGATTACCTTTAAAAGAATGAAATGTTAAATTAATCTGAAAAGTATCTGTTACTGTATGCAAACTAAAGTTTTTGAAATAAACGAACAAGCTAAATTTGGAACTTGAATATACTTGAATATGGAGTGTTGTTCAATTTCTACTGTGTTAAGTAATTTGTGACACAAGCACTTTTATAGAACCTAATTCCAAATGAGTTTTAAGAGTCAGTCATTCTGCTTTCAATGGACCATTTATATGAAAAAATATTTCCCTGCATAAAGGATTTACAAAAAAATCCCACAGAAAAAATAATGAACATAAAACTGAAAACAGGCTATGATAAACTGCTAGACTCCAGTTCCAAGTAATTTAATTTGATATAGTTTAGTATAGTTTTGTAGTCAGAATATGAATATAATCCATTTAATTTTTTTCATTTTGTGTCTCTCAGGACAAGACATTGGTGAACAAGTTACATGCAAGAACGGAGCTGAGTGGCACCTAAGAATCCTTCAGCTGTCTGTGTCTGGTACCATGGCTGATCAAAAATATCCAGAACAGAAAGGACTCTTGTGAACTGTTATTTTCTATTGGAACATATTCAATTTTCACAGGAAAGACAGCATATGATCGTTACTTATTATTATTGCAGCTGTCACTACCAGAAAGGTGAAGACATTCCTTTATGTATCTGATTCAAGGCAGTTTTAAGGAGACTGTCACAGCATGGTCTGTCTTCGATTAGTCTCTGATGAGAATCGGCTGTTCCTGGCTTGCTGACCCAACCACCCAATCATAAATTAATTCTTGTTAATTCTCTCATTCTACAAACATACTTTAAACAAGACAATTTACCATGATTGTCAAACCAGGAGGGAACTGATGCTGTCACTAGACCAGCTAAACACATTTTTATAGCATGTTTCCTACAGTGCTATATACCAACACAGCACTTCTAAATGTTAGCTTAAACAAGATATTATAAAAGTTAATTGGTTTTGCAGTAAGTGCATATGTAATAAGCTTTTTGAAGCTCTCTTCTCCTCAGAAAATCAATCAAATTTATTTCTATTCATATTTTATTTTATACAGGGAAGCCTGAAAATACTTCTGTACCTTTTAGAGTTCTAGAGTAAAGCTGATTTTCCTTTAAATAAAATGCAGTGCAGCTCTACAGTCTAAACTTGTTTAAATTTTAATTTTAGAATGCATAATGTACTGAATTAGCTCATCAGAAAGGCAATAGGATATGATATTTGTAAACTGTTAAAATGGTATAGTTTACATTCTTCAGTAATTTACACAGTCAGGAAATACAGAATAAATGAGTTATATGATTCTATATGACAACTGAAGGAAAATGGGATAAATTCTATTTATTTACTCTTATCTAGCATGTAAACATTTCTTGAATAGCTACATTATATTTATAAGCAGAGCAGAAAAACAGTAAAGAAGGGTACGCACTTTATTTAACATCCATATTCGTATTTACAATTATTATTTTAAATGTTTATTAATAATTATTTAAAATATTACCTTATTTTAGCTTCCATGACCATCATATGAAGTCAAACCACTTTGAAAATACATTCAAGCAGTAACTATATGTAAAACATTCATAAACTGCCACATTTATGAAATGTAAACCAATATGTAGATAAAACATTAAAGAAATATTTGCATATAGGATAAGTAAAATGCATTTGAGAGCTCATTGCACTTCTGAACAGAAGAACTTAACATTTAATTCCATTACTGTTACTATAAGCTACTGCATTTGTGTGTGATCTGAAATGCTCTGTTTTTTCAAAACCATCAAGCTTTTGTATCTCAAAAAATTAAATATCAGTCCTACATCCCCCAAAATCAGAACCTAAGGAAATGTAAGTTTCCCTGTTAATGACTTCCTCCTTACAAGAATTAAAATTGAATATAAATAACCACAACAAATCTTCTGACAGGCTTTAACCTGTAATGAATTTTACCACAAAGTTATTAATCTGTTACAAGCACACGAGAAGTCTGTAAGAAGTGTTTTTTGACAGAAATGATGAAACAACTAAAATTGTAGTGGTACTATGTGATTCTCTTGTAACAGACAAAACATGATGCTCCACACTCTACCTAGTTTAGCACTTTAAGTAAATGCCAGAAACCGTTGCATTTTTGAGTGACTGAAACAACAGCAACTGTGTAAGCTGGATACATAACTCTTAGCTCTGAAATTTAAATCAGGCAGTTCTTGTAAAAACATTGGGCTATTATTTATATTTGGGTCACAAAGAATGAAGATAAAAATTCAAGTGGTTTTGATCACAGGAAAATATTGTCATAAAAAGTTGACCTTTTCCATAAGGATATCATATTTTCCTGCTTTAACATTTCCAGTGCTCCATAAAGAATAATACCAGAATACAAGCAGATTTTTTTATGCAAAAATTAGAAGCTGACTTCACATATTGGATCAAACCACATAATACTGTATGATAGAATGATAAATAAAATAGCATGTTATCTGCTTTCAAACACAAAACATTATGGGGAAAAAAACTCTGTGATTCCAAAATTTAAACATTTTTTAATAACATTAAGTATTATGAAGTCTAGTTTTAATAGTACTTATCAAGTGTCATGTACAATGTAAGTGTTCTCTTTGCTCATATTAAGCTTCCTATTTCCCCTGGAAAACTTTTATGTACATATGAGAGTGGTTTGTCCCTTTATTACTTATAATTTGTCATTTTGTCATTGGATGGGGTTCTGCTAAAACATGCTGAACTTAGGTCCAGTTGAACCGTTATTTAGTTGCACATGGCTTCCAGATTCATTACTTTCCATCAGAGGTCTATGCTCCAGCAGTGGGCATTCAGGATAATTCCTGGCGGGAGATGTGTTTGCAAAGCTTCAGAGCAGCTATGCTACAGAGAAACAGGCCATGTCGTACAAGCTCTCTCCCCAAATAACTCTGAGTTCCAGGCAACTCCAGGCTTTTTAAGTAGACACTAGGACTCTTAACAAGGGACTTTCTTTTAAGCACACATTTCATGCTTTTATCATAAATTGTTGAACACAAATGTATATTTTATTCAGGATTACATGTTTGCAAGGGTTAACAATTGTTGCTTAGTAAGACTTGTATGTTCCAGCTCACAACAGTGGAGCTAACTCATTGGGAAACCCAAACTAATTTCACACAAGGTTTAGACAGTCCATAAAACGTGGTGTCAGTACTTTCTAACCTGCAACTACCTGAATGTAAACTGGCAGCTATTGCACTTAAAATTACAATTACATTGCAATTATCAGAATAGTTAGTTGGTTACAACTTTCTTCTTAGAAGCATAAGAAATAGTCTGAGCTCAACCTGTGATTAGAATATGGGTGATGCTTGCAGACAGGTAACAGATAGACTAAAACATGGTGATAGAATTCAGGAAACGTAACACAGGACAGTCCAGATACATAAGATACAGTGGTACAGTCTGCATGTAGCCTTTCATACAAACTCTTCTGAGTTTTGTTTCAGTCGTGGCTTATAATGATAGAATTTAAAAGACAGAATGGGAAACTCATACATTGTATCACAGACAATAGGATGAAAGGGCTGTAGAGAGATGATTAAACCTGGACTTCAGAGACATAAAACTGTGTACACTGCTTCTCCTGGGAAAGTTGGACAGTACTTTGACAACAGAGATACATTAAATGGTAAAATTAAATAAAACAAATAAATGAAACACTTGAAATATTTCTTCACATTCTTGGGAAAGTGATTTTGAAAAAGCAACATAGTGTAAGTACTGTGAATAAATATTTTTAAGTTTACTGCTTTAATAGAGAATAACTGTCTTTTTACGTGATAAGCTAGCTATTTACAAAAGGAATATATTTAGTAGAAACTTTGAAAAATGCAAAGTAAAATAATAAAGGCATTAATAATAAAGTAAAATTTAAAAAGTAAATAATATAGTAAATAATATAGTAAAAAGTAAAATAAAGGCATTTCAATCTTTAAAATTCTGCATTTAATCAAAGGGTTAACTTTGATAAAGAATGTAAATGTTCAGACAGGTTTATAATGTAATTCTTACCAATTTATGTCATTACAAAGTACAATATACACGTAGTTCAGTAAATACGTACCTGCTTAGCCATATTTTCTACAAATCTAGGTGATCTCTCCCTTAAAAATGTGACAATATCTTTATATATGTCACTTTTTCTTTCATAGTCAATGTCACCTTTACTTTTTAGCTCACCCTTCAAAAAGAATAAATATAAAATCAGTAATAGTATCACCTTACATGGGTAATTTAATCTGTATCATAAAATACTGCTAAAGAGCACAGGCATCATACACTGTAACAATTAGGTGCAGAAGCCTCATGATCAGCATCAGACTTCAGTAACAGTCAGCAAAGGTGCCTGGATCACCTCCACAGATCCCCAAAATAATCAAGATCTTATACACAATTCTGCAAGTAACTACTATCAAGTAAAATTCATTGTACTGTAGGCAGTTCAGCTGTAAAGGGTTTAGGGCTCATGGCAAACAATCAGCTAAATGTGAGCTTCCAACGCACTGCAGTGGATGGCTAAAAGGATCAATAACTTGACCTGACTCAGCCTATGCTTTACTAATCTTATCCATTAAAAATATCCTAAATCAAAATTTCCTTTTTTTTTTTTTTTTATAAAAAAAATTAAAAAGAAAATTTATTTTTAGGATATTTAAAAAAAAAAAAAAATAAAGAGACTAAAAGACTGAGGGAAAAGCAATTTGTAGAGTTATACCCAAGGGACATCAGTCTCCCTTCAAAATATATTTAAAAGTTTTGGTTAATGCTTGAGCTGTATAATAGGAGACTATTATGCCTGTACAAAACCCATCTGTAAAGAAAGAGGTAACCAGAATGAAAAGTAGATAAAAAGAAATCAAAAGTTTGTAAAAAGGTCCCATTGAAAGAAGAAAGAACTGCTTATGATTTACAAACAAATGCAAGCTATAGGTATGAGTGACAATATCATGTGTCAATATTAGCCACACCTCAGATCAAGAGCAATAAGGGACTAGAGAGGCATCCGGTCCCTCAGTACCTTTAAATAGGAGTAGTGTGAAGAACAGTGCGGGCACATGCAAACAACTACACCTAGCAGAAATTGCAGAACACATTCCTGGTACAAATCTTGAAGAAAAAGAGCTCTAAAAGTATGGGAAAACTAGCATACACTTATTACTGTTCCTTCTCCATTAGTACCAATAAACACTCTGCATCTTTTACAGCTTCAATACCACTCCCTGAAACCTGATGGATCTCTGACTTTAGCACCTACAAATATTTGTCACTTCACGGTAGCCTTCATTATTACTTACTCCATTCAAAAACACTCCTGCCGTGCTGCAAGTGATACACAAGGGATCAGTGTCATGTGGTTTGATAATTAAGTAACAAATTTCTCCATGCACTTGTCTCCAGGGAGGAGCTCTGCATCCATTAGAGAACGTGTAATCTGTAACCAATTAGCACAAGTATTTTTATCCAATTTAAAAGTATATTTTGATAATTATTCCTGCTGATTAATATAATGTAAACAAATCAAGCTCCCAAAACAGTATCTTACTCTTAAGCACTCATACTCAGTTGGGAATCAATCATGAAAAATCTGTGACCCATGGTCCAGTCCAACAAGCAACTACAACTATGCCTAGCACTTTTCAGGATCAGGGACTCTGTTTATTTATTCTAATTCTAATGAAGACTGGAGATTATTTCTGTAAGTAAAGGCTGAAGAAGACCATTACATATCTGAAAATGTATTTTATTTTACTTCATAACATTAAAGTGAAGATAATCTATTTATATTTATTAACACAATTATTTTAACACATCCCACACAGAAGGCAAGTACTTTAATAAGGGTATATGCAAAAGTTAGATGTGATAAAATTTGGACCTGATGTATATTCCAGTGATTCCAGTACTGTGTCTTCTCCTTTCCCAGAGAAATTCTTGAGAAGATTCACTTCATTATTTACAGCAGCTGGATTTAGTCTTACGTCTCTGCAATTAATAGAAAAGGTCCAAAATCTATCATCAAAGGGACGTGCACAAAGATATCAAAGGAAAATGTTATATGATGTTTTTCTTGTACCCTGAGTCTTAGTAGCAGCAACAAAAATCTGGAGATGGGTCATCTGACATTTTTTTCTTGATTTTTATCTGTTAGTTCAGAGATATTTTAGTTCCACAGCTAAGAAGGCCTTGTAACTATGAACCAGACTCAAAGTGCTTTCGTGAAGAAATAAACTTTTCCCTGAAAATATTTAACTGTTACTTTGTTATTTGTACAAATTACTTCAATTTGCTACCAAAATGCAAAACACATGCAATAAAAACAAAAACACTTGCAGGCACACACTCACATACCCACACCTACATCAGAATCTTTTTGGGGGAAAAAAAGTGTTTTTTCAAGTGAAAGTCATTTCAATAAATTTCTTTATATCACACCAAAAGCACATGTTGTGGGTTGAAAACAATCTAGCTTAACTATAAAACAATAAATGCACTAGCTGACATACTTAGGTTGCATTTGAAAAGCACTTACTGCGAAATATGTTTTAAAGAACTATTAAGAAGTTGCATATCCAGCTGATGAAGAAGAATAAAAATTTTCATTTTCTTCTCTGTTTCAGGGTCATCACCTTTTTTCACTTTTTCAAGTAAATGCAACATGGACTTATCTTCTCCTTCAATAGTTCCATATTCGGGGCCAAGAATTTTCACTATAGGGTCTCTGTTAGCTATAAACATGAAACAGAATCTGTATAATATGATACTATATTAAAAATGATGAGGTAAGAGTAACACTTTTTATCTCAACTGCTGAATAGTTTCAATGCTATTAATTTACAAAACTGCTTTTCACAACAAAACCAAAAAAAAGGAAAAAGAAAAAAAAAAAAGATGAAGATTCATTCAACCAAGAAGTAAATATTAAATATTATCAACAGTCCCTTTTTGTGTAAAATTGCCCTGCTGATCACCAAAACAGGAAATCAATGGGCTTAACTCACTGAAAATGGATCATTTGGAAAATATGATTTAGTGTTAACGAACATGTTTAAAGTTTTCTAGCAACATTCCCAATGGTCCCATTACTCCCTCAGCTATGCCAGCTGTCCTTTTTTTTTTTTTTTTTTGGTAAACGGTGACATAGCTTCATGTCAGTGGGTTTTACAAAAACAATTTGCCCTGTTCTTGAAAATGAAGTCCCATGCAGCTGTGAATGTCTCAGCACAATACTCAGTCCATATTATTCTTCCCTATTATTCATGGTTGATCACTCCCAGTGAAGGACCCTGGACTAGGTGCATCTTAAGTTTGATCCAGTGTAGGCATTGATATTTTAGTATTGCAGATCCAATTTCTACTAATGGTACTAAGGAATATTACTGAACTCTTCTGCCTCCAATGAGAGGAGGATATCCAGTTTAGGATATGAAGGGTCTTGTCAGTTTGTAAAACTAGGACTTGCTTTTGAAATACAGGCACTGGTACTTTTATTGTGTCATATTCTTCTGTGAGAAGGATCTGGAAATGTTCACCATGAACATCGTGCAGGTAAGAATGTCCTTAGCATATACAATTATTTTTTTCCTTGAATATTTTAAGGGATGTAACATTTTAAAAGTGGGTTAAACTGCAATCACAGAAAAAATTGCTTTAAGCTTCCAATGAGACATTCTTCCTCTGAAATTTAAGCCTACTGTCTGTTGCAATAGCTGGTGTATTACTGAGTATGCGTGAATTTCTATATGAAAATCAATAGTTTTATTTTAACTTCATTTCATATTTCGTTACTTATTTATGTGAAAACAAAAGAAGAAAAAGAAACTTCATTAAGTCCCGGATGAGAACTCTTGGCCACATTCATGAATCAACACCTTTTCATAACTTAAAATGAGGACATGCATTTCTTTCTTCAAATTTCATAAGCACAAATTCAAGAAGACAGGCTTCTTAAAATAAAGACAAAAAAAAAAAAAAAAAGAAAGTAATTAAACCTTCAAGGCATGCCTGTGCTTCCTTCAACTTTTTCTCCATAGCAATTTGTAGCAAACGTGACAGCTGGTCAAAATTGCGAACTCTAAGATTTGATGCAGTGAGGAGAAGCAAGGGCTGGCCATCCTCATCTTTGGCTTCAGACTTAACAGTTGCTCCACTGGAAAAAAATAGATTTTATATTTTAAAAAGAGGAGCTTTAATAAACAGTAAATTTTAGAGATGAATCTTGAATATTATGTAAGCTTCACAAGATAAAGTTTTACAATTTCTTTAACCTGTTTTTCAGAAAACTTCCAAGGTAAACCACTTTATTCACTGCAAATCAGACACCTGTAACTCATTTGCTTGACCTTGGCAAGACCTTTAAACAGAATTTTGACAGGATGAATTTGTGAAAAAGGAGTCTTACAGGACTGGTCACACCTGTTGTTTAGTCTCACAAAATGTTCACTTGTCATCTGCATGTTCAACTACTGCTAAGTGATTTTCTGACTACAGAGTTCAGAACTGATAACTGATTTAAAATGACATAAATCACAAATGATCCATATTGCTAGCATGAGGAGTATGCAATCTTTGGCTCAAATTTTCTGATTTTACATTTTTCGAACCCTGTTCTAGGATTATCTGAGACTTTGTTTCTACTTGAGACCAATTAAGTGCCAAGATTTAAGCAAGAACTGTAGGAATGATGTAGGAATGATTCTTCCACCTTCAAGCTTTGCCTCTACAGATTATCAAAAGCATTTTTGACTAAGACCTTACAATGCCTTAACCTTACCCATTTTCTCTGAGTTACGTCCACCGTCTTTGAATTATAAATTGTTTTGCATATAAAAATAAATGTTTTTTATTTACAAGAAGTAAATACACAGTATTTATATGTATTAAATGTCCCTATAAATTATGTCAATTCCCTTTGCATAGCACATGTGTAAACATCTACTTGCACAAAATTGCTTGCTTGCTTCTCACTGTAGAGAAAGCTTCCTGTCCGTGACATCCAAGCTGCTTATTACCTCACTGATTCAATCTATATCTGAGACTTTCACCTTTTTTCTTCTGGGTAACTTCAGACAGTGCTTTAAATCCTTTTGTAATACCTCCGACTCCCATTTTAGTTCTTTTTTGTGTGTCCGTGATTCCTTACTGTAAACAATTATTCTGCAAAGCCTCCAACTTTTTTTCTGATCCTGCTTCAATTGACCATCCTTAGTGTAACTCCTGCATTATCCATCCTGAAACTAGACTGAACTCTGATATAACTAAACAGATGAAAATAATATTGTAGGTAGTTTCTCTTAAGAGAAGTTAGTGATAATGTCAGTTACTTATTTGGTTCCATCATTTTTAATTTACAGTGTATAAAATCCTGTTTACCACAGGAGGAATCAAATCAGATTTTTTTCCGTCACCATCCATCAGAATCTCCCTCTGAAGGAAATCCTTTCTTCAGGGTTAGGTTACCATGTTTTCCAGGTTACTAAGCTCGCTACTTCCTGTCTCCTGCTTCTACTTCTCTTCTTCAATATACAATGCTAAAAATACAGCCAGACAAGCCCTTCTGTACAATGCTTGGATCTTTGTTGTGGTCAATATTTATATGCCTGTATATTTTTTGGAGAAAAAGAAAATTGCTGATAGCTCAGTTGCTGATAGCTCAGTAACCTACTTCCCTTAAGAAGGTTAATGAATTCTCTGAAGTTTCATATAAATGACTGGCAGATAAAAGACTTAAACAAATTTTAGCTTATAGTCTAAGACTTGCTGTCCTTCTGCATGATGTTTCATGCAAACTTTAGTTATGTTGCTCATACGCATGCAACTGAATGACATCTAATGGTTTCTAGTATACTCAATGTTGGGAAAAAAAATAACTAATTGTTCTGTCTGAGATTAAGTTCCAAGACTCTATAATATATATATATATATATATATAAGCATGTGTACATATACAGAATTTTATCTGGGGGAAATACTATTTAGCTTAAGTATTATGACTATACTTGAACTAAAGACTAGCTGTTGAGAACAGTGAACTTTCTCTTCAGATTTCTAAAAAAAAAATGTTAAAAAAAAAATAGTGCCTAAAAATCCCCCCAAACGTAATGGATGATACAGGGTAGCCCCTTAGGAAATGTATGCATTAGGTGTATATTTCTATTTGGAAAGAACTACGTGGTGTAAAGGAAGAAAATATTTTCTCAGAATTAGGGTATTTCTACTGCATTACCTAAATTGAATGGCATTTGTCTACTTATCAAGGAAAACTCTGAAAATTCTCCAGTTGCTTTGTGATTTAGCCAAGAAAAATGAATTTGTGCATCTGGGTCACCTTGTTATATCATTGTTCAAAGAATCCAAAAGTTATGTAGGGTTACTGTCACATAAGTCTTAGGCATCATTGCAAAGCCAGTTCATGTCAGATTGAAAAACAAGCATAAACCTCTTATTATTTTTTTCCGCACTCATTTTCAAATACTAAAAGAACTGTTAAGTGTATTTGATAATTAAGTTATAGCACTATAACTGCTATGTTGATTAAGACCGAAACCATGTTAATATATTAACACTGCCTACTTATAAATAACTTGGTGACTACAGTTCTCAAAGAAGCTGAAATTCAAGATTTTGCTTGTTAATCCACCTCAATAGCAGCATTAAAACCTATGCTTAATCAGGAGCAACTTCTAACATTCATAGATATCGCAGGAAAAATCAGTTAGACACATTGTCAGAAGCCTTAGGAATAGACAGTGCAAGTTGTACAAATGCTAACTGGACAGGTCTGTATTCACAACCAAGATAGAATAGTCAAACTCTCCAAAAAAGCAACGCATTTTAACTCAAAAAAATCGATATATAACACTAATAAATCCAACCTAATTCGGCATCCCAAGTACACTAAAGCTTTTTTTAATGCCAAATGAGTAAAATTTTGCTTTGTACTTCATCTTCAACACTTCAGAACACACTGTTTTTCTGACTTACTCGATCTCATAACCCTCTCCAAAGGCTGAACAGCCCAACTGCGTTTTCCACTCCAGGGGCTCCCTGAAGACAACCACTGCTTCCTGAGGATGTCTAGTGCCGAAGTCCTCTGCAAACTTAATAATTTGATTTAAAAGAGATTCATTCAAAGGGGTGATTTCAAGCGTGCCGGTTCCAGAGCCAGCAGCAGTCCACTGAGCTGCCCTTGCCAACGCTGCTCCCATGGCCTTGCCTTGTATCGAAGGTGGACACCTTAATGAGTAAACACAGTCAGAGAATGACCATATTGAGCTCTCAGATAGAATCACAGAATCATTAAGGTTGGACAAGACCTCCAAGATCATCTTGGTGGTCCAACCATACCCTACTACTGATGTCACCCACTAAAGTTGGGTAGTTGACATATCTCCTCCTCCCACTCACGTGCCCACCACAGACGTTGTCATCAGTCCTTGTGATTCTACCCTCTGCAGTGCTTTACCTCACTTCTGTGCCCAGAAGGTCCAGCTCTGCTATATGCTGGTCATTAGCAGAAGCCATAAAGCTAAAACAATCTCCAAAGTTATTTTCAGTTAATAAAATCAATTTATAACTCTAGACACTTTTATTTTTCATAGCAAATTTACAGCATTAAACATCAATTGTCTTTTGTATCATCTAACAATACTGTTTTACCAGTACTAACCCAATAAAAAGGAACACCAGCAAAAGGAATCACCCCTACAACACGCTCTGGAGTCTATAATTAGACATAAAGACATTTGGGAATTATTATTTTACTTCAGGTAAATCCTTGAAGTGGGGAAGCGGGGACTGAGAACCCACCAAATTTTTGGTCTCATGGGACAGAAAAAAATAGGGTTTTCATTTTTATTAATTCCATTAGAAACGGAGGGAGGTGACACAGACTAGAACCAATGGTACTTACTGAGGGGTCGATGCCACTGCTACAAGCCCTGCGTGCTTAGGGGAGCCCAGACACGCAACACCCACCAACGACCCCCCTTTGCCCCCAAACCCCTTCTTCAAGCCGAGGGCTGCCAGGCGAGCGCCCCGAACCCGCAGGAGCCGGCAGCCGGGGAGGCCCCGCTGCTGAGGAGACCCCGGGACCCCGCACCGCGGCTGCGGGCACCCCGGAGCCCGGCCGTACCTCGCCCCGCCGAGCCGCTCGGGCCTCGGGCGTTGCTACGGGGCCGGGCCCCGCGGCGGCCGTTGCCGGGAGCCGCGGGTAAACACAGGGCAATGGCGGCGGGGCGGCCGCTGAGGGGAGGGCGGCGGCGCTGGGGCACGGCTTAAACCGTTCCCTGCTTGCGGTCGTTACAATAGAGCAGCTTTAATTCATCAGGTTAATGCAGGCTGTTTTCATTTCTTGGGTCAGTGTGGTAGGTGATGTGCAAAGTGCTTATGTTAAAATGTGAAATGAGGGTTTCTTGAAAGAAGTAGAGGAAATAAGGGTAGGCAGTGCCAATGGATAAAGTCCTCACATATCAAGGATGGGACAAAACTACAAACCTTCAAGTGCAGCACCCTCAGACACAGAAGGGAAAGCACAGGCCATCACCATGGGTGAGCCTGCAAATAATAGAGCTGCTGCTGCACTCCTATGTGGCTTGCCTTTCTTAGCGCTGGACAGATAAGAACAGCATCCTTCCCTTCCCTTCCCCTATAAATCCATCCCCAGTTCCATTTTCTGTCTCAATACCCATCAGATGGCCACCACTGGCTTAACCCTGCGCAGAGCCAGATGAGGTCAGGAAGCTGTGCTCAGCTTCCCAGTACGTGTGGCCTTCGGCAGGCGTAAGAAAATGGTCCTTTCAAGGACAGTCCGACAAGAGCCCAGCTGTCCCAACAGCACAGAGTTAATGCAGCCAGGAATTATTTTACCAACTGAGAACTCAGCGGGGTAAGAAACCACTAATAATGAGGAAGGTCAGGAAATGTATGTGGGATGTATCTCAAAGAATAACAGTGTGGGATTCATGCATTTTTTTCTCTGAGATGATTGTCCATGTGCATTTTAGTTACTGAATCTTTCCAGCAATAACTACAGATGAGTACATGCAGTCTGCACAATGGTGACCTAAGGGTAACATTGGCTTTTCTTGTTTCACTGCATAACTTTGAGAAGGCAGAAAACATTTGACCAGGTGAAAATGAAAGAGCATTTTTAGTAAAAAGCCTGGGTAAAGACTTAGTGTATTTTCTTTTCTTTTTTCCAGAAAAGATTAAACCTCCTCTTTTTACTGAAATAACGACCGTTTAAAAGTTGAACTTGATGGGCAGAAGGTGCAAACAGCAAAATGTGAAGGGGAATAAAAGTATGTTCTACCACGGGCGGTGAGGAGTGAAGACAGTGAGTTTTCACACAGAGCTGAGTATTTTAAGCAAGAAGTCGGTGGAGTAAGAAATAGAATTCCTAAATGAGATCACTCTGTTCTACTGAACAGCAAGAAAGGGAGATATTTCAGTGGCTAAGATAAATGGGATGATTTGCCCTCAAAGAGTGTGCATCTCCACTGACCATAAAAGGAGCTTGGCTCAGTTTCCAGTGGAGCTTCCTGTGGGCAGATAAGTTAAAAAACGAACATGCAGAACACGTCCTGCAAGCCAGCAACAACGAATCTGGTATTAGAGAGTAGAGCTATGGATGGTCTACAGGTTGGAGGTACTTTTCCCCTTTATGCTTTGTAGCTCAGCCGTTCTCATGGGAAGACTGCTGAGATCCCAACTCTTCTGAAGACTGGAAACCACCTGGTTGATTTTCTAGCTACATTTGTGTTTATTTGGTTTTGCGCCAGCACTGGTCCTTTACCTTTTTCTCAACAGCTATTTTTCCTCATTAGTTTTTACACCCAGTTTCTCAGTTAGAATATTTTCCCATGGGCTTCACTTTGCTAGGCTAAACAAGTTTAGCTCCTCCAGTCTCTGCTTGCAAGTTACTGATTTCTCTTACCATCTTAGTATCCCTTATTTTCTTGTGTTCCAGAGTGAGCTTTTATTCTTAAATGGTCATGACAGTATTTGAAAGGATATTTTACCAGGACCCTTTACAGTGGCATTGATAGTCTTCGTCTCTTTTGGAAGTTCCTCAACTTCTGCAATCTAGGATTGCATTTGTTTTTCAGATCATGTTAGGGGTTGTCATTTCCTGAAGATGACTAATACAACCAATTGTTTCTTTGATACTCTTATTTTCAGCCAATGAATTTGTAGCTTTCTTCAGGATTCAAGCATATGCTTGAATCATATCATATGCTGTCTCTACCTTTTGGTTCTGACAACAAATTCAAACTCGTTTCAGAGGACTGTGATCTTAGAAGTAATTAAGGTCTTACAAGTTTTGTAAAACCTGGGGTATTTGAATAGAGGGGAAAGTAAACTTAATGTCTTTCCTGAGGTAAAGGCAAGCATATAAACTGAAGATGATGTTCTGCAGTAAGCAGCTAGCCAAGCATTCTGTTTCTACCATGCTAGCTAGTTAGAACATGAGTAACCTCAGCCTGGTCTAGAGGGCATTTTATGGAGAAGGCAGCAGAAGGCAAGGGGACAAAGCCCCTAATTCAATAAGAAATCAGACCTCATTACATTTGCTGCTCATGGAATAATTAGTTTCTTCTGTCAATATCATTTTATTATCCTCTTTACATTGCAGTGCCACCTGAAAGTATTCTTTCTACCACAAGGAAGATTGTGGCCAGTCCTCCAGCAAGACACAAACATCCCTTCAATGCTGCACGATGTCTAGAGGTTTAATTGGATTCTTGGCTTACCTGGTCTCTGAGAGCAACTTCGTCCGACATGGGCAGCATCCTACTGGCAGTTTTGCCTGGTGAACTCTTTCCCAGAGGTTCAAGTCAGATGAGAAGATTAGGGAGCCTAGGCAGAGTTTGTGAGTGCAGGCCCTGCCAGGTGGAGTCTGTTCACACACAAGGATGGGTCTGCAGCCCTCTACCTGATCGCTGCCCTTGCTGGGTCCTGTGGGCAGCATTCTTCAGTGCTAAAACTCTTCACTCATTCCCTTATGCGATATGAACAATTCCTGCTCTCTGCTCATCGTCTCTATGCTCGGTAGTCTTTTGCAGGTTTTCAGACACAAGTTGGCTGTCACAAGTCATTGCTGCTGTTAATCGGATTGGTAATTAAGCCCCAGGTGGTTCCCTTGGTTGTGTTTGGGCTTGTCTTCCTGGATTACAAGAAGTCAAGCTTTCTTACATCAGCTGTCACTGAAAACCAAGCACTTAGGAACTCACTTATTTAGCTGGACTGAAGGATATTCTTATTTAATACCACTTTTTTGCTTTTAGCAGGTTTGATTTAACAGTGCTATTATACCTCCCAGCACAAGAATATAAATGGTTATCTTAGAAAATTTTGTCTGACAGCTCAAGTTTCAAGTAATCACATAAAGAAGTGTGGAAGCATTCTTGCAGTGACTCAAAACCAGTGCAAAACCTTCCAGGTAATAAAGTTCTAATTTGCCCTGAAAACCAGCATACTCAGGAGCTGAGTCCACCAAGAGATGGCATTTGCACCGTTTGGCTAGTGCTATAAACTAGTGGTAGCACATTTATGTACTAAAGACTTTTTACTCTAAGTCATTTTTAATGTAAAAGACATTTTATAAAACAGTAGGGGAAATGTTTGCCTGAGCTTAGTCAAAGATGAGATCATTAGGTACTGGCACAAAGAAATGGGGAATATGAAGAATTTCTTAACATGGAGAGAAAGGCAGTTGGAAAATTTTTTACAATCTCAGAGCTGAAGCCAGAATGTGTAAGCATTTTTTTCTTGTATATTTTTCCTCACATTATAGTGGAATAGGGCATAGAGTATTGCTTTTAAAGTAGAACAGTAACACAAGTTGTAAAAAACAGTTGTCGAAGCTTACATAAAATCAAAAGGCCATTCAAGGTAAATAATATCATCTATTCCTTCTGCTAAATAGCAGTTTTGCTATTCATAGGCAGTTTGTCAGACAAGTTGAAAATCAGGAGAAAATGAGATCATATTTGTCACTTTCTGTTTATTGTTCATTAGCTTGCTTTTGTTGCAACTATTTACATATTTTTGGCATTCACAGTAGAAATAAAAGTCCTAGTGTTTGGTGAAAAGAGCTCAGCTAGGGAAATAAAAAATCTAGTTGTGCTGCATTTACTTCACTTTGTATATGTATAAATGCAATATTTAGGTGCTTAGAGTTGGTAATGAACGTTTGTAATGCATGTTAAAATCTTATAACCCATTGTTACATCTTTTTTAAATAGGGAGTTTCCTATGCTCATGTTTTACGAACAGGCAGGGTTTCAGCTCAAGCAGAGCTTATGTGAGAACACAGAAAGAGAGAGGATGTGATGAATCTGTTGATGTCTTCTTTAAGCATGTTTTTTTATGGAAGACAATGTTCAAAACCTAATCCTTAGAAAGCAACTGACTACTCATTTTTCACCGAGTCTCCAGTTTCCATGATGTGATCTACTTACCTCTTGTTTTCTGAGTAATTATGTGCTTCAAAAATGTCAAATGATGTGAAGTGAGGTTTATTAAAGATTGGACATTGTGCAATGTATACCGTCTTGACTATCAAAATTTAAAAATAACAAAGTCCACTTTTCAAATAGGAGTCAGTGCAAGGGACAAAAAGGTATGCAGGTTTGTGCATGGGTGTCTGGCAAAGAGACAGTTCCTTCAGAAGTCTTCAAGGAAAATAAAGCAAGAAAATGTTTTGGTTAGTAAGTTATAGATTAATATCTGGATAGTTATTTTCCCAGCAATGACAATAACAGAGATTCTACTGTTCTTTTATAGAAATGGCTTCCAGATGGTAATCATGGTCTACAGTCCAAGATTGAATGTGATTTAATAAGTTTTTTATCAGTAAATTATATAATATTTCAGAATATGAGCCTCATCACTGCACTGTGATTCCCTCTACTTTTAGATGGTTGTTTATTCTCTTGTTTTGTTCATTTCTGGTTAGTACTGCCCCAGTATTTTTAATATTTGTGAGTATAATCTGGAAAAAAAAAATAATGAAATAAGTACATGACTGTGACTATGTCATAGTAAGACTTGGAGTACCAGGTTAGAAGACTGTGATTTTCAAAGACAGAGTACTTCATTCATATGTCTTCTTTGCAGTATCAGAAGAAGATACAGTTCAGGTTATCATGGGATTTAACATGGTGAGTTAGAAATACTTAACTGGGGTATAATTACATTCAAGGATTTTTCTTTCTAATTCCTGCAATATCTTTCTACATCTTCAACCTCAATCTCAAGTAATATTTTCAACCCTCTTCAAGTAATATTTTGTCTTGAAATTTCTCCTTTTAAAATGTGTGAATATAAATAACAGAGAAAAGGAAAGCTGTGAAGAAATATATTCTGGAGCACAGTTATTTGATTATATGAATCAGTCATGACTTGCTTTAAAATGCTGATTTCACAGAAGGAGTCAGTGAAGTACTGACACCGTAAGCTACCTTATCTAGTCCATGTAGCAGTACAGTCCTATGTGCACAGACAAGATTAATGGCTGATTCTCTTCACATTTCTGATTGATGCTTCCCTGCATCAAAATTTTATATTTCGCTTGTGTGTGTATTTTTCTGGGTAAAAGGAATGTCTATAATTCTGATGTTTATATAACATGGTTTGTTGTTGTTGTTTCTAGAACTAGTTAATTTATTCTAGAACTAGTTAATTATTCTGACTGAGCATGGCAATTAAGTTTCACACAAGCTTCCTAACTTTTTTAAAAACTTGCGCAGTAGTTGAATTACTTTTATCAATGGATTATAAGTAAAAAGTGAATATGGTTTCTGCACAGTCATCAGAAAGATGCAGAAATCTGTTAAGGCTTAAATATAAATCAGACACTCCAGTTTCAATTATAAAAATGAATGGAACTTCAACAGTGATATTTTTCTCCAAAGCAGTAGAAATTCCACCAAAATATATATATATATATTTACCCAAAACAGCCTGTATCAAGAGTGGACAAAGCGGTAACCCTATAAACCTCCCTTTGCACTTTAGAAAAGATTTCTAATTTCTGGTTAGTAAAACAGAAAATGAGAAATAATTTTAAAATGTAGGAAGAAAAATTGCCAGCTACACTTATTAGTTAATATGTTTATACTGTTGTGCTAGACATTTGAAACAATTTGATATTAAATGTAAACTTCAAACCAGTTTGTCCCATACTGTGATCGAAGAGTGTTTTCTACTTTCAAACATAAACCTTTGCAAGTGCATGCTACCGACATGCCCACAGGCCTTTTGCTTTCCTAGTGGTTTTTAAAAATTGTCCTCTTTATTCAAGGAGGAAAAGGGAGAAAAAATTTGGTTGTTTGTTTTGGGGTGGGAGTGTGAATGGCAGATTGTTTTAAAACTAGAAGCATCAGTAGTCTCCATTTACGGTTTTCTTTTCCTAGAGGAAAAATGAGAGGTATCAGTGGAAAGTATTTGGGACTATAACTTGGAGATATTAATCAGGAAAGAGAGTTTGGCTGTTTCATGAAGACCAGTGTCTCACTGGTACAAACAAGCAAAAGATACTACACTACATAGTTAAAAAAAAAAAAAAAGAGAGAGAGAGAGAGAATTTTAAATATTTTTCAGGTATTCAGCTTGCTGTTATCGCTGTGATAGCCCCATTTCGCTCTCTAGGCAATCACCAATAGTAATTCTGGATAATTCCCCGCATACTTTTCTTGTGAAACTAAGATTAAAAAAAAAAAATCTAAATCACTTTTCCCCCATTATATAAGGAGAAATAAGGCCATAAAAAGACATCACGGTGCTTTCTCTTCTTTGTAGGTCATTTTAAGGCAGAAATTCAAGCACCTTGGAGTAATCACGGGTTTTGAAGAGACTGCTTCTATCATTTATGGTGGTATGGTAATATTATATGGGAAAATGTGAAATTCTGAGAGGAGTAGGGACCAGAGTAAAGCCAAATTGCTACAGGGTTCGAGCAGCAATTGGCTGTAAAGTTAATATGGAGCAAGAGTTGGATGTTGCAAGGTTGAGCATTAATCCAGTGCCTGGTAGAAAAATAATTTATCTAAGTTTCTGCTTCATAGTGATTGTACTATGCAAGCTATTGAACAAAACAAAAATAGAAAGCAACCCTCTGTGAAGTCCATAGATTATATTTCATGATACTGACATCTTCTGTCAATGTGAAGATGAAAAATACGTGCTGTATGGATGGGAATAGCTCCCTTCCAAATCAATTTACAGTAGAAGTTCGAACTGGGGAAGAAATTTGTCTTTTTATCAAAATTATTTTTATTGAGAAAAGCAGAAGTGCGTGTTACATATACATGTCTTCTTGCATAGTGTACATTCTGATACAGTTAATTCAGCCAATTTTCTGGTATTATTCTCAAGATCTGTGCCATGGATATTAGAGTCCTCCATATGGGTACATTTATTCCTCTGATTTTTTCCATTTCTTCTTCTTGTAATAACTGTAGAAAATCAAGCATTTTAGTTGAAATGTAGAGTCATTACGGTTGTTTTAGAGGATCTGAAGTCCTCTCGTGTTTTGTGTAGTTATTTTGTTGTAGAAAGAGTTGCATCTAGTTGTATCTTCATTTATTTTTTAGTTCAAGCAGAGATGGAAATTAAAACTATCTGTTTTGCAAAATGCTCTCTTCTTTTTACATCCAATTTATGCATACATGAATATTTCAATTTATTTTTATTTTATTTATTTATTTATTTTTACAGGAGATGTGGCTTTCCAGCAAGCCTTCAACTCTGAATGTAAAATTTGGGGATGAAGCAGGCCACTTTTTCAAAATGCAAACACATGCACTGTGTTTAGACTGGGAAGAACGGCACTGAATATTTTGAATGTAATTTTTCCTGGAATATCAAGCTAGCATCTATTGCTTTGGTATTGAAAACGTTGCTGATTATGATGCCAGGACTGTTTTACTGGGTGGCTTGAAATCACTTCTCTGAGTTGGAAAGGGATTCCATCCCCACTGGAAAATCATACCTGGCAAGACTTTAGTATCCTCTCCCCTTGCCGTTGGTGTCAGTAGATTTCACAGGAAGAAGAAATTTGGTCCATCAGCAATACGGTCAGGCAGCAGATAGTCAAACCTGATGTTACCAGACTCTCAAAATACCTAGTATCTGTGACATTCTGAAACATAGGTTAGTTATATTAATGACATTTTTCTGCTGAGGTTTCAATATAAAAGGTGTGTGATATATTGTGATTTTGGTAAAGCCCTCCACACTGGAAATGAGGATGGTCTTTGTATGACAACGGTTGGAAGCAGTAAGGCTGAGGGTCCTGAAGGAATCTACTGCCTGTTAGCAGTTTGCTCCAGCTGTCAAGTAAGGAAATATAAGCATATTTAATCATACAAATGCATTGCTATGGTGAGTCATTTATAATGGCATTTTCTTTTGATGTTTTGGTTTGGTAGCACCACTACATTTGAAGCAGTGAGATGTAAAAGCTAGAAGTTTTGTGCCATTAAATGAGGAAGCACAGAATTGAATTTGAGGACTCAAAGCTTCACATTTGTACACCAGAAGCCTTTTGCATCTCCTACTGGATATGCTGTGCTGCACAGTGAGTGTGGTGTAGAAACTGATGCCAAAGCTAGCTCATGCACTGGAAGCAGGCTAGCCCATTTGTGCGACGCTTTGCCAAAGCTAATTTACTTTGCTAAGAAACAGGGTAAATGAGACAGGAGGCAGCACTAAGCGATGTGGTTAAACTGCTTCCAGCTACCCAAGCTGGCTCCTCTCGAACTGCTTTGGCCACCTCTCCACAGCGCTGTGTTGTGTAGCACAGCTATTCCCTGAGTAAAACTGATGTGGGAGAAAAGGACTCGTGTAAGGAAGGGCTGATGAATTGTACCCATCCGTTCTTCTCCCCCCAAAATATCTGACTTCAGATACATGCAGAATGTACAACTAAGCATGTCTCCAAATAACTACAGTATAACTGTCATTGCATTTGACCTCAGAAATGCGATTCTCTAAGTAAACACAGCAAATGGAGGCACCACAACTGATTATAATTAAATATAAGTGGCTAAGCACAGATCTGTGGTATAAATAGATGTGTTAGGGCTGACAGTGAAAGTCTGAGTTCAGCTTACATGCGAGCCTTTGCATTACTCATGTAAATCAATGTTCTCACTTACAAGAGAAACCTCATAATTTACCACTACCCATAAAGTATCCTCTCTGTAATCAATGGTGATTCCTGTACGGAATTATTGTGCAGAGCAACCTTTCTTCCATCCATATCCTCAGCGTGATTGCTGTATGGTTTGGCAATGCGACAGAGAAGTATCCAGTGAGCTCAGTAGTTTTCTGCGTGGAAGGACTTCGCTGCCCTAATTTGGTACAAAACTTCCATTCAGCTTGACGGAAGCAAAACTGGAATTAAATACTCCAAATGGTGGGGGACCAAGTACAATCTTCAAGGGAAGAAAATGATTTCTGTCTCCCTGTAAGAAGACTTTACAATGAAGTTCAGCCTAATTTTGTTCTGTATAGAAGTAGAACGTGCTAACTGAACGTGCTGCGTGCTGTCTGTCATGCTGACAAGAGTAAAGGATGACCTGGCTGTTTTTCCTTCTCCACTTCAGGTTATAATGCAATGCTGCACTGGTTCTCAGCAGCCATGCAGCTGCATGCACGGGACCTGAGCCAGAGGTGGGAACAGCCCGTGATGCCAAAAGTGCATCCAGGGTGCGTGGGCTGAAGGGGACGCGTTGCAGACCTGTCTTTCCCTGGGATTAAAAGACGCTGGAGCTAGAAGTCAAGAGAAACTGAAGCACTGGTACTCAGGAGGCTGACAGGACTGGGACAGCATAGCCAAGTGAATTCAGATTTTACAGTCAGTCAAGCAGAGGTTTTCTGAATTGCTTTTGTGGATTTGGATTGCCTGAACTCCACTTTCGGTTCCTTACGTGCATCCTGAGTGAGTGGCTCTGCGTTCCAACGAAAATATAGGCTACATCTCAAATAAACAAAATGAAGGAAATAAATAATGCTTTTTTCCATTTTAGTATGCGATCTCAAGTCCTAGAAGAAAAAATTTCATACAATTTTCTAGTCACCTAAGGAACTAACACCTCCGGTGGAACTGAGCACACCTCTTGTAGTTACATAAAACAGACACTTCCCAATGCAATGTTTTATAAAGGTGAGACTAACTGAGGGGGATAGAAGAGTTTTCTGAAAACATATGGTAAACTAATAAATGGCACATTTATTTAAAAAAAGAAGTAATTCTCCTTGGCATTTGATTACAGCATGTGAGATCAAGGAGTTACTGACAAAGTATTTTTAAGCTGGCAAAGCAATTTATGCTACAAAAATCTGCAGTTACACACTTCCCTGTTCTTGTTCTGGCTTTGTATGAAACCTGCTTTTCTTTTTTTGCTTTCCCCTCGTAAGGATAGCTCTGTATATCAATTGTATACTTTTTTTTTTTTTTTTTCATATAATTGTGATTTTATAAGATAACACCACATCATTATATAAAGCATTGTGTTTTATTTTGAGAATAAACAGACAGGTAACTCTTTACCTCAAGGATTATTTTCAGTAAAGTATCTTAATGTGTCTTTTTCCAACTTCTACCAACAGAGAAGTGTAGTATTCTTAGTGTTGTCTAATTGCTGTACAACATTAAGACTATGAGGAAAAAAAAACACAGAGGCTACTGAATCCTTAGTGATTGCTTTGTATATAGTCAGTAAAAACATAACGTACTCACAATATTGCTTTTTTGATGGTCTTTAGTGACTGGGCGGTGATATGGTATCTCCATTTAAAAGATTAAAAAAGCATGAGGGATGGTGGACTGACAACATTACTAATCCTCAGATCCGCAGAAGCATCTTCAACTCAGCGTTGTTCACAAACACCGTGGCTGTCAGCTTCAAATTTGCTGTTCTTGTTTTAGGAGCAAGGAAGGATGAGTTTAGGAAGGACAGGCCCCTACAGGCTGTTCTCCAGCCATATAAATCAAACTGGTGAAGGTTTATCTTTGCAATCTCTGCCTCGGGTTTCCTTGAGTGCCCGGTTGTGATGCGTGGTGCCTGGATCCCCAGCACCCGTGGCAGGACAGCGCTTGCAGCCACGCACAGCTCCCGCTCCTCCAGCCTGCACTTGCAAGTGCTCAGCACTCCTACAAATACCGAGCACCAAGAAAAACACAATTAACAACCACATGTGAGATGTGACTAATATCACACAGGAAATATGTGGCAAAGGCAAGGATACGATTTGGTTTGCTGGGGCTGCGCTTGTCCCTTAATCATGAAAACATGTTCTCCTCTCTAAGGCTGGCTGCTGCATCGCTACGCACGTCCCGAGGGCTGCAGCAAACAAAGCATTTCCACAAGTCTTACACTTTTACTACACAGTGATTCATCCTCCAGAGCAGGTCTTTTCAACATGCCGAATAACACAGGCAACCTACGGAAAGCTCCTCTCTCTCTCAAAGAATAGCTCGCACCTCTCTCTCCCTCACCACTCTTGTAGCCCACCTGAGTCCTCCTCCCTTTTTCTGCCACTTCCACCACCACGAGGGTTTGGTGCACAGGGGGGAGGATCCCTGTGACAATTTCTGCACCTCATGGGGCCCCGCTGGCAGCAGCAGGGCCAGGGCAGGGACCCGAGCACCTGTAGCTCCCGGGCTGGGGCTTGCCCAGATGCTCCACGGGGATGGACGGCTCCGCAGACCAGTCCTGCAGAGGTGATTATTGGCTTGAAACAAAAGCCAGGAATACTGAGAATAATTCATCCATCACTCGGCTCCTCAAACCGAGCAGGAAGGAGTAGAGTGCACAAATCTAAATGGCAGGTAGCGGCAGCAATTAGCGAACAAATGAGCTTTGCTTGCGGAGTCCCTTGCATGATGAACTTTTCCTGGAATTAACTCGTTTTTGGGTGAGAGCTGATTATGCACTAAGTGTTGTCAAAGGCGTGTAGCCGAGCAACCGCACAACTCCTTTTGTCACTAATCCCTATCATTTTTAGGAACAAAAGATGCTGCTTCTAACTGTAATAAGTACAAATTTATCTGTTGGAAATGGGATTTGCAGTGTTCTTTCGTTACACTTGGAAGCTATTTAAAAGCAAAACAGGTCTCACCCAACCAAAAGTAGCACCGCGCGCTTACACTAAATATCTTCGTTTTCACTGTGAAATTACTTTAAAGAGCAAAGAATTGCTCTGTGTGGGAAATCAGTGGAGAAATGCAAGAAAGTCGTCCAAGGAGGCTGGCTGTTGTGCACAACAGGAGCTCTGCACAGCCACGCCGTGACCGAGAGCACAGCCAGCGCCACACAATTTATTGGTTATCTGTGACACGGCGAAACCCAAGCACCTTGTCTGCTGTGTTCCTTCCATCTTAGCACCCGCGGTAGCAGACAGACGGACAGCTCGGTTTCAGCCTGGGAGCTAGACGAAATACCTCCGACACGCCCATGGGCTGTTCCAGTCTGACTCTAAATGCTCAGTAGTAAAGTCAGCGGGGATCGAGCACTAAAACAGGAGAAAAGCAAATGGAAAGAGCCCCCGCTGTGTGTGCAGACTGGCGGTGAGAGGGAAAGCGCTCCGGGCTGCTCTTGGAAACTTGTCGTGTAAGGTCAGGGAGCGACAGACAGCTCCGGCGTGAATCTGGGGCTCGCACCAAGGCTGAAAAACTGCAAACGGTTTGAAACATGCATTTAACTAAAAACGAATGTTACTAAAACAAATTATACCGATCATTTATAAATGTAATCTGAAAGCACCGTGGCTCCTGGCTGCCATTCAGATGATGTCTGGCAGCACGCTGTGTATCATCCACAAAGCCTCTTCCAGAATCCCCAGCACCCTGGCTTCAGGGAACGCTCTAAATCTCCCTAAATTCTGATGATTCTGATGTCATTTTCTAAGCTTAAAGTGTTCTTTCGAGTGACATCAATCATGACTCAACCTGGCCTCTCCTGCCACAGATGACAAAAGCTCCTATTTTTAAACTTTCAGACAAGTACAGCCTGGATAACTTTTTTTTTTGGCCAAACATACGTCAGTTCAAATCTCACTATTCCGAGCATACTCTGTTCTTTTGGGATACTTGTCAGCTGGCCTATTTATATCGGATTTATAAGAAATGAGATTTTTTATTTATTTTTTTTTCTAGAAGTAAAATAACAGGCTTGGAGAACAGAGCTTCCACCTTGTGTTATTAATAGAATTCCTGATAATCTGTGGCTATATTGTCAGAGCACAGAGACTAATTGCACAGAGCCAACAATTCACTCAGCATGGTGGTTAAAATGGATAAATGGATAGAAATGATTTGTATTAGTGCCTGCAGTCTCTTGTAAATGTCAAATAGTTTCTTGACATTCTAAAACCCAGGCTGTGCAGCAAAAGTGGGAGAGTAGCATTTCGTATTAATTTAAAAATGCATAAAACTGATTATCCTCTTCTAGCACTCAGTATTTCACTGCTACATGAGGACCCTAGACGCTGCTGAGAGCTGGCAGGATCGCTGGATGCTTTCAACTCATCATTTCTCTCATTTTTCTTTCAGCAGAGCAGTGAATGTTTTACTTTAGATAAACAAGTAAAAATTTACTTCTTGTGTAACAAGGTATTTACAGAGATTCCCCACGACCAGTTCTCCCACTTGGAGAAAACTGTAAGTATTCACAGGCTCTATTTTCCATGCCTGGCAGTCTTGCCATTCCTATGAAGCAGGTATTCCCTTTGTCTAAATCCCAATGCCGTGTGTGTATCTTCACGTATTTCAACCCTGTCACTTCAGCTTTTTACTGTTGGCTTTAATCAGCCAGCAGGGTTTGAAGAACACCTGGATATACTCTCATCTGCTACTCTTTAAAGCATTTACAAAATGTTCTAGTATAAAGGATTTATGATATTTCCTTGGTTCACCCCTTTTGTGTACTTACCATACATCTGTTAGGCTCTATTTTTGACTCTGCTGTAGTAAAAATGATGCACAGGTGTCACTGAACTGACAAAACTGTTAATATTTTTCCAAAGCACATCACTTATATTTAGTACAACTGACATATTTCTCGTTGTTCTCGTTAATACCAGCATTTATTCCAAAAGATTTGTGAAATGAAATCATCAAAAAGGCTACCAGCTGTACAAGTCTTCTGAAACCTCTGTCGTCTGAGTCTGCCTTACACATTACAAAAACACGCAGAAAGGCTTAGAGATAGTTAAAAAAAAAAAAAAAAAGAAAAAAAAAAGAACAAGAGCAGGAATATCCAGGTGGCTTTTTAAATGTGGAACACAATAAAGCAGAGTTTGGAAAGTATTGCACAGAAATGTATTAATGAAAAAACAAGATATGCAATTTACAGGTTGAAGTACATGGTGCTGTGCCTGTGCCTGAGCCAGCGGGCAGAGCTCGCTTTGTGGGGGTTTATCGACAAAAGCCCAACAGCGCCGAGCTCACCAACGTGTGACGGGCACCTCGCAGGCGTGCAGGTCAACACTCAGAAATCTTTTAAGGTTAACTGATGTTAGTTGCTCTGAAACACTATGTTAGAGAATTCAGCACTAACTGCTCGGGGATCAGGAGGGATTGCTGTCTCCGTTCTGGGAGCACCTGGGAGGTTACTCGGGAGCACGTGAGAGGAGTGCTTGGGATCACACTGCAGGTGTGCAAGAAATGCAGCACGGGACGAACAGCTAAGCAGCAAAAGGCATGCCAGCCTACACAAGCCTACAACTTACATTATGCAATTTAGGTAAAAAATCAATAGATTTATCAGAAATACATATTTGTTGTCATGTGCTTGTCAGGACTTGGATGTGTTTGGATTGAAATTCACTCCCAGATTTTAATCTAGGTATTAATCCACAGATAGTACCTGAACAGCTTCACGTTTGGTTACTCACACAGCCATTAATCATCTCTGCTGACTGCATCTTATCTCAAAGCCAGACCCTGAGCCCAGAGAAGTCCTCCACTTCTTTCCCAGGCAGGAGCTGCCAACCGCTGTGCGAGCAGTTGTCGAAGTCACAGGGACCACCCATGAAACGAGGAGCTAAAGCTCGACAATGAAAGCTAGCAGGACCTGGCATTACATGACAGGGTCTTCTTAGCAAAGACCATTCCCAATTTCCCTGGCACAGAAAGACCAGAGGTAAAAACCCTGGTGCTGTTAAAATCAGAATGAAGCTTTCCTCCTAACTTCAATAGCGCCTCACTTTTATCCACTGCCATCTCATCAGTGTCACACTTAACTGCAAAAACAATCCCGTGTGTTTCAGCGGTGCAGATGAAAGTCATCTGAGGGTAGCTGTAAGAGCTCCTACTATCACTCACTTTGAGGTTGCAGTGGTGTCAGGTATCTGTTGGTATTTCGTCCTTGTCCCGTGCCCGTAACACAGAAAGCAGCAGCTGTAAGATGCTAGCGCTGAAGCAATCCAGACTTAAGCACTTCCCAATAGCACAAAATGAGGCAATTTACCAGGAAGAGAGGGAGCTGCGTTAGCATGAAAAAACAATGCTAAGTTATCCACAAGATGCTGCGAGAGAAGGAAGACTCATCAGTCCTGAACACTGGAACCAGGAGGACCCATAAGGATTTTACATGACAGTGGTGAAGCCAAGCCAAGAAACCACTGCTCTAACTGGGGCTGTGCAGAGCAGCACAGTTGCTTCCCTGTGCATGGTGTAACAGATTGCAGGTTTACAGAGAATCTGGCCTCGTGTTTTCCACTAAGGTCTGTGTGACAGGCGAGCTACCACAGCTGGGAGCAACCCAGGAATTCCTGCAGAAAATCTGCCCACGAGTGTCTCATGGGGGGGCTTTAATGTGGCTGCAAGGCCAGTTGGCAAACAGGAGGCGTGTAACTGCTGGTGGGAGCAGTTAATCCTGGCCACCAGCAGCCCTCAGGTACAAAGCAGGTGAGCAGGAGATGTGTGCAGACCGCAACCCTGGGAAGGTGCAGCCTCTGCCCCTGTGGAGTCAAGAAGTGCCTTACCTGGCAGGGAGGCAACATAACTGCTCCCTGCTAAACATCTGAGTGAGAGGCACTGAGACTGCTCCTTCCTGGGGTTAAGAAGGAGCGAACGACACCTTACCACTTAAATCACCTCCCTGTGATGTTCATTGAGCTCAGGTGTGCGGCAGGCCCGCAGACTTGGCAGCAGGTCAGAGCCCCAGCTTCTCCCTGGCTTCTCCCCGGCTCCCAGCCAGCCTCTCCTCTCCTCTCCTCTCCTCTCCTCTTTTCTCCTCTCCGCTCTGCGTTTGCCCTCTTTAAACTTTTGGCCCCTGACATGGGGAAGCGTTTGGAGAAGACTGGCTGGAAAGGAAACGAGATTAAACAGAATAGGTCACTTGAGAGCAGCTGCAGAAATGTCTTTGTTTGCTTGGTCTGGTAGCTATGGGAGGTAGGAGCTTCACATCTTTTGCGGTTACATTTATGTAAAGAATAAAGGCTTTAATTACTTTTTAATTACTCTTGCTTTCAAGCAGGCAGTAGAGAAGCCAGAAGAACTGGGATTCAGATTGCCTGAAAATCAGAAGTGTAAAATAAACTTCTGAAGATTACAAATGAAACAATAAAGCATTTTCCATTTTAACTATTTTTTTTTCCACTCATATCACAAACCACATCCCAAGTTTCAGACACTGCCTTACCTGGCCATGGCAGGCATAGAGTGGCACCTCCTGCTCCTTGGGGAGGGTTCCCTGCAGCCCCCTGTGGTGCCAGAGCATCTCCCCAGCCCATGCGGGGGACGGACAGCAGCTGAGAGCACGGTTTCAGGAGGGGGGGTACGCATGGAGTTGGATGTTTGAAGGGAAAACAGAACCTGATACTTCAGTTCCCACAGGATGCCACCACAGTGACTATTTTCTGTAAAACAAAACCAGAGGAGCAGTGTTTTATGCCACAGCATCACATAAAAGGCAGGAGAGTTGGCCCGGTGATACTCCTACACGGACAGATCCCTGCCTCTCCTGACAGATTCACGTTTCTTTATCTGGCAAGCATAAAATTATAGTCTATGTACAAAGCAGCCTTTTTATTTAGAGAACAATTAAGCTAATCCCGGCAAGATTTCATGTTTAACTTGGTTTGTAGTGAACAACTTTGTCGTCTGCCTTCAATCAAGCTCTTTTACCTTCCACAGAATAGGGGGAAAGCAGTAGAGCTGAAATGTGGAAATCTAGGCTGTCTGAATTGTGTGCAAGTCCTGCATGAGTAAAACTACAGATCTATTTGCTAAAACCTCAGTATTTTACCAGGTAGACTTCTTTCTTTAACCTTTCATTAATCTTCCAATTAAGTAGTAAGCATTTTTTTTGGTAAGCCTGCTTTTTTCATTAAAATGATGTGTACACAACAGCGCTTGATAAATACATACATATGAATATGTATGCTCACATGCACGATAAAATGAAATTGGTATTGGCATAAAGGTAACATTAGCTGCACTCATTACAAGATGCAGACTCTTGGCCTTCAAAGTCTCACCTCTTCAAAACCCTGGTACGGGTCTGTGTGTTTCAGTTCGGTCGGGGTTTGGGCTGGATCCAGCTGTGGCCAACGATGATCTGAATTCAATGAAGTCACAAGAAGATAATAATTCAGCTTCAGTTCTGGTTTTTCACAAAACAATGGTTCAAATCAATCTTTGGTTTTGGTTTTACTTCCTGCTTAACAGCTGTGTAAAGAAAAACATCTGGAGCGCTGCCCCGGTAGGGCCAATAACCGAGGCTGCGCGTTCATACTATCCAGATAGCACCGATAATAACAGGACGTCCAGGCCAGCCCTCAGCAACAACAGAAGCGAACAAACCAAATGTTATGCTCCGCTCCCTGTAACAGCCAGGGCTGCAAATGGGACTTCATCTACGTCTTTGACAGTAAGGAAAACAGGACAAGAGCTGCCGTGGCTCTGAAGGAAGGCCGCCCAGCACAGCCCATAGGAGCACAGCTGAACTCTCTCCCCCTGACAAGGCCACCTCACAGCTGTGGAAACCAACCTTTTGCTACCCCCTGACCATGCCCAGGCTCTAACCAGCACAGGGCGGACTGCATTTTATCTCCATGTTTGTACAGTGCCTAACACAGCCCAATCTTAATTTGGGATTCAGCCTCCAGAGGCTGGATCGAAGTAGGTTTAATGGGGAAGCATAACCCACACACAAAACACAAAGGAAGAGTAAATTATGAAGGTTTGAGATGCCCTATGGAGTGGTCTCAACCCCTGCTTGCATCTGTGCAATTTTCACACCATAAAAGTGGAAATTTCTGATCACGAAACATGGTGACTACTCCCAGCACTGGAAGCCATAGCCCAAATTCAGGGAACCATCATTTCGTAAGAATAGGCCAGTATACGTATCTAGGAAAGGGTGCGGGATCATGAAATGTCCAGAGGTTGTGCACCCAATAAACTCAACTCCTCCAAGCTGTGATTTTCTTAAACAAGGACCCCGTAGCCAGCACTGGCTGCATAAAATTAGAACTGCTCCTGGCCTGTTTTATCACACACTGCTCTTATGTATCAGGCGGGCCACAGGGGCCTCTCCCAGAGCTTTTGTATTTTCATGGCACAAAGCACCGTTCATCTGCTCCCCACCTGGATCACATGCTCTTCACCTCTGGGTTTCAGAAACACACCACCTCCTGTGTCCATTGGGAGACAAGTAAAAAACGTCCTCTGAGGAAAATGTCAGACTGTAGCTGTCTCACTGTTCTTCAAGATTAGATGATTATCTCTTTTTCCCCCCTGAGATTATTAAACCAAGTTTGTACAAGGCCAAGAGGAAAAACAGAATGCAATTGCCAGTGGAGTTTGGTAAGCTTTTATTAAAGTTGTGAAGTTTGTGCTCTTCCTGTAAAAGTTAACAAAATCAGAAGAAAATAGAGCAACAGCTTTGCCACCACCAGGACCAGCAGCACTCCCTGCATTTCAACTCTCAAAATTAATTTTGGCTTTGCATACCAATGATGATCTACTGGAGCTTATTTATATTTACCAGAGAGGGAACAGAAACACAGCACATTAGCAGCCAACTTGCTAACTTCCTTGTTCAGTGACTGATAAAAATAGAGAGTCTTTCCAGGATAGTAGCCCTACTTGTAATGTTCTCAGTCCCTCTCTCTACCATACCCACAGACTTGCTGCCTTTAAAACATGTACCGAATCCCTCAAAACTATGCTTCCATAAGTCTGAACATGATACTATAGGCAGCTTGTAACATCTCTGTTAAACCACAAATCTAAATTTCACGAGGAAAATTAAAGCATGCCTTCTGGCTTTTTAGCGTACTCAAATCCTGAATATCAATACAACTACTCAAAAGAAAAAACAGTTAGAAAAGAAATTGTGACCTAATTTCTCTATTTATTCCTTTTCGAGAAGTTTTCAAATACTGCTTGTGCCATTCCCCTCTTGGGAATCCTGAATATATTTGTCTCCATTCATATATTGAAAAGTGTAATTGGCAGGTTTGTGCCACCAAGTCTTTAAAAATGTGTTTAAATGGACATATACGTATGGCTATGTCCTGGTTTCAGGTAGGACAGAGTTAATTTTCCTCCTTGTAGCTGGTAGGGTGCAATGTTTTGGATTAGGATGAGAAGAGTGCTGATAACATGCCGATGTTTTAATTGTTGCAGAGCAGTGCTTACACCAAGCCAAGGACTTTTCAGCTCCTTGCTCTGTCCTGCCAATGGGCAGGCTGGGGGTGCAGCAAGAGCTGGGAGGGGACAGACCCAGGACAGCTGACCCAAACTGGCCAAAGGGGTATTCCATACCATCTGACATCATGCTGAACAATATATAGGGGTGGCTAGCTGGGGGGGGACCGGCTGCTCGGGGTTGGGCTGGGCATCGGTCAGCAGGTGGTGAGCAATTGCACTGTCCATCACTTGTTTCATACACATTATTATTATTATTATTATTATTATTATTATCCTGTCTTAATAAACTGTCTTTATCTCAACTCACAGGCTTCACTTTCCCGTTTCTCTCCCCCATCCCAGAGAGGGAGGGGGGAGGGTGAGCGATCGGCTGTGTGGTGTTTAGCTGCTGGCCGGGTTAAACCACAACAGGGTACTATAGATGCAAACCAAAGGACTGATAATCACGATTCACCCTCTTTGTTAAAGTGTTGGATATCAGCTACACAAAATGCTACAGTATTGTATTATAGAGACATAAAATAATTCCATGCTCTCTTCCAAACATCCAACTTGTATTTCAGACAAAGATACCAAGGGGGAAAAAGTATCCAGCTGTCTAGAACTCCAAATTCTCGCATTTGTACTGTCATTTAACATAAGACAAGATTTAAGACCAGACTTTAACTGTTTCCAAATGTTTTTGTGTATGTTTCTGCCGAAACCTTTAACCATTATCAAGCACTAGAAATCTTAAACAACAAATACACACGCCGTGTTCCTTTTGTTTTGTTTTCAGACACTTTTCTGTTGAATGCTTGGTATCACACGGTAATCATGGTAATATATGATAAATACTTTAATGACTTTCAGAGCACCTTGGGTAAATTGCAAGTGCAAAGAATTTTAAACATTGATATACAGAAAACTCTTATTCCTGTGGGGAAATGTCTGTAGACTGCAGCAGCAAAAAACGCACTCGAATTATAAGTTTAATTGTAAATTTCTGAAGAAATTATTCACCCTTTGAAACAATCTCACAACAACTAAATACTAGCTTTACTGAGGAAAAAAATCTGCATGCACAGGAGAAACCTGAACCTAAATACATGTGGGAAATGCAGAATACGGCACTGAAACAAAACAGAAGGGGTTTTAAAATGTTCTCTCTAATCCTAGTATGTGTTAGGCTTTTTTTTTTTTTTTCCTGGAAAAGATGTAACAAAGTGCAAAAAGTAGTTGAAGTATTACCTTCTTTAAGTGTTAGGAAAGAACACAGCCTCCCGTGTGAGTTGCCAATGGACCAGGAGCACATGGGGCCGATGACACACTCCGGGTCGGGAACTTGGCCGTCGATCCAAGCACTTCGCAAGCACAGACGAGTTAGTGTCTCAGCCTGACCTTCTGCCTTCAGCATCCATCTCAGAACGAAAAGGGTTTACTTGGGGGTGGGCTGCAGGAAAGGGTGACCATATGTTCTGAAGCAGAATTCACCAGCAAACACGAAAAATTTAGAATTCCACTCTTTGACGCTCTAGGTTTATTCTTCCATGTAAAAATAATTTGAATGTTACAGTTAATAGAGAGACCTATGAAATAACTTATTTCCCGAGCATTTTTTATTTTAAAGTCAATATATTTTAAAGTCTATATTTTACGGTGCTATTTACAATAAAGAAAAAAAAATCAACACTTTCAGTGATAGCAATAATTTATTATTTTGCATAAGAAGATAAGATCAGAATCCAGGTAAGACAGCAACCAATGACCTGATGGCAAATTCAAGTATCGAGTTTGGTACAATAATAAAAAATACTAACATTTGTTTGACAATGGCAAACAGCTAAAACACAATAAAAACATCTGGACTTGACTGTCAAAACATACAGATCTCTAAAAACCCACACAGCACATCTTGAATATGTGGAATATTGAAAACATGTTTAGTCGTCTTCGTTCCCAAGTTTTAGGTGTCCAAGGGAGCACACAGCCCTCCCCGTAGGTGCCTCAGAACAATTCAGTACACAGGCTCAAAGTCCATCACGATAACCAGGTTTCTGTGCTGTCAAAACTGTTGGACTAAGACATTTTTTTTTTTGCCATGGGCTTATATCATCCCTGCCAGCCTTGCAGTGGCTTCTATTTTCTTTTTTATTTATTTTTTTTAAGTAAACAGCGTGATAATGTTGATTTTCAAACGCAGTCTAGTAATTTAACTATAACTACCTCTCACTCATTAAAGACTCCACGCACATTTTGCTCTGCTGGACTTATGTTTTTGTGATTCCCTTTCTTTTGCAGGTGTTACAATTCAGGACTTAGCTTCTGGCCTGGAGACGGGGCAGGCAGCCATCCATCTAGGATATGCCTGCCAGGACTGTGCTGAGGATCAGAGTCGGTGTCTCTGTAAGTGCAACAAAGCACGGTGCTGCTCACTGCTGCCCGACACAGCAAGCATGTTGGAGAGGTCCTCCTAGACCACACTGACCCAGGAATGGGAATTAAAATCTTCTCAAAAGGACAGGAGAACCAGCATGCAGGAGAGCCAGAACTGTTTCAAACAGGGACTTTGGAGAATATTCTAGCATCTAATTCTTAAAGAGAAAAGCAGGTCCCTTATGGGAGAGTTATTTTACATTGATGTTCTGAGACACCGTGGGTTAGAAGCAGCGTTAAGAGTGTTTCATTAAGGACTAAAGCTCCTCTGCCTGGAAATGGCCAGATGCTGAGAGATGCAGAGTGCCCACTCAGTTTTCACTGGTTGCAAGAGGTGGTGAGGGCACTCGGCACCTTGCAGACAAAGGCAAACAGCCTGAATTACAGATCCCCTGAAAAACAGTTTGATTTTCAATAATTAAAAAAAAAAAGAGAACATTTTCTCAACCCACAGAATCTGCATGCAATACATTTCATCAACAAATCTCAATTCATATTACAAAAAGGTTTAAGTCCACCTGAAAAATGGTGAAATTTGACAGAAGTTACATTACAGCCATTCAAACAGAGCATTTATCCATACCGAGATTCAGTACATCTGTAACTCTTGCATAAACATTTCCAGACTCCTAGGGATTTTGCTGTTGTTGCTTGCATTTCATTTGTTTAATACAACTCTAAGTCAAATGCAATGACCCACACATTAAATATGCATTTAGAATAAAACTGCAGAACCCGATGGCTTGATCAGCACATGAACTGAAATAAAATATTTACATGGAATGTTGAGCTCAATTTACAGAGACGGTCTTTCAAATTACAGTCTTAGTAATCTGTTTAATAAATGATCACATTGACAAGAAATTTAAAAACTTAACATCCCTTTTCAACCCTTTCATAAATATATAAGTTTTCACTAAATTCTTTACTCTTTAAACAAGACATCTATATTCTCTTTACAGATTAACATGAAATAACTGTTTCCTGTTTGAATGCCACAGATGTGATGATCTGAATTGAGCAAGTTCCTATACACATTCTGTACTTACAAGACATATTCACAACACAACACATGGGTGTTACTTGGTCTTTACAGATGTACTCATTTTCTGCATATCAGTAGTAAATAAAGAAAAATACCAAATTATCTATATTAAAAATACATAGTCTATGATACATTAGCTTTCACTGCCATGTCAAATTTAAAATGAGGTTTCCAACTGTGTCTGACCACTGACAAATATATTTTTTACAATGAAGTCTACAGCATTAATTTATTTTTAGATGGAAACAAAATGTTTGTTACACTACTAAAAAAAAGTAGCATTACACACTGAACAATAGGAAGAGTTAACTTATTGCAACTGCTTTCCAGATCTTCAAGGTTTCCTCACTAATTGTTTGAAAATTTCTGAAGGGAAATCTGTTCTAAAGAATGCTAAAGATGTTTGTAATCAATTTAAAGAAAAAAAAAAAAAAAACTCTTTACTTTGTTGCTATTCATACTGTTTCG
Organism: Oxyura jamaicensis; assembly: GCF_011077185.1. Lineage (NCBI taxonomy): Eukaryota > Metazoa > Chordata > Aves > Anseriformes > Anatidae > Oxyura > Oxyura jamaicensis. Next base: position 16,801,073 of record NC_048894.1, on the reverse strand, counting down.
CCACTGACTTTACAGATGACTAATCCCAAAGATTTTGAAGTTATATACATAGTAACTCACATTTTTCCCTATTTAAATAAATATTCCTGTGAGTTTTGTTGTGCCACAAAGCATGCATGAAAATATTTTCAATCCATGCATGCTCACAGCAGAGCTTTTCACAATTAAGCCATTGAATATATCTTTTTTTTCATGACTACGCAAGTGCAAAGGAATACGAAAATCACTCTGTACATATAAGACAAGGTTCACATCTAGAAAAGTAAAAACACTTATCTTTTTATGGATAGGATGTCTTCCTCATAAAACTGTTGGTCACTTTTGCCTGCCTCAGTTCTCTCAAGCACTTAACGGATAATAACTTCCAAGTGCTGATGTGCTTTTTATGAGAGCAGTTATGCTTAAAACCGTCAAAGTGCTGATCTCCAGTAGTAATTACTATCTTCTGCAAACTCTCCATTAAAAAAGCTTACCTTGGAAATGGACATAAGAATGATAGAGAGGTGTTTGGCAGTTTTGTTATACTAGTATTAGCTCACTTTACTGAGCATAGTAAGACTTCGGTTCGACCTGCCTGTACTGTCCCAAAATTATGAACAGGAAGACTGAAGACACAGGAAAACAAGACCAGTGCCAAGTATGTGAAGAGTGCACCTGCTTCTCAGGTAGAGTTAGAAAGCCCTCCTACCAAGAAAATGGCCCTTAAGTATTGCCTAACCATGCACCAGATTTAGACTTAGTCGACGTCAGATGCTTTGTGTATGTGAAACGTTACGAATGCAGCCAGCTGACAGGAACCCAGAAGGTCTCAGTCTCCAATCTGTCAAAAGTTGTTTTGAGCTCACTGTAGGCTGTCGCAAGGTCATCGTTGACTATCACCTTATCAAAGAGGTGGCCATACTGGCTCTCCATCACCTGGGCAGACTTGATCATTTCTTGAAAATCTTCCTCCTAATAAGATCAGTGCAAGGATTAGTCAGTCCACAAAAACATTATATAAACTAATTCTGTGGTAAATGTGAAGCTACTTGTTTATTATTTATCTCATCAGGAAACAAAAACACTGTTTTTTATTTAAAAAAAATAGAAAAGACCATTCCAAATCATCTCAGAGAACATCCTCACAAGTAGTGTTTGTTCAACAGGCAATTCTTTAACCTCTGCCCTTGCAGTAACACAGTTGGTCACCGCGTGGTAATTAGAGAGACATTTTCTGTTAGCAACACCAGTGGAGAATGTTTCTAGCTGTTTACTTTGATGATACATTTAAAATTTCATTACTTACGTCTTGGCTTGCTATCAGCAAGCAATTTATTACAGTGCAGCCTTTACTCTTTTAAGAGCTTGGCAGGAGCTGTCTTCCTATGCCCTGTTAGACCTGGTTCAGGGGATTCCTGCTCATGTTTGGGGAGGGAACAAATCCTTGGAATTTAATTGATTACACAACTATGAGATAATAAAACTGTCCTAAGTAAACAATATCCTGAAGTTTGCTCTTAAGAATGAACTCCTCTTACATTTTATATGACATGAAGTGTTGTTGTAGTGCATTATTTCCAAACTATTTCAAAAGCATATTCTACAAACACAGTTATACATAGACTTACATCAATCTCTGTGACTCTATCCGTGACTTAGCTTGAAAACCAAATCTAAAAATTCCCAAATAACATCTTACGTTTGAGTGAGAGAAAATGAGACACCCCTTAAATGCAGAAAACAAAGTCTAACCATGATTGGCTTTGGTTTAGTCTCAATTAAAATATTTTTATATTGTATTTCAAGGAAGTAAGTAAGTTACTGTTGGGTAACATGACTATTTTTTTTTTCTTTCCTTCTTTTCTGATTATTGACAAAAGGCAGCATTTGTTACTTTTACTTATTTTTTTTTTCATTCTTTCTTATAATATTTATTTCACTGCAACATTTTTGTGTCTCTTAGCCCAAACTATGTTCTTTTTATTAAAGCAGCATTTATTTCTTCAACTGATGCTTTATATTTGAGGTTTCCCATAAATTTAGACTCAGAAATACACTTGATAAAACAAGGAAATTCCTATACTAAAATAGAAACATTTAAGCCCACATGCAAATTTTTTAAAGGAAATCCACAGCATTATTTGTCATAAAAATATACTTGCATTTTGAGGGTTCTTCAATTACATAAACTCAAATAGAGCACGATGGAAATGTAAATACCCATGAGCACAGCAAACAATGAGAACATCACAGCAAGTTTAGGGTGACAGAGGCAGGGAAATAACATGTATGCTAACCACCACAAACAAACTCTTAACAAGTTTTCATGCTTTACCATGTCTAAATAAACTTACTGTAAAGGGTTTTGCAGTTCCCCTATCATCTTTACTTGAAATAATCTTGGCATTTTTTCTGGTCTCTCTCAAACGGTCAATTGGTGGAGGCTTTATAAATATAACAAATGGTTTAAACTCATATGTCCGTAAGTGTTTCACTGTCTGGGAAGAGTAAAGATTTAAATTGATTAGTTTATTTCTCAAAATGGAATTCACTGTAGTGAAAGAAACTCTCCACTCACCAAAATAAACCCATAAAGCATTTCTAGAAGGCTATCTTCAGAAAGGCTATCTAGAAGCCAGCTTTCTGTCCTCTTCATGTTGTCAGAGTCTACAAGACCCTGCAGAAGTGTATCCCAGAAGGGCTCACAAGCCTGGGTCCACTGGAAAATTTAGTATTTCACTGAAAAATCAGGCATGCTGGACATGCAACAGTCTGGCCAAGCAATCTGGCAGCATCAGCCCCAGGAGCCCCTGCCCAGTTCCCCTGGTGCAGGTTTGGCTTGCCCGGAATGCTCTTCTGCTGGCACAGCCCTCTTGCTGCTGCTCTACAGCAAAGCCCCACATCTGAAACTGCACCAGGAAGTGCTCATGACCTGCTGGGGTTCAGAAGACACAGGCTGGCCACCCTTGGAGATGAAACACCTTGCCTACTTTTAAACCAAGTGGTCCTGAAAGCACTGCAGTTAGTAGAAAAAAAATCCCAGTGGAGCTGTTCAGCTGAGTTGAAAGACAAGGAAGGTCAGCACGAGAACAAATGGTTTAGACAGGAATGTTCTCAGCGATTATCCAGCCAACATCACACTGAATGTGTTCCTTGACTTGTGTCTGCCCTGCATGGAAACCCTTTGCATGGACATACTGCGAAATGCGGAAGAGAAGTGCTGGACTGGGTGACAGCTCAAAGGTGTTCTGAAATTTAAGTTTTGGAGAGAAGCTCTAACATGAAACGGCAGAAAGTTGAATGAAGCTATGGGAGCACTTTGTAATTACATCTTTGGTATTGTGATGTGGGCTTTCAATTCAGTTAATTACTGAGCTGAATACTCGCAATATGTATTGAAGTTTCTTTCCTCTTCTCCTTTCACCAAGCCTTGTTGCGATAAAATTACCCAGCAAGCCCACTCAATAGTAATTCAGCAAGGAATAAAATATACTTTTTTAGAAACAGGTTCCTGGAATCCTAATATGCAACATGGGGAACTATAAGATTACAGAAGTGCTTACTTACATGAGGCTGCACATCCAGCAAACAGACTTTGTTTTTAGCTAGGACCGATCGAACAGAGTCTAAACTTGTACCATAGTAGTTGTTCTTATATTCACCATACTCGATAAACCTGTGGAGAAGGTGAAAGCAACTAGGTTCATTTCCATTTTCTCCAGCAAAAACTTATCAGTTTGGTTTATAAGATCTAATTCAGAAGCAAAAATATTTTACTTTACACTTGAGTTTTACTATGTTTTATAAAGGAAATGCTGTCAAGTACTTCAACATGTCAATTTTAAGAAATCTTCTACTTTACCACGTTCAAATCAGTAACACCTGCTTGTATTACAGTTAAAGAGAAAAAAGTACTGTAGTCCAACAGCCCACTAATGTTTTCCATCACCTCTTTTTCTGAACTAATGCAATGCAATAAAACAGTGGATAAGCTAAACAATAGAAACTACTGAAATTTCATTGCACACTACAGAATATCCAAATTCTGTCCCAGAAGAGGAGGAGGAGCTACAACGGTGCTAATGGAACCGAGGCGGCTGGTTATGCACTATAAAAGTAAAGCACAAGTTGCCAAAAAAGCAAAGCACAGTTTGAAGTTTCAATAAAACCCACAGCTTTGTGTCTAATACACTTTTGCCCTCTGAAACACTGGGGCAAAATTTCAAGCTACAATATTTTACAGGCTGCTAGAGAGCATGATGCTACCATTGTCTTCATTTTAGTTTAATTTCTGGAGGGTTTACAGGCAGGGGCTTCCCTGTAGGTCTCTAAATTCAAAAGCACAGGAAGTGCCTGTCCCGAAAAAGAGCGGAACTACACAAACATTGATTCAAGCACGTTTGCAGCACTTCCAGACCCCTCTCTTCCAGCACTGCAATGCTTTATTGCTATCAAAGGTGATGCCCTATTAAAAGAGAGCTCCCCCACACTCCTACCTACAGTTTCAAGTCTTATTGAGGACCTGAAGTATTGAAACCACTTGGAAGCTTGGAAACATTTGTGTCTGCATCCAATTCTGTGTTTCTTTCAGCTTCTGTGAACTGTTTATGTATTGAAATGTAATTCTAACACATCTTCAAATCACTGCAACTTACATCCACTCTGAATTATTATCTAAAGTTACAACCAACCCCATTTTACAATAAGCCCATTGTTTTAACTACAGTTCTAATTAAAACCTCTTCACCATACTTGTTATTCTGTACATCTGTCTCAAACAAGTGCTTGGAAATGAAAATGTATTCAACACCATCACTTTCTTGGCTTCTTCTTGGTCGGGTAGTGTCTGCAGTTTAATTAAAAGAAAAAAAGAAGAGATGTACAGAACAATATAATGCAAACCAGTTCAGGAAACATTCAAAAGCGCACAGCCCTTGTGCAGTACTAAGCGTAGTGGCTCCCTTACTCTTGACAGACATAAGGCTGCTCTGGTAGGCAGAGCTCAACACGTGATCGGATTGAGTTTAAAAGCATGCATAGGAAAAAAAAAAAAAAAAAAACCTACTGGACAAGTGTCAGATTATCATTTTTATTAACCAGTGGAAAAATCCAATAAAATGAGGACAGCTGAATAATAAAAATGAGCAGCAGTCCATAACAATTACCCCAACTTTGCCACTCGTTAAACTTATTAACATATTAGATCATAAAGGGAAACAAAGTTCACCAACCTGATTTATAACATGTTATGTTCATTAACAACACTCGCAGCTATAGTATGTAAAGCATGATAGTAAAGAAACAGGGTGTGAATTTTATGTTTTAGTGCTTTTCGTTTCCTGGTGATTCTTTTTTCTTTCAATAGTGTTGTATTATTAGTTGCAGTTTTTACTTTCCTTCAAGCACTAGGCACAAAGTTTTTACCTACACATGAAAATTCCTTGTGGGGTTGCCACTTATGGATAACAAACTCATTTAAAAATCCCATTTAACACAAGGTGTGTGTTACAGCATCATGTATTCATCATATATACGAACATATACAACCTGCTTGCAGAAACCCAGCTGTTAAATGCCACTTGATGCCATGCTCTTCTTAGGTTGACAAAGAGAAACATTTCCAATACAAGACCTCCAGTTCTCCTGCAAGTTCCAACTTACTGAATTTCAGGGAGAAGGATTACTTTACTTGTTTATTTTAAATTATAACCACAGATTTGGAAGAGAAATGAGAAAAGGCAGCTAGCTTGGTGAATACTGGCAATTTTTAGAGAAATACTTTTAGGCAAATGATTGCATATGCTTCAATGTGTTAAATATTTGGGAACATCTGCCTTTTTGTTGTAGTTTTCAATATCCAGCTGAGGCAAATATTTGAAAATGTAATGACTTGCTGAAAACAAATGCATTCACTTTTCAACCTAGAAAATTATTTAATACATATACCTTATAGTATACGTGTACTTGCAAAAAAATGTGATAATATCTCCTGAATTCAGAATGTTGGACTCACATTTTTGAGGGATCCCTATAGGAGGCAAAATTACAAGTACAAAGCAGACCAAGGAATGAAAGCCCAACTATGACTGTCAAGTCCTCCATATGAAAGAAAACCCAGTAAAGTACTGCAGAATTTAATATAGAGCAATTTTATGCATTATTATACAAATTATATTACTTGATCAGATAGGGGGAAAGACGGGAAAAAAATCCCCAAACCGACTTCTCTGAAGCTAATCAAAGGGATTTAAATCATTTACTCATGGGACGAAATTGTTTATCATCAGTCTTTATTTTCCAGCCTAATGTATAAAGGGCATTTTGCTGAAAGCAAGCATTGGTAACAGAGTATGTTTCACTGTTTTACAGCTAAATCCAGGGTGTTCTTCAGCAGAGTTTCATTTACTAAACCTCACTCACATCGATCATGTTATATGTGTAGTAAAAATCCACTGCAATGCCTCTGAGCCAAAACGTCCTATCAACTTAATCAATGCTATTTAAAATACAACTGCAGCAGCACTTTTAGAAATTAGCAAAGTAATTTGGATGCCAAGCATGCATTTAGAGACCTAAATCTGAAAGTGCCTTAAGTTAATGCAATAATAAAGGAAACCCAGTATAGCATTAAGAGAAGTGTGTTTTTACTTACGTGGCACTGTTACCCCGTAATGCTGGGTGTCACTGATCAGCAATTTCCGTTTAAGTTCATTCAGTCCAACCCCTACAGGACCTGAAAGAAACAAATGGTGCTGTTTCCCCACAGCCAAGTCTCTCTGGTCTTCAGGCACAAGTAGTACTCCCCGAGATAAGTCCACATAGCACATAGCTAAAATACAAACTGGCTTTTAATCAGTCATTTAGAAACACCCATGGATATAGCCTCTCCTTGAACATACAGCGCTGACAAACTTCAGGGGAGTTAGCTGGCAGTTATTGTGTTCTGACTTTACTACTGAGGAAAAAATCAGTGAAAAAGTTGACAGCAAAGCCAACTTTCTTCTCCACGGCAGCCACCCACAGCACTCCTTCCCTGAGGAGCACTGCTCCCACCTTCTCCCCACGTCCTGGGAATCCCGCTCCTGGCAGCCCCTGCTGCAGGCAGGAGTTCAGTCGGCCTCGGGCCATTTCCATCCACCTTTTGAGTCAGGGCAGCACTGAACGGGGACAGGGATGAAGGGCAGCTCCTCTCCATGTGCCCAGCGCTCCCCAGGTCACAACGCGCCTGGGGCGCTTTTGTTTCTTTCTTTGCTGTTGATTTTCTTTTGAACTCTGCTTGTATGCTGCCTGCTGTCTGAACTGCTCCAAAACAAACGTTTCCTTCTTCGTGTGGCTGCCAAAGAGAGACCACTCTTGGAAGGAAGTTGGCAAAAAGAAACAGACTGCATGGAAGTTTTTTGACCCATCTCCTCCAGCTCCACTTGAGTACTGCTGTCCTAGAAGTTTCTGAGGAGACATTGCTTTTGATTCTGGGGTTCTCCCTAAGTCTTAGCCTTTTGCCAATGACTCTTGAGGTTCCTCTGAGGGCACTCTGTCCTGTGAGGTCTCAGAAGCTCCATGTGGCAACCGCTCCTTGGCACCAGGAACCTTCTGTGCAGGGCTCCAGCCTGTATACCACGTTTGGTGGTGGGGCTGTGGTGATATGTTCAGGGAGGAAGCATAGCTGTGTGTGTCCAGGAGTTTCTGATGTGTACTGGCCTTGTTTCTGCCAAGCCAGGTCAAGAGCAGAACATAGAGGAGAGTAATTTGAACCACATCCCAAATAAACCATGGATAATACGTGTGGTTTTAAGGAAAATTCTTGATGTTGTAGCAAAAGGGATACATATGTGCATTGAATGCTTTTTAATAGAGACATTTTAGAAATCAGAAATACAAAACCTAATACACATTTTAATGAAAGAGTGATATATTGCTTAATTACTACTGAGTCTGGTATCAAGAAACAAAGCCTGACACTACAACACCTTCAGGTAACTATTTGTAAAAATGACTGTCCACCCTGTCTGAAGTTAGAAACACATAATAATGAAAAGCAAAGGCCTGCTACCAGCCCCAGACTGCAGTCTCTCTGTAAAATCTTAGGAGTTTCTGCATTTATAATTTTATATGTTTATGTAAGTTAAAAACACAACTACATTTCAAGTTCCATCTCTGACCCGCCTGTAAATTAATCTATCAGTATGTATAAATGTTTATTTAATATGGTGTACAGCAGCCTCTACTGGTGCATGTCTGCAGAGGAAAGCAATGTGTCATGCAGATAATGGCATTGCTTTTGTGTTTATTTAAAAAAAAATCCTATTTTAATAGTATAGCTATTTAAGCAAACAGATTTTTATTTTCAGGAAAAGTAATTAAAATTCTCAATATATTCTAGCAAAGTTGAATGAAACAAGTAGAATTTGAGTAAAAAGGAATCATTGCATTCTTCTAAAGCCAAAAAAAAAAAATCCCATCAAATCTACACAAATATTATTTCCGTAGCCTATGCACTGTCAAATCAACAATACGCTTTTAGCTCTATTTATATATAAATAATCCAGGCTTCATTTACTGTGACAGATGCTTTGGAAACTTAGATCAAATCTGTTTTAAGACCCATACCTCATTACTACTCTGCCTCCCCTTCCAGGTTACCATTTCAAACTCATCTTTAAAGATAACTACTGAAAGTTGTGGATTCCTCTTTTTCAGTGCTGTCTTCACAAAACTCTCATAATTGTAGCACATGTACATTAGGGGCTGATTCCTAATAAGTAAAGCCATCCATAATGCTCGTTTTTCCCCCACACCTCCCAGGTGTAATGTACTTCTATTCTGAATCTTCATTTCATGCTGCAGAGGAAGATTGTGGTTTCTGATAATTATGAATCTGAATATGATTTGAACTCAAGAAGAGAAAAAAGCATCAGGATTGGAAAGGACAGTCCAGATTCTTATTGCAGAATGCCAGGCATGTGGGACACATGACTGTAGCATAGTTTTAGTTTACTATAAATCACCCCGGGCAGCAATATTTAGTGTTACGGTGACAGATTTAGAAATACTTTATTTTTTTTAAGTGAACATTTACGTTGCTTGATGTTCCATGTTAAGTCTTGTCAACTGAGTAATGGCTGAATCCTGCACAAACGAACTGCAGTGCCTACCTTGCTGCAAGACAGTCTCTTGCAGAATTAGGACCCCCGATCATTAAAATTTGCATTACGCTTTGTACCATTCAGACATGTCTTAAGAAAACGGGAAAAACTGTTTGATGTAAATTCAGGTCTCGGGAAGATTAACCCAAGCAGTCAGTCTTCACCAACAGATACAAACTGATCACCTAGAAGTCTATTTATTTGAAAGAAAAAAAAGAAAATGGTCTTTCAGAAAAGATTTTGGAAGTTAGGTGACATCACCTCTGCTGGGACTATAAAGACCCAGTAGAAAACATGCATTGATGGGCATTCTGTGTGTCAGTTATTCCTTTTCTAGTACAAGGGACCATTATAACGCCACGTAGAACTATGGCAGAATGACATATGAGGTAGAAAAGCAGAATATCATTTTTCTGTTTTTCAGTAAATTGTAACTAGCAGTGGGAGTGTACTTCTAGATTTGCTGTTCACTGAAGCAGGATCAGGGAGTTCTTGCCGGTTTTCTCATTGGCAAGACTCGCCAACATAGATGTTGCATCCTCTGTAAAACAGACATTTCTGAACCATGCTGACCTACCTATTCATTCAGCCCAGAAGGTTTAATGAGCATAGCAATTCTTGATCTTCTTCATCATTCAGATGGTTTACTTGGAGTAGTATGGTCAAAGTAGACTATCTTCCTACAGCATTGCTGTAGAGCTATTAAATTTCTGCAGGCCGCTAGTGAACATGATGCTAAAGGTATGTCAAGAGATGTGGAAAGCTAGGAGCCACTTCTGTTTCATCCTTGTTTGTACCGACACAGACCTTGTCTTTGCATAGCTTCTTCATGATAAAACTAAAGGTGATGGATTTTTTATTTTTTAACATAAAAAATATAACAACAGAGAACTCTTCCAGTCCCTGATTCATTTTTTCTGCAGTAGTAACCAGAAGGAAACCGTTATGGGGAGTACTGACAGCCTAGTTCAGGGACGAGACCCCTTTCTGATTTGTGCCACATGCTAGTAACTGTTCCTTCATGGTTACACACCTCTGGTCCTTACTTCCATCACTGCCCAGGGCAGATGCAACACCACAGATGCACCTGGAAGGCTTTACATCTCTGATGACAGCACTGTATGTAAACAACCGTGTGTGTTCTGGGGTACATGCTTGTGGTTTGTTACTACTGACCTTGCTTAATCCTAGCACTGCCCCCTTTAGAAATTTCTGTCTTAGCTGATACTATGCCATGTAAAATTGCAGTATATGGCACATCCATTCTGACTCTCAAGAAACAAAATTTGTGCTAGTTTGGCCTTCGTAATTGCTGAAGCAGAAGCCTTTGTGGGCAGGACATTTTAGTCATTAAAGTAAATGTAAATTCTACTGTCTAAACAATATGTTTCACAATAAAATGTTCTGCCTCAGCTTGATAAGGCTGCAACACTGGTCACATGATATTGGACAATTTTGCTTTTAGCAGAATCATCACATTCATAACACCTAAAAGACAGCACAGCAGAAGCATCTGTATCATTAGCACTGCAGATGATCCATTATTTTAGCCCCAAGGATATGCAGGACTTTATTCACAAGCATACATTTGCAGACAAGGTAAAAGCTTGACAAACTAATACATCTAGCTGAACCTGAGACTAATATATATCACACTACAGGGCGCTAAAAATTACTATGTATGCAATTTGCATTCTGTAAATGAAACTAGACCAATTTAAAATGAGGCCAAAAGAAATTTCCACTTCACTGTTGTCAAACTCCCTCTCCCTAAAAAAAGAGCAAAACAAAACCTCAAAAGCCTTCCAACAGTAAATTATGCATTTAGGCTCAGCATAACACAACGGACATTTAGTGTCCCCACCAATTACAGCTATAAATTCATTATCAGTCCCTTTGTTTCTTGGTAATAATACCCAAGTTATGTTTGACAGATTATATTGTACGCTGCTACTGGCACACCAAAAGCTTTTAGAATATATCCACTCCTACTATACCTGTGCTGCTTAGCTCTGCTACTTTTTCCACATTTTGCACAAGACACTTTTATGGTATTGGCCAGACTTAAGCTGCCCTTAATATCCAGAGAAAAACATTAGAATTACTGAAGTCTGCAATAAATTTCTGAACTGCTTTTGTTACTGAAAAAGCACACTTTCTTCATTTGATTTATTACAACAAAAATCAAATGAAATCTCTAGGTATTCTTTAGATCAGACATATGCAATTTGTTATAAAAAGTCTACTTATCACACTTTTGCACTGCGCTCTGTTGATGTAAGTGTAAAATCAACTCAACCATGTTATTACTTGTTGTATATAGCCCACAATCTCACAGTGATCACACTAGTAGGTGGCTGAATTTTAGTGCTGGAGAGTGACAAAACTGTTTATTAAAAACTAAATTTAATGTTCCCTTGGATATGAGTGATATAAAAACATAGCTATTCAACAGTTCATAACAGTCTCTGATAGAAGGTCATATTTCTCTGCTTTTAGAATGGAGGAAACTTTACTAATGAAGCATCAGTCTATGTACTACTGCAAAAGAAACAAGAAGTAATGAGACATTATTCATTGGTAGTATTGGTTACTCACTGGTACTCCAATGGCTACCTTTGAAAAATTTAAAATAATATACTTCCTCCTTTTTTAGAACATTGAAGCAATACATTTCAATTAGATAATAAATACTGTAGTGAAGCTACGGTGGTGAAAGATTACAGAGGAACAGAAAGCTAAGGGTGACATCTTTGATGTTCTGCAGCTATATTTACATCTGCTCTTGGCACACAGAGGTCCACCTCTCATCTACCTTTCTCTCAACCTACTTATTTACTTATTTTAACACAGCAGATTTTGTTACTGTCCATTTATATATTCTGTCTTGATTGACCATAGATATTTATTCTATTTTTTTTTTCTTTTTCTATAGTGCTACACTGATTGATCTTTAAGAGCAGAGCACTGACTTAATTCTTAGGAGTTCTTGTACAGATTGACTGCCAGCTTCAGATTAGTCACCACGGTAGCTATATTTTAACATCAACTCTTTTCATTTTGGCAAGGCTGTAAACATCGTCTCCTAGAGCAACCTTATACATTAATCAGGATAGCCCATCTAGACCGGTGGACTACAAGACAGGTGAAAAACTAAATGAACGATCATGCTCAAAGGGTAAGCTCCAGTGGCTACTGAGCTAGCCATGAGTCCCCAGTACATGCTGGCAGCAATGAAGGCTACCAACATGCTGGGCTACATCAGCAAAAGGATAGCCAGTGAACTGAGGGAACTGATTCTTCCCAGTTGTTAGATTCTGGGGAATAATCAGTCCATGTTGCACCGTGTTACAAGAAAGATGTTGACAAACTGGAGGAAGGCCAGTGGAGGGCTTCCAAGATGATCAAGAGCTGAAGTATGACCTTCAGGTGAGACAGGCTGAGGGAACTGGACTTGGATAGCTTGGAGAAGAGATGGCTTCAGGAGGACCCAACAGCACCCTTCTAAGACTTGTTGAGAAGATGGAGCCTGCCTCTTTACCAAGGTGAATGACGGGAAGACAAGAAAAGACACGGTGGGAAGACAAATTCTCAAAGCTGTTGTCATCAGCAACCTGCTTGGAGTGGGAGGTTGGAGGAGGTGACCTCCTAAGATCCCCTCCATATGAATGAGTCTGTGGTATATATTATGCTAATTGTCAGTCCTCTGTTTTACCAGGTTAAAAATAAGGTTAATGTTAATTTAAAAACAACTTACCAACCAAAACTACAAGCCTGTATTTGTCATTAGGTTGTCGTCTATATCTTGCAACTTCTTCATATGTTGGGATATCTGCTGTGTCATACTGATCGCTCTTCTTGCACTCATACATAGATTTGTTTGTTTTTTTATCTTTTCTGCTAAGACGAAAGCTTCTTCTAAAACCAGCTGCAATAAGAACAGGATCTTTTCAAAATAAGAAAGTGAGTCTCCTCGAAATATCTGAGAACAGTCTCTTCCAAACACTCAAGGATTGGTGCATGGAATAAAAAACGCAGTGTACATTTAATAAGCCATGTCATTAGAATGATATTTTCCCACAGTTTTAAACTATGTCAGATACCTATTTAAACTGCAAAATTAAGATTTTCAATAAAATCATCACAGTTACAACAAGCTGTAAAAAATAATTACATTAAGTTGTTAACATATTTAGAAAATTTGAGTATTTTATACATTAGGAGATATACACAAGGAAAACATTCATGCAATCTGGACTCTCATACCATACTTAATGCATCTGCATTAAATCATCATGGCACAGACATCAAATACAACATATGGTAGAAACACATCTAGTGGTTGAAAGAGTTAATGAAAATTAATTCCTTGAATTATTTTTTGTGCTTGGCACCATGCTGATACTATAAAAAAGCGCACTGAACCTTTCCCGAAGATGTTTAAAAATAAAACCAAACACTGTCAGTTAAATTCCAAAACACCATGAAACATCTTAAGACAACACAGTTGCTGTATTATGGATATGTTAGCATGGAATTGAAAGTTAATATTCCTATTAAACTTGCATTTACAATTGCATCAACAGAATTACATCTACAGTACCTATCTGCAAGACGGGAAATTTGAGATAGCTATTAAGTATTTACAAAACAGATTATCATAGGCATTTTCAAGCAGAACACTGTCGTGTCCCCTCCCCCCCCCCCCCTTATAACACCATATGTTAAAACCTAATTTACTCCTGTGTTAATGATTACCTTACAGTTCTTCAAATAAATCCTTTACGTTAATTTTACTGGTATCTCTATTGTACTGCTTTTGTTCTAGAAGGAACTACAGAAAGGACTGCAAAGAAGGGCTGCAAAGCTGATTTCATTATTTGGTGGTAATATAGTAAAACACAAACAACGGTTTAAAATTACTGAAAAAATCCCAACACCTTTTTTCCCCCAAGAATATTTCATAAGACAGTAAACACGTGTAAACTTTTGGTGACCCCACATTTTTCAGCAATATGTTTTCATAAACTTGTAAAAGCACTTATGTTTAGGTGTTTGAGAAGTAATCATATTACAATTTCTTCTTCAAAGGCAGTATCTGGCAAATTCAAGACCCAGTTCTGCAAATACTTAGAACCAGATCTGAAGCAAAATCCTATAAAGCTTTGTTACAGGCTTAGCATTTTGCACACCCACAGTTCCACTTAGCATAAATCTTTGCAGAACCTGGATCACAAAGCACGTTAACCTACTTATTTTGCTGATGTGAGTCCCTATACCTATACGAATTTACAATACATACAGACACACAAACTAGGAAGGAAAATTTGTTTTGAGAATACAGGGATGTTGACCATTCATATTTAAAATATGAATTAAGTAAAATCAAAACTGATGAACAGGGAGCCACAGCCACAAAAAAGGACAATGTCATTTTTAAGAGCTACTGTATGTCTAGACAGAGAAGGAGGTGGACTGAGATAAAACAGTGACCAAAATATAAGATAGGAAAACATAATTAAATAAACAGAATTGTTATTTTATTATTTAAAAAAGAATACTAACACTGATGTGACTGCAGTGAGAAAAGCTTTGTCAAAGCATTGATAACCATAAGCACATACAACCACGAGCCCAGGAGATCCTGTCCACAGTGGGGTGAAAGTCCTTTATGATGCTACATAATCACAGGTAACTGTATTATGAAACTATATAAAGAAGAGTTAACAGTAACATTAGCAATACAGACATGTGAAAAGAGGTTATAAATTTCCTGAGGTCTCATCTAAAAGGCTTCAGGTTAAAAAACTGCCCTAAAAGCTAGCTAAATTGTTCTTGAAAATTGAGCTCCATGCCTCTGAGCCATGTCTCACAATGCGTTTAACAACAGCTTCTTAACGTCAGCTTAAATGCTGAGATGTGAAATATTTTGGAAAAATATCCTTTTTTTAAAAAAAAATCATGATTAATTCAATTTCTACTGTTAGGTTTTAATAAGATGATTTGTAACTCGTTCTTTTTTCTTCCATCCACTTAATTCAGATTTCAAAACCAAACTACCAGGACTTGGGTTGTTGGAGAATTTTCTATCTTTCCTCTTAAAGGAGAACAAAACTGTGCAGTGTTTTCTTTTGTGTGAGGAAAAAAAAAAAAATTTTTTTTTTTTTTAAAAAAGAGTTTTCGGTGCAATATTGAGACAGATTTTTCCCTTGTCACTTTTATGGGCTACATATAAAGCATCACCAAGACTCCCAGTGACATGGTTCCCTGCTAATGTGAGCTTCCTTGATTAAAACATTCGACATCTCTCAGATTGAAACTCACTGGCAACATGAAAATAGTAGCATTTTCCTATATTTTAAGAAGTTTCAACAGCAAGTTCACCTATAGGTTACAGAAAAACTATTACATTAATTAAAAAGAACACACAAATACGGGGGTCAGAGATAACAAAGGCAATTTGCAGTATAACTGATTTCTCTGCAGCATGCTTGTGAAAGCACTCTGTAAAATGACTGAGTATGAAAAACCTGTGGCATGGGGACTGCTTTGTTACTTGAAGACAATTGTCAATTTGAAAGCATATCTGAAAAGCCCCAAGAAAGTTTGCTCTAAGTAGCTTTCAAATCCAAGGAAAGTACAATACAGACAGAAGGGATGAGACTGTTTCAATTATATCCCACATTTTTATGATACTGCTACTGCGTTCCTGGAAACATGCCTCTCCCTCTCTCACATCTGCCATTATACATCCACACATATGTGGCTTAACTTTACTATGACCTTCAGAAGCTATTTTCTAAGTATCTGCTAATAAATGTTTTCTATCGAGCTCTGCGTGTATAATCACATTAGATGCTGGGCAGCTATGACTGTGCAGAAAGATTAAGCTGACTGAAACACCGTTGTGCTTGCAAGGTATGAATACTTCTATGAACAAGCAAAACAAAAATCCTGCTTAGGTTTGCATCTTTTGCAATTTAGGAAAGATGAAAACCAAACTCCATATATTTAAATTAACAATAGAGCATTATTAAAAATATAGTGAAAATCACCATGGAAAAACAAAAGCAAGACTGAGATACAATAGAAAAATGAAGTTTCTGTAAAAGGATTAAGCTTAAAAGTAAACTTCTACAAGAGAACAGAGGGAAAAAGAATTGCTTGCCCAGGATATTTGATAAAATAAAATTCAGTGAATGTGAAAGGAGTCACAGCCTATACTGTCTGCGGAATATGGATATCAGCAGAAATTAACCTTAGCTGCCAAGTATGCAGGCTATAAAATAAAAGGGGAAAATTCTGTCACCACAGCAACACAAAACTCTGGACATTAAGAAGCTTGCACCAGGGCACTGGTTTCAGCTCTGTGACTAGAAGCCTACTGAACATGCTAACCCATGAGGCACCCCTGGAATGTAACAGGTTTGGTGAAATAGGAACAGCCGCCGGGAAGAAAATATGAAGAACAAATGTTCTCCAGCTACAAAAGTCTCCAAACACTTCTCAACATGAAACCAAAATCAGAAGCTGCTACTAATAAACTTAATTAAGGTCCATCGACAATCCAAGAAAAACTACTTACATCTTTAAGAATAAGAATTAAAAAATAGAAGAAAAGTCTGTTTATTCATTTAATCACTAGCAATATACATCCTTACATTTGCATAGAGAAATCCACTTGGATTTCATGCAGAAACCCAAACTGAAAACTGGCAATGCCCGAACACATCCTGTACCCCCTGAGATATTTTTAAAAGATGCCAATGTAAAATGTTGTGTTTGTTTAGATTTAGGAATAAAATTTGAAAGAAGTGAACAAAAGCTTGTGATTACATCGAATGAATTTAAATTCAAATATGTTCATGAAATTAGAAAGCTAATTTCTCAAATTTGGAGAAGCTACGCTAACAGGAAATATAATTTAAATTCAGCTTTGCTTCACGAATTCACCAGTAAGGCTCCAGAATCCCACAAAACACTTACACGTGCCCTGTTTATTTTCATTCTATAAAACAAGGGCTAAAGTATATGTTTAAATTATGTATATCCTTTGATGAATTTAGTCTAATCTTACATAACTTTTAGTGAAAAAATTGTATTTGTAAATGAATTTACATGTACTTTTAGTATCCATATTAGCAACAAAAAATAATTATAGCACCATGGTCATTACCAAGGTTTGTAAGAAAATACTGTAAAATATTGTAATATTTTATTAGATATTTCTGGATATTTTTTCCCCATCAAAATATTGGGATTTTTTACACTCGCTCGTATCCTGAGTATTTCTATTGTTACACAGGAACTGCACAAACACAGAGCAGACTTCTTACTCTGCCTGCTTCTGGACGGATTCCCAGCTTGCACATTTAGACAGGGTTAATAAAAATTTAGATTATGTCTGGATTTTTAAGACGAAATTGAGAATAGTAAACAGATGATATTCATCTATATTTACTGTATGTTCATAAAGGTTCAAGTAATGTAACTAGAATTTAAGGTTGGCAAAGACAAACTCCTCATGTTCTCCCCAGCAATTTCTCAGGAAATTAAGGCAGAAACACACAACACAAGAGTGTAACTTAAGTATTAGGAACTGGTGAAAAATCATGAAATTTATTTGAGCCACTTTAGAGGGGAGTGTTCAGATTAATAGTAGGTTAACCCTGGACATAAAAGATCTGAATCCAAAAGGTAGAGAAATTCTGCTTTCTTAAAGCTGTCTCTTCTATCGATTACTCTTCATGACCACCTCATATGCATCTAAAGTACAAACCCTTTCAGAGGAGTTCTGATACTCAGAGAACATCCTGGTTCAGATTGAAATGTGAACACATACAGAGCCCTAAACCCATAACAAGGCAGAAAATTGGATTAAAAACAAGAATTAAAAATAGAATTGTTGCAGTTCACTTGATGTGATTACATGCTATTAAAATCAGAATGAAACATGACTTACTCTTTTTGATTTTAGGAAGTTGCCAGTGCATCTGTACTTTGAAAACCTTTTCTAAAATTTTGACATGCAAAAAGATATACCATACTTCAACTCAGCTGATGCTAACAGTTCATGTGTGTGAATATTAGCTGCTGTAAATGCAAGGCGATACAGCTCAGCTCCTTCGTTACCAGTTAAACTAATTCAGACTACCTTGTTCTTGTAATAGGTTCTGACGCACTGACAGGCATCCTGAACTTGTTGGGGTGACCCAAGTCCTTCGGTGACAACATTTCAGGTTTTGTATTCAGTTTAGTATGTTTAATCAAGACTTTATGCTGTAAAACTGAAGACTTGCCTAGAAATTTAGTTACATGGTAAGCAAGGAGAGCCATAAATGTCTATCATCTTTCAAGGGCATATATATTCAGAAAAATGGGATACCCAGGATTCATGCCAAAAACCAGTACTGCGGAACACAGGCAGACATTCAGATTATGGTGTTTTCAAAATCGGACAAATTCACTGCCTGGTGTTTTTTGGGGGAGTGAAGAGCTCCGAGAAACCTCTGATTTCTAAACCAAGTATCTAATTATTTACAATCAATGAATATACTTGTGTGCCTACCCCAAGATTGTTCCTAGCCTTAGACACATCTTTTTCTCCCTGCTGTTCTGTCTCCCAGCCCTCATCTCTGTCACCTGACTTCCAATGGCACAGACCCAGCACCAGAAGGCCGAAGGTCTGATGGCAGCACTTCAGCGTGTGGAAGCTCTCAAAATATAAAACCATTGCCTGCACTGTACAGTAGATCTCCAGTAATTTTTGTAAAGTTTTTGCCTAAGTTAACTGGACATCATCTTGATTTTTTATTCTTTGCATCTAGGACAATAGCTTCTTCCTCCCGACATCTCCTTCCTAGATGACTGAGCCGTTTGGTACCTGCTGACCTCAATGTTTCATGGAATGGGCAACAGCATGAAGACAATGGATTCTGTTTTGTTGCTGTCATCCTCAAATACAGCAGCAGCCCACTAAGACCTGACTGCAAAACCATGATAGTCTGATCTTCAGCATTGCAGCCAGAAAGAAAAGATGGGAAAAAAGACCTTTTTGTCTTCAAAGAGAAGATTTGATAACAAAAATGTAGTTCATCTGGAATCACATCCAAAACTCCACTTTCAAGTATACTTCAACCTCTCAATACAACTGCAATTCAACGTTAATATAAATATAGTTCATTTACTAACAAGTTTAACAGTTAATTTTCAGCACAATCAGATGACCATTAGTTACCAAATACATGATAAAATTGTACTCCACTAAGCTTTTGGAAAGAGGTCAAAGTCCTTTCAGTTGGATAGCTTCTCTGTTCCTGGTGCCATTTATATACCATGTTTAGAAGCAGCACACTACAATATGAAAACCATCTCTGATTTACAGCCCTGGTCTAAGGTGTTTCAGCGAGCCCAACTGCTTGGATGTACCAAAGCACTTTGACATGTTTCTTCCCACTCCTCTTGTAGTAGGAGGATGAAAGCCTTGGGAAAAGGGCTGGTTGCCACAAAATCCACGCCAGCCAGCCTTCAGCTGGCAGGAATTCTGGACAGTTTCAACTAAAATATTTTTACATAGCTTTTAAAATGGCACAAATTAAAAAGTTGAAACATATTATGGAACATTCACCTTATTTAAATGTTACTTTTGTTTGAAATTCGGAATGCTGAAGCTGAAGCCAAAGGACTCCTTCCCCTCCTCTTCCCCCCTCCCCACAATGATACATTGAGCTCAGACTAGCTTTAAAGCTAAATTTAAGCCATTGAGTTATTAAGACTTATTTTATTTTGTAATGTGGAAAAAGAACCAGTGCCTGCAAATTTGCTTTGTACTCTCACTCAGTCCTCCCAGAATTGTTAGACAGACAAGTACAAAGAAGGAATAGGTAAGCAAACCTTGGATAAAACCTTGAAAGCGTGTCTTTAAAGTCTTAAACTTTTCATGATATTGTAACCTTATTGTTACATTGAACACATTGCTGAGTTAATACACCTAAAAAGTCAGTATTTCTCCCAAATTTATGTATATTTTTTGTTTAAACTTAAAATCAGTACAGCATTTTAGTAGCTTATGATTAACCAGATATTGGCATACTACACTACACAAATCCTTTATGTCAAATCCAATGAGCCATTTTTAAAACCTTAGTTTTCATGCTTTTCTCATGCACAGTACAGATACTTGTATGCATATTACCCCCAAAAGCAAAGTGGACACAGCAGTTCCAGGGAAAAGAAGCTGAAAGAAAGAAAGAAATTGTCTGTTGTAACCAATTGCTCACCTAGATAGGATCCACTGTTGTGACCAGCACATTCAGCATCTTCTGGACGAAGGGTAAAAGCATACAGAATAAGAGCCAAGAAATAAAGCAAAATAGTTAGAAGCCCAGCAAAAAATACAGAAGAAAGTACTTAAAAATGACAACTGTACAAAGCATAGCATCAGAAAGCCTTCAATAAGCCACTTTCTTAAAAACATAAAACAACATTTATTGTTTTATATTTTAACTGGAGATATTCTGGGATTTTGCAGCATGCACACTGATCTTTTTACCTTTTCAAGCAAAAATTTTGATGATGGCGAACATTCTAAGAATTCTAACACTGTATTATTCACACTTTATCAGTTAATAGAAAATAGGATGCCACTTAAAAGAAAGCAAAATGTATTTGATGTAAATCAAGCTTTTTCTTTTTTCATAAATTACACATTATCAGACTTTAGCTTTAAGTTTTGGCTCACTGGATTAGACAGAAAGGTTTTTGATCAAAAACACATCCTCTCATTTGATATAAAATAACTATAATGTATATTTTTACATGCCAGAGGCCCTTTGATCAAAAATATGAGCTACAATTTCTAATGCCTTTATAAACAAAGGCCTCTTAAGTTTAAAAAAAAATTACAAGAGATCAGCTGCTATTACTTTAACATATGCTGCAAGCATAACAGTAACAGGCTACACTCAGAGGGAAAACAGTAAAGATGATACTACATGGATGAACTTTTTACCGTCTCAGAGAAATACTTCTTTGGTATTAATTAGAAATGCAAGACTTCTCATGGCCATGTAATTAAGTCAGAACCACCTCCTTCCAACCCAGCCCACCCAAGTTTTGCTACTACAGTTTTATGACACTCCTCTTCTATACATATCTTACAACAGTTCAAAAAAGAGAGAAAACAGTTTAAAACAACAGTCCACGTTAAGGAGCTTTTCATGAAGCAACTAGGAACAGTTTGGTATTTTTTATCTACTTCTAAAATGATTCAGTATATTTGGTGGCAATATAGAAGCAATATATATATAACATCTCTTAGAAACATTGGACTATATTCAATTTAATTCTAAACACATGTTCTCTAAATAAAATTATTGGGCTATGCAGGGAAACTTTTGTACATGTACCTTCAATTTCCTCTGAGAAGCACAAAGGAAAAATAGGAAAGGAAATCATTAAATGGAGTGAAAGCATAACTTAAGAAAGAAAAGTTAAATCTAAGAAGAAAAATGCACCTACCACACTCAACCGCTTCCTCATCTTAGAACAGCCAAAAAAACAAAGTATTATTGTTTAATACTTCATAAATAGAAAAAAAAATGTAGCTATGTAAGCTACTCTAAAATTCTCTTGATAGCACCTATTATATTGAGGTATATACCAACATACCAGCAACTGAGTTCAACTTACATGTTTAACTACACTCAGAGACAGAAATGGACCTAAAAAGACCCTGAAATATCATGTGTGCTGCATGTTTCCTGCATGAGATTCTTCTGCTATTTATTTGGTAGCAGTGTCCTTATGCACTTCTTATGGATGATTTCTTTTGTATTAAATGCAGTGTTTGTTAATCCCATTGTATCAGTCTTAACCCAGTATTTCTAAGAATCACTACCATGAATGTGATCTCAGTATTTTTCTGCATTTACAACAGTTGCTACTGCCCTTAGAGCTGTGTTTTGCACTTTTTTTGTATGTTTTTGGATGCCTATTGCTGTAGCTGAAAAAATGCCGAAAGAATGTCTATACTCTGTCATTATTTCCCTGACACTATGCTACTATAACAGACTTGACTTTCTGTTTACCCACAGTAAATCAATAAATTTCTGTCTCCTTGACAGGGAAAATTAGTATTTTTACAATCATTTTCAGACTAGCAAAGAAAAACAACATATATATATATATAAAATGGATTTTTGTTCACAGAGACAGTATATATTGAGGTCTAGATTTATAGAGATTTTACAATCCAGATTTTATTAAAATTTCCTTTGAAATTTGGATAAATACGTCTAAAATATTAAATATTTTTAAGTTTCCATGAAGCATGTCTTCTTTCAGAACACGGAGAAATTATTCAAGAGATATTTTAAAATCCATCGTGCATAACTTATGTTTCAAGTAAAGGTTAGGTCACAAATCTCCTGCCTGTATGAGTAAAGAGAAGAGTTTTCCCATTTCATCCCATGAAATAGGTACAAAAGTCTTTTCTGCTGGGGGAAGAGTACGGTTTTCCAGAATTATTTCTTGATACTTCTTTTTTTTTTGAGGACTTATTTTTAAAAATGTATTAATTTGGAAGACTACTGAATCATATTTACAATTTATTTCTATACTCCAGGTGACCGGGAGAAAAAGAGGTCTGTATGTACACACAGGTATACACTCACACAACCCCGTGCACATATGGAAAACGGTGGAGCTACAGCAGCATAGCTAAGCTAAGCTCAGCTGAAAAGAACCCAGGTTTCTGATAAAAAAGGTAATGGTCTTAATTAATTGATTCAATGCTTCATTTAATGCAAAAGTATAAATTGAAGATGTTAGGATTCGCAAGTGAGCTTGGTAATGCCAGAGTGTAGAAGCCACAATGTTTACAAGCTGAGATGGAGTTTTCAATTTTATTTTATTTTTGTATTTTTTTTAGTTATTGTTATAAATTTTCCTTCTTAATACTGCTCTTGGCCTTCTTGGGCTACTCCTAAGGATGAACGTAACAGTTTATAATGAAAAGATGTGGGAAGTAAGTGGATCTTCATAACTTAATTCAGCTATGGAACAGTCATTGCCATGTAGCTCCCATTTTGAATTTTACCAGGAATTTTACTAGGACTACTGTCTGTCCCTACTAAAGGCAGACATTATTTGCCAGTAAGCGTCCTATTAGGATTCACCACTAGCTAATTCAGCTGTGTGTGTGAAGCAGTTGTATGCATGCAGCAGATATTTGCAGATACATGCCAAAAGCTCTGGACTTTAGAGATACAGAAAGTTGGGGTGTATCTTCTCAGGCCAATACAGTTTTGTTGAACTGAAGTGGGGTGGGAATAGAAACAGAGATGTTTATCTGGAAGGAAAAAATAAGAGACTAAAAGCAGACAGAAAATAAGGAGGAAATCTGATGGGAAATAGGAAAATAAAAGCAGTGACCAAAAAAAAAAAAAAAAAAAAAAAAAAACAGGGCAACGCAAAATAAATAAAACTGAGAAAAGAAGAAATGTTATCAATTAAATATAGTGTGATAAGGGAGAGCAGTTACAAAGAAAATAGTTGTGGAATAGGAATGAAACAACAGTGAAGTAGAACCAAAATAGATAGAAATGGTAAAAAAAGAAATAGGAAACACAAGTGCAATGAAAGCTTAGGAAGTAGGTGTTTTTATTCATTTTAGAAAGATTTCAGGATAGCCAATATGCTACACTGTGACAATGCAAACCACTAGTACATACATTTTATTTTTGTATGTATTGTAACTGAAATTTATTTAGATTTGATTTGGGGGGCCTCATCTAAACTACAGTCCAGCAGCAGATTAAAAATTTTAACTCTTGCTGACTTCCAACAATATTTCCATCAAATAATCTTATTTGAATGTTTCTCAGGCTAAAGTTAGATCCAACAGCTCCATTCACATTACATAATCCCTGAAATTCTATTTCACTCTAGTAAGCAAGAAATTGTGATATACAACAATCTGCATTACAATGAATATTTTAAACACTTTTTTTTTTTTAGTGTGGAACACCCCCACATATCAATGGGCATTTCTACTGTTTTGAATCCTACAGGGTTCTATAGATCAAACAAAACACATGTTCATCTTACAGAAAATTTAAGGTGATCTAATTTAATCCTCTCACAACATCATCAGATAACAGTATCTCTAGAATTTGGAAAATGTAGAAGGATAGTCTTGCGGTGAAGGACAGAGCAGATTTATGGTATCCACTTCCACTTCTGTCTCATCTGACCTTGATTCAAATGTCATCCAGCTGCAGGTTTCCTTAATTTCTGTGGTAGTAGGAAGTTAGTATTTGTAAGGACAGAAGACTTCTGAACAAAGATGCTAATTTAACTCTAAAGATCTGGTGTATTTTTTGGTTTTACACCTCTAACTACTTCCAGGTGGGCAATTACGTATCAAACATGAACACAGAAAAATACTGAGAAGAAAGGCATAGTTAATCTTGGGCAGCAATTATAACATGCAAAAGAGTCCTACAATACATTTATCCTAAATGTTTGGTCTTCAGGTACAAGTGGTACAAAGCCTTCATTCTTTCAGCCTGTTTAAATTCTTTTGTAGGCAGTACGCGATCTTCAATTCACAAGACACTCATCTCTGGATAAAGTGGGTTACATCTTGTTTGAATGAACACCATTTGGCTGCAGTTAAATATTTCCTCTTGCTCATACAATGCCAATCACATATGGTAAATCAGAATTGAAAGTAAAATATATTTTAAGCCCTAGAAAAACTAAATAATGATGACTTTGCCACAGTAAGTATTAACATTTGCATTAAATATACAGAACAAATGTATTTTCAAGGAAAAGACACCTCTGAACAGCTCTGTCTTAGATGCTTCATACATAAACATATTTATATGTAAATATACACACAGGGCACAGATATACATATATACATATGCATGCACTGCATAGGTTAACAGAAGTTACAGGCTACACTAGTATAAAATATAAAGTTGCCACTAATTTTCATACCAGAGACAACACATATATAATACAACTGCTATGAAAGCACAATTATGCTGAAAGGATAAAATATCTTGGGTGATTGTTGTAGTTCATAACTGCAGAATGGTAAATTATTTGCTTGTTATTTAAAGAAATATATTATTTCCCTCAAAAAAAAAAAAAAACAACAAACAAACAGGTGATCAATGTTTTATCTACAGATTAAAGCTACAAATGCAAGAATTATGATGTTTGTTGGCAGTGACTATTACAGTTAGATTATGATTAGTCTTTGTATTCAAGTTAGCAGGCTGGGAACAATTAAATAAATTAATTCTTCCCTGTACTGAGTCTCTTGGCACTCCTTGGCCTGGATGCAGTGGCAGGAGAGCTCACAGAGCCAATGTTGGCTACAAAGCTGCGCCCAAGTTAAGATGAGCTCATAAAGCCAGGAATGCCGTTAAGCATAGCTCAGGAATACCAGAGAAGCAGATTTCATCAGAGCTGGCAATCAGCTACAGCTAATAAGCTCAGATATACCTCAGCTGATTTCATGCAGCCAGACACCTGTACTGTCCCCTCCCTCCACATCCCACAGAATCCCCTCATACCCTGTGCCAGGTGCACTGTCCCAGCATGGGCAGGGTTAGTCCTACTCACACAATGTCATGCATCTCAGTTCCTTTACTTTCATTCCATTTTCCCATTTTCTTTTCTATCCTGCTTTTTCTCAACATTTTTTTCCAGTGTAATTTTCCCATAATATTAATGCACAAGCAACAGTGCTTTTTGCTGAAAAGAAACTACTGTTAAGTATCAAGAGGAATGCTGAAAAGGCTTAAGAGGTTTGTTATCCCTCCATCATTTCTGAGCTTCAGAAATAATGCTATCAATTTTATCAGCAGGTCAGCACATCTAACTGCCACTTACCTCATGCTTTTAAAAATTAAAATCTTATTGTTGAAAGTACTGAGAGGGTTTTCTAACCAATAATAATAAACTGAAAGAGGTCAGAGTTAGTAACTTTTGCATTCACTGTTTCTAAAACTTTAGCAAAACAAGTATGTTAGTATTTGAATTAAACAACCAAGAAACAACTGAACTATCATGGAAATATTGACTACTGTAGTGCTCTTGCATAATACTGTTAGTTACACTTATTTAATCATTTCAAATCCCATTCTTTCTGGGGTTACGCCTAACAGGTTGATGAATGGACATCTTCCATCCATCTGTTCTTCCACTGCTCTTGTTTCTTTTCCCATTGCCCAATACTTTCTCCTTTTCTACATCCTCAATACTAAATTTTGCTTCCATGCTTCTCCCCTTATTTTTTACTCTGACTTTTTCTGGGTCTTCCTCTGAATGTAAAATCATCTCTGGTCACCGTAGGGTCCATCTATATTATCACCTTACTTCCAGA
Organism: Oxyura jamaicensis; assembly: GCF_011077185.1. Lineage (NCBI taxonomy): Eukaryota > Metazoa > Chordata > Aves > Anseriformes > Anatidae > Oxyura > Oxyura jamaicensis. Next base: position 16,774,547 of record NC_048894.1, on the reverse strand, counting down.
TACCATCAAACTTTGCACCCTCTTCTACCTACAAATAAAAGTGTGTTTTCACTTACTTTTCAATACAACATAGCTTTGCTCTCTCCTCAGTATACATACTAAAGGTTTTACACTTCGAATCGTACAATACAAGAATGATTCTGTTATCTCTTTTAGGAAGATGGCTAGATTCTGGGAGAGGTGTATGTATGGATATTATCTTCCAGAAAGCTAATGTGTTTAATTTTACATATATTCACTTTACACATAGACACAATAAAACAGGTGACTTGGCTATTAAACTGAAACTAAGACTTGGCATTTCCATTGTAAACTGATTATTTTAACAATCTAGAATGAGGTCAGGCTTCTGTTTTCTTCAGTGCAAATGATTATCACTGAAAATGATCTGTGGAAAATTTCCTCTACTCCCTGTCCTCAAGATGTGTATACATACAAGCTGGTCAGTATCACCAAAAAAACACCTTTTTTTTGCTTCCAAATTTATGATACACAAATCAGTGTGCAGTTTAACAATATGCATGCTATGCTGAAAAGTACAAAAAAATCAAAATTGGAAACAGAAAGGCTTTCAAAAAGCAATGTAATCTAGTTTCCCGCAGCATTTGAAACATATTTAATTGCGTTAAAAAGCAATCCTGATGTTAGTTACTCTGAATAGTTATTGACTGTGTTTCAGAAAGTTCTTCTTCTAGTTAAATATAACTGCCCTCCCCAATTCCCGACATTGGCTTGAGGAGAGAGAGGAAAAAAAGTGGTAAAATAGTTATTATGTAAGATTTTGACTAATTTTTAGATTAATTTTCAAGTAGAGAGACACTACTACCCTGGAAGCCCACATAAGAAACCAGAGTTGATTCATAATTTCTTGGCATTCAAGAAAACAGAGTATTTCTTATCAATTATAGATTTCTTCCTCATTACAAAACATGGGATGTGGGGAATGAGTTGATTAAGCAGAGCAGGCTGGCATCCAGTACTAGTTACCATGTCTCAAGAAAGCTTCCTCGTGCAAAAGTCGCAGTCCTTTCTCGAAAAGGACATTTATTAGCAGCTATGTTGAAATCAATAGCCTTTTGTCTTTTGGAAGCTATAGGGCCGGGAATTCGGGTGATACAAGTAGGTGAGATCAACTACAATAGCAAACAACCTTTCAATGTATAGCTACTTCAGAAAGATCTACAGGCCATCATTTTCACCGAACAACTACCCATCCAAATGATGGAGAACCCTGTATCATGCTGAAGGCCCATAGCATGGGCTGAAAAAGAATCACATGAAATCAAGCATTACCAACTTCCTACCTCTCTACCTGGGATTTTAAATAAAACTTTAGAGGACAATAATCAGTGGGCCATGCCTAATCAAAAAAAGAAAAAAAAAAAAAAAAGAAATCAGACCATGCAGTCCTTTCCAATTTTCTATTTTCTATGCCACCTTCCTTACACACTTCTGATATCGGCAATATTCTGTTCATTCATCTGAGTATGCATGGTTTTTCAGCATCTCCCAGTTTTGGCAAGGTGAGTGCTGTGAACTAGTACAGACAAGGCCTCCACATCTCACAGTGTCACTGCTGTGCTTGGTAACAGGAAAAAAATGCCTAACTTTAGAAGGATCACAAGGGTGAAGAGTCTTCAGCTTACATGGTATCTTCTTGAAAAGCCAAGCAAGTGGTAGGTTTTCCCGAGAGCAACTCAAGCAACATCCTAGTCACAAAATTTTTCTGTAGGTGAATTCTGGTCTTTAAAATGCCTTCTCTAGGAAGGATGTGAATTCCCTCCCAACACTAAAAACATGTTTGGTCTTTGAATAAAGGGTTGGACATCTACTCAGAACAGCACTGCCACTCTTCCCATGGAAATCTGGCAGGTGTAGCAGCAGATTGTCCAAAGAAACAAGGAAGACAGAAAATGATAAATCTCTATTACTCCTCTGTCTTTCTTCCTTCAAGAGGCACCACAGACTTCTAGATATTTATCTGGACCTAGCTTTGTTTGGAGAAAGTCTAAAAGAGAATGGTAACAGGTATATTGCATTACGTGAATGCTCTGTCATGTTCTAAAGGAAAGAGGAGGAAGAGAGGAATTCTTCTCCCTTGTTTACTCTAGGTAAGTCAGAACAAATAAAGACAGCAGAGACAAAAATCACAGACATTGCACTGTGAGTTTTCTTTGGGTTATAATTTTGGCAATTTCCAATCACGTTCAGGCTGCCGATTTGGAACAGTGAGATGCATCTTGTAAAACCTTTCACATGAAGGTCACTAAAAAGATGCAGTCCATTATAAAAGGAATCATGCAGTGTTGCTGCAGCAGCTGATTTACCTCTTCAAAAGCACCAGTGCCACCTTAATTGAAGGCTCTTGTTGAGGGTATTATCCAGATTCAAGAACAGTGGACAGAGAGAAATAACTATACCCTGGGACCAGACACTTTTCCAAAACTGGGGCAGAGCAACTTCACCTAGAACCTAGAGAAACAACAGATTTACTATAAACTGGAGGAGCTCCTCTTTGTTTCTATGACCTATGCAAATTAGAAATGCTATAGTGCAATCATATAATCTCTTACTGTAAATATGAAGATAATTGAGGGCTTTCAAGTTAACAATACCATAGGGCATACAATATAAGATTTAGGGCAAAAAAAAAAATGTGAAATGGAATGAAAGAGAGAAAATACAGATTATTAGAAAACCAACAGTCACCATCAAAATTCAGAACACAAAAGCCATAGAAAGGAGTTAGAAATATAGCAACAAAAACCTCAGTGAAAAGTTTTAAGGTTAAATGCATTTAGTTTTGCATAGAGTGTGCCAGTATCCACCGCTTGCCATAGTATCCACACTTTTTGTTTTAGAGAATGAAAGATGGTTGGAAATTTTAGACCACTTTCTGAATATTTGTAGTTGAACTCACAAACATGTTTGTATTTAAGATTTAGATCCTACTGAAGCGTGATAGTTTCTTATATTGTACTCACTTTGTTATGAGTCTGTACAACTGAAAGAAATAACAGGTCAAGTAAAATATGCAATAATACTTAAAACAGATGTTGATGTAAATTCCAGTGGAAAGAAAATATTTGTTTCGATGTATGCACTTTCTTAGAGCTTATTTTTCTTATATTGTGCAACTACTGTACTTAAAAGCAGAAACTACTAAGTATGAATTCGTTTAAAAACCTGTACATTGTTTCATGAAAGTCTGCTGAAGAGCTGAGTGTCCTGGCTTTTAAAAATTCATGCTACTTCATACGACATAAAAAATTACCAGCTATGTGGGGAAGGAAAGGGAGAATATCCGACCTTTTATCTCACTCTCAATATAAATTTCACCATATTGATGCAGTCCAAATTATATAAACTGTTGAGCCAATTCTGCGCTATTTCAACAGGAAAAGAACACTCCTCAACCTTTGAAATACTATATATCAAAACATTAATTGGGCTCAGTGTTTTGAAAACAAAGTCAGAGGGTTGGGAATAATTGTTGCTGCTTTTAAAGCTTTTAATTTCAGCTGTTCTATTTATCTATTTTCTTACTGATACCAATGTGATCAGGAAGCTATTGTGCCCTGGAGAAATGCATCCTCTAGTCACAGGGCTGAAACAAACTGCTATTTGATAAGGTTACAGATCAAGAGTATGATTTCTATTCCAGCTTAAAAGACTTACATGATTTTCTGTTGGAAATTTTCAGTGGCTGAATCTGCACTTCTGGTCTTCTTAGTGCAAATCTCCTATAAAATGGGAATTGGTAGGGGAAAGACAAAATCTCCTCAGTTTTCACTGCAAATTTGGGATTAATAAACACTTAACATCATGAGACTATTGCAAAATATCCAGAAGACTTTATAAGAAATTAATTTAAAACAATGAAATCTACTCACAATCTACTAAAAAATTAAATCCTGAGCCTCAAATTTTTGTAAGCTCTCCAAAATCTGCTGCAGTTGTTATTCCTGCATAGTACATCAGTGTGAATACAGATACTGATGTGCTATTTTCCATATGGTTTTTCTTTTAATCTGGATCGGTGCTATCCCTATCAGTTTTTGTCATTATTAATTCTGGCCAGACAAATAAGGAAATCCAAAGTATTTCAGCAACAGGTTCCAAGTTCAGTTGTCTTGCTGCAAATGCAGGTTTATAATACCCTTGTAATCTATGAGCATATGTATGACAACTATGCTAACTTAACAACTCGGCAAATAATACTATAAAAGATAAGACTATGCTTCTCGTTAGCTCACCTCTCCTGGAAATGCTTTGAAGGGATCAAGCCTGCTCTGGGATTGGCATCACCTTCATGTTTGGCCTGCCACCAGGTCGCATCATCCTGGCTCATGATCTGAAGGATATCTCCTTTTCTGAAAGCAAGTCCAGCTTCTTTACAAGGAATTGCTTTATCCTCATTAGGATCATAGTCAAATAGGGCTCTGATAAACATCTGAAACAAAAATCAGTGCTTTTTCTTTAGAATCAAAATATTAATATGTAATCCAAAGGTATCTCCCATTTTTGCTTTCACTGTTCAAAAACTAAACTAAACTAAACTAAATAATGTAAAGCAATAAACATTTACTGCTGTAAAACATCCTTATGGAAGTCTAACATCAGAAGTTAATAGAGGAATGTTTTATTCATTGCTCCTGCAACCACAATTGCTATGCAGTAAAGGCTGCAAGATCCAACTCCCGAAGGTAAACAGAACTTCAAGCTTTGCAGTGGGACACTGTGTCCATGAGGAACAGAAAAGGAAAACAGAAGAGGAACGGAAGATAAGATAGTTTTGAACTAAGGTGCTGTCAAGTGTCTTGTCCACATTACAATGGGAGGAATACTTGGAAGCAAGCCAGGTGCTCAAAGAAGGCTGATTATTACCAATGCCAACTTCATGGCTGGAATGTTAGGGCTTAAGAACCATGTAAACCTCACCTGTAAATCCAGCATGTTAGTATCATGTAGAAAAACTGGCATAAGTCACAGCCTTGGGTCTGTCATCTAAGCGAATTATACTGATCCTCAGCAGTTAACTCCTAGAAGAAACATTCCTAAGAAGAAATATTCTTAAGAACTTGCCTACCTTGCCTTCCTTTGCTGGTGTTTCTTCCTTCACACTGGGTATAATCTTAAATGTAATTGCTCCTTGAGACTGAGCCTAGTGAACATTTTAAAAGACAATGCATACAGAATTAAACTCTACTTTTCAAATAAAATCTTACAAGGAAAGAAAATCCAATTTAATTAAAATACTCAAAATATAATGAATCTATCCTCTCTCAGACATGATCCATGGAGTTTGACAGCTTCACCACACAGAACTTTGAATTGCAAAAGTTACAAGTGCTCACTTAAAACCCGATGATTTACTTGTGTCACTTGGGGTTACAGATGGACTGTTAAAACCTGGAACCTGCATGTTTCAGAGGTTCCACTTCTGCTCTGCAAGCAGGAGCAAATGCTACAGCTGAAATATACACATATCAGAAAAAAACTGCTGGACTCCTGGCACAGTTTGGACATCCCTGGAAAAATCTAACATTTCATTTTTCAGAAAAAAATCTGATAGAAAAATTCAAATAGGCTTATGCCATATTTATCATATAAAACTATTGGGGGGATTTATTCTTTTGGCAAGTTAAAGAAAAAAAAAAAAAAAAAAAACATTTTTGAACAGATTACGTGTACTAAATGGAAAAAAAGCCCTTCACTATAAATCTTAAAACAAGTTAGCCATCATCAACCACCTCATCCATTCATCTTTCCCTATATCCCACTTAAAGTGTGTCTGGCTGCATTTTACTTATTAACCACAATATATTCCCACTGCCTCAGTGACATTTTGCTATTGAAGGAAGTGCTAATCAGCTGGAGACTCTGCTACTATTGCATGCAGCTGACAAGTTTCATAAAACTCGCAGAGTACAACAGACAGCCAACGATTTAAGCAAAATGGAAACAGGCCTGTCCACTACCAAGTGAGACATACTTCTGCCTGCATGTCTGCGATCCAAGAGCTCACTGTTTGACAAGCAGCAGCCAAGTTCTTATTTCACCAGCCATAGGACTGGAATCAATAATTCTGTTACTTTTGAAACAAGGTCTAAATAGCTTTTGATGTTTATATTGTACCTCAAGGAGGTAAATGGGGAAATTGTTCACACCTTTTCTAGTGCTATTGTGTTTCTAGAGATTTTTAAATATTAATTTTTGCAGGAAAATACGTTTCTGTAGGGAACACAAAACCATAAAGCCAGTATGAATATTGCTGGGCTAACACTTGAAATGAATCATCTTGGTAATTGAACCAAAACTGTGAGACAGCCATTCAATTCAGCAGGACAGCAATATGTTTATGTATATAAAAATGACTATACCATGAATATAAAGAGTTGTCATGACCTAACCAGTTTCTCTGGTATAAAAATATTAAACCTTTCTGGAAGAGTCTAAATTCTTATTTTGCAATTGGAATCTGTAAGTAACTAAACAGACTGGCTTTAGAGATTGCGTAGTTCAGAGAAGTATAACCATAAATATATATATCACTCTACACAAATTAAGATATACTCTTACCATACCCAGTTAGTTTATTCTATCAGGTGCGTACATTATGAATTCATCTTCACGTGAAGTTAATGCATTAGAAACAAACAAATCAGTTTGAATTCAACGGATCATTTTATATCTTAAAAACTGCAGATGATACATTGAGGCCTGCAAGATGTTTACAGCCATGTGACTGTCATTAACCCATTACAAGTCATCTGTAATTGCATAGATCTAATGTGTGGAAAATCATTTCTCTAAGAGAAAGGAAATAGAGGTTTGTAGATGATGGTACGAGATGAAGAAGAACTACTGCAAAATATACTTTTTACCAAGAAACACATCAGAAATTGCAATTATAATTACTTTTTTTAGACTCTCCTAAATTAGTTTGAAAATGTTTTATATTTACCAAAATGTGTATTATTTCTTCAGGTTTTTTATCATCTACAGGAATCCCATTGACTTCCCTCAGTTCATCACCAACGTGAATAAGACCTACAGAAAGAGAAGAGGGATTGTTAAATGGTATATGTTATGTCTAATATAAAAAGAGCTGTCAACGTTCAGCTTTTTTCTCCCTTGTCCATCTACTTTAATGACTAACTTAAAAACAGGAATATATGTTGAGCATAACTACAACTACTGTCCCCATAGATAAGTTTGAGATGGTTGGTTTACTCACCTTCCTTCCTTCCTCCCAAAAAACAGTACTCTATGACTTTTCCAGACTTTTATGCAGATGTTTGAAAAATGTCTGTGCCAAATCTTTTTCTATTCATACTACTTTCCTATTGCTACACAGCTGCAAGTACTGCAAAGATGACTTAAGTTATGAGTGCTAATTTGTGGTACAAATGCTTCCTAATTTAATGATATCTATCTAGATTTACTCCACTATCCCACCTAAGTGTGAAATGCAGCTGTCTTAGATTGTCTTCAATGAAAAGAGGCACGTTAAGAGTATAATTCAGGATCTATTGCTTTATTTATTTCAGATTTTGAGCATCCCAAACTGAACAATGGGAGTCAAGGATGGGCTGGTATTTTGCTAATGACCAGCAAACTCCAAATGTAGTAACATAAAATAATGCAGCCATAATGATTTCCTTCATCAATTGGTATAATATTGGACTATCTCATCATTTCTAAATGAATGTCTTTAACTGGAAATAAATCATGATCAATCAACAAACAAACAATAACAAAAACCTCTCCATCTGCTAACTCAAAAGACACCTCATTGCAAGTGAATTGGTGAAAAAAATTCAGCATGAATACTTCCTCTGGTATCAAAACATCACTTTGGAAAACTGTCCAAACTCCAAATATCTTTGTGGTCCAGAAGTATTTTATATGTACAAAATACTCCCATTTTATCACATCTTCTTCTAAATGTTATAACTTTAATGGCTTGTACCAAGAAGCAACACCTTACCACTTCTATCTGCAGCTCCTCCACGCATTATCCTGGCCACCACAATAGCACCAGTATGTTCATCCCTTTTAATAGTAGCCCCCTTCAAAAAAAAAAATGTTTCTTGGTTAGTCTTACCATAAATTTAAGTCTCTACACTAAAAAAAATATTTGCTACACAAAAATGAAAAAAGTTGGCATAGTATTGATGTGTGAATAACCCAAAATGACACTTGCTCATGTAAAGAATATGCAAAGTACATTGCTCAGAGGTATGTTGCTCTATTACCATTGTGTTAAAATGGGACTTCTTTTCCATTCAGTGACTTTGGCATTCAGTATATACACAGCGTTAAAAAAGCACAAATGGCACAAAAAGTTCACTTTTCAACTTAATGTTTACTGTAGCATATGTTATTTGAGTCCGCTGCTAAAAGTGTACTAAAACTGTTACTGAGAATTGGTAAGTTGTTTCTGTATTACGAGAGGGGTAGGGGAGGGGGTTGTTATATACTACAGCTATAAAAGGTTTATCCGTGTTTGTAATTGTTGCACTTCACACTGAGAACTGCCCATGCACATACTGATCCCTATCTTGCTTTGCGGTGCCATCAGTAAACCAAAATTTAAGAAATCCCCCTGCACTTCAGCTCTCCTGTGGAACTGGAATACACAAGGGCCAGCTCACAACGCAGAGGAGCTGAACATTGCCTGTTTTCATATGTTACACACACACACAAAAGCAAGACATTTAGGTAAAATTTGCATTATGTAGTGACATTTGCAGTGAATAGCTGTCTAGAGGGGAAAAATGCCTTTGTAACCAGAACTGTGAGGGTGTTCTGCAGAGAGGCACGAAGCAATGAATAAGAACCAGGTAGTGGCAGGGACAAGGGAGAAACTAAGGGGAACTGGAGCCTCGAAGCACTGTTGAAGTTGCAGTGGCATTTCTTTCAGGCAGACTGGGAGCAATGAGGTGGGGAGAGGCTGGCCCTACTCTGCAATCTCACTCATGATTAGACTTCTGTGCAAAAAGAACAGAGCGCCGTATGAATCTATCAAACACAGCATTAACCCCTCCAGCCTGGATCTCAGTATTAAGGTACGACCTTGCAGCAATGGCCATAAATTTAATGCTTATTATTAAAACCTGGAAAGTTGCATCTGTTTAAAAGTATAAAATATCTTGGGTTTGGTTTTAATATAGCCATCAGAAAGAAAAAAGCATTAGGATGCTACAGCCAAATACAAACAAAGGACACCTCCACTATATTGTCCACATAAAGCAGAGGCTCCCCCATTCATCAGGAAAAGAAGCCTTGACAGGAAAGACTCTAGGCCTTTTACCCAGATGTTGACACTGTTAAACTTCACTGGTGTAAAATGCAAGCTATGCCTGGCAGTTGGCCACTGCCACCACCCAGCCACCGTGTCCCCTCATGCCAATGTCTGGACATGGTTACTTCCCTTCTCTTTGTCCTTGGACAGACCCTGGAAAAAGAATCGTGTGGAATTTGCAGTATGGACCAAGGGGACATCTAGAAGTGATGATCAGGCTCATGTCACAGCAGAGTGGTCACTTCACGCTTTAGGCAAGTACCACTGCCTCTATACCGGCACAAAATGAACTCATGGCACACAACAGCTGATCTGAAAAATGTCCCAGTAAATGTAAAAGGTAATTGGGAATTTTCACACAAAGCACAAAATCAAGCTAAAATTTACAGGAAAATTATTTAACCCAAGCAAGGTAACTGCCAACAACTTCTTTATGGCAATCTCAGCGTGAGGCCCATAGGCAGCACCATTCGAGTTTACGTATGCTGCTGTACCTGTGGCACACAAAGAAAAAAGAGGGTTCTTTAACCTCTCCTTCACTCCAAATTTAGAATACTTAAAAAGAAATCATCAAACACAAATGGATTTCTTTTTGAGCACTTGAAGAGTTGATTTTCTGAAAAAGCAGCTTCTCTTGTACTGCTGCCAGCCCTGCTTAAAGTATGAGGTATATATAATCTGGCAAGGATTTCTCCTTATGAGATGTTCAGCTCCAGTACTTTTGGTTACATGTGCAGTGCAGCTCCTCATTTAGAGCTTTAAAAATGGAAGAAGGTTAGGCTGGACCTTGAGAGCTGGAAAATATTTTCAGTGTTGCTAGCCAAAAGTGTAAGTTACCCTAAATGAGACATATACAGATGTAATAGCATAGCTCAGTTTAAAATACTTTTAAAGGGAAAAATAAGGAGTTTGGGAGCCATATGGTGATCAGACTGAGAAAATGTTTAAAGGTATACCATGCAAAAACACTAAAATACAAGCTCCTTTAGCAAGACTCTTTCACCATTTATTTTATTTTATTTTATTTTTTTTAATGTAGTCAAACTGGTTGGTAAGCACCACTCAGGGTTTCACTGACGTAAGCTTTATTCGTTCACCCATTTATCTGCTGGTTCCACAATACAAACATTCTAAGCCTTGATTTTTTTAGGAAGAAAAAGACTAGCCTGTAAAATAAGTTACTAATAAGAGAGTTTGAAAGATCATTAATATTTTTGCATACTTTTCTATTAAACAAAATCACGTACGGATGTTGAATGCAACTAACTACTTCAATAAGACTTATTTTAATTAATTCTTTATTGGAAATGCAAATACAAGCAGCAGCTACCTGCCTTACACTGAACGGTTATTTAGAAAGGATGCCCATGCACATGCAGACTATGCACACCAAGGCTTTCCCTACCCGCAAATTAACACCACCTATAAAATAGTTGGTCGGGTTTATTCACTGACAAGAACCAAGCTATGAGGCCTTAGAGGAAGAACTGGGGATTCTGCATTGGCAGAACATGTAAATAACTATTTTTCATCACCACAATTTGTTTCACCCAAGTTCAGCTATGGAAATCAGGTATCTAGTTCAAGCTAGGTGTCCAGGCTCCTCCTGCAGCTAATGAAAACAAACAGGCAGCTCCAGAGAATGAAATCATCCTTTCTTCAAGACAGGCATCTTGAACAGATGGAATGGCTCATTCTGGAGCTGCCTATTTTTCTCCTGACTGTAGACACAGCACAGATCATTGCTTTCCAAATGGCTAAATTTATGTGATATGAACCTACGTGATGAAGAAGAAATCATCTGGACATGACGAAGGATCCTGTTCAGAATAAGATCATGACAGTGCTAACAGACCAGGATTTCAAAGCTGGAAGCAGTGAGTGGCCAGAAGCTGAACTCTGGATACCCCAGGCGTACATGCTGGGTATCAGGAATGCTAACCAGGAAAATGGCAATGACTGAAGAAGTCCTAGAGAAGTGGACTCTGGGTTTAAGTAAAAACTCTCCAAGCTATGTGACAAAAAGACAAATTACAGTCAGGGGAATTTTGAACTATCTCTGGAAAGAAATGTCTCTTAATTCTCTCTCTATAAGGTTCAGAGACATTCTAAATTACTTTGTTTAGGTAAAACCTCCTAACACATGATCTCACCTCACTTGAGCGAGAAGCTGTTAGAATCCCATTTGCTAATAAAGCATTAAGGAAAAAAGAAAGAAGGAAAAAAAACCTGTGGATGGACAAACCAAAAGTTTAAATCATCTCTTGCAAAAAAACTGGAGAAAAGTTCAGCAATGACTTTTGAACTGATGAAATCTGGCAAACAGAAGGCCCTCCCACAAACCCAGTTTCCCACTCTTGTGAGATGATTACTCCTGGGAACTCAGGCTTTGTTAATACGTGATTAACACCAGTGAGAGTTGCTTAACTCAGAGACAAGTACGAACAAATACAAGAGGAAATGTGGTGTAATTTTACATTAAAAAGGTCACTAGATACACTCCAAAGAAGTTAAGAGAGTGCATAATTCACTTCACAGAATACTGCTGAAAGTAATCCAAAGGAGATGTTCAAAGTCAAGAACTTCCAGGACTTGCAGCTGATGCAAAGCTAACTGCTATGCAGAAGAGCAATCTCTGCTGCTTGCTTACAAACACAGGAAGAAAAGGTATCAGAGGTGAAAGAAAGTTCAAAGAACTCAGTATCTTCAAGTCAGGAAGCCAGGCAATTTCCACCCCAGAAAAAACACTGTATGGTACCTCCATTCTCAAGTTCAGTAGCAACAATTCTGATGTATCTGTGCAAGTGGAAGTCAGCCTTTATGATTGGTTCTTGTGGTTTAGCCCTGAGCAGGCAGCTCAGGACCCCATGGCTACTTACTTAAGGCTACTTACTCCCCAGGTGGGATGGAGAAGAGAACTGGAAAGGGATAAGTGCGAGAACTTGTGGTTGAGACAAGGGCAGTTTACCTGGTAAAGCAAAAGCCGCACGCATGAGCAGAGCAGAAGTGTGTGATCACCACAGTTTTCATCGTAAATCCGAAACAGAGCATCATATAAGTCTCTATGAAGAAAGTGAACTATCCCAGCCAAAACCATGACACTGGAGTAGTGTGAATAGGTAAGTTGAACAAACAGAGACTTGTTGATCTGCACTCAGCCAAGAATATGCAAGACTTTAAAACAATCTCTGAAGAGAAAGATATTAAAAAGACATGGAAATAAATAGAAAATGAAATTTTAAATAGTTTAGTAAAGGCGGATCACGGTGTATCCTTTCTTTAGTAAAGCAACTTCAGGAAATCTAAACACAACAGTTCTAAAATACCTAGCAAAAACCTGTCTTTCATTATTCTTCTGTGCCTACTCTGATAAGTAATTTAACTGGTAACTTATCTGAGTTACCATGCATGTTTCTTCTCACTCATGCTTAAGAAAATGATAACAATCACGTGAAGACAAAAACACAAACAAGTTTGTTATGTATTGTTGTGATGGTGGCATAACAGTAAGTGACCATAAATCTGCCACAAAAAGTCAGTACATGACATCAACATCTATAATGTTAAAATGGAATGAAGGGAATTTACAGAAAATGAGGAGGACACCACACAGTATTCTTGGAAATTTTCTTGGAGAGCAAACAACATGCAGACCAGAACTCACCATATGTTCTTCTCCAACGAAAATAAAACAGAAAGATAGGCTGGGGACTTGAGACCACAGACACTCCTTTCCCATACAGATAATATACAACCTTAGAAACACCGACTGAAGGGAAGCTTTATAAGTCTTTGAGGCCAATCTCCTGCTCAGCACAGGACTACTGTCAAGGCAGATCAGGTCAGCCATTGACTCATGACAGTTTGGAGACTCCACAACATCTTTGGTGGGTCTCCTCCAGTGCTGTACTTCCCATCTAATGACATGCTTTTCTTAATTCTCAGTCTAAGCATCCTCGGGCTGTATCTTGTGGCCACTTCCCTGTGTTTTAGCATCTTTCACTGCTGAGAAAAGTTTGACTCTATTGTCCTTGAAAGCTCCCTGCTGTCAAGTAACTGTAGGCTGCCATTAGCCTCCTTCTACAGATATAACATAGCAGTAAGTCCACCATGGATTCCATTGTAAGGCTGTTTTCATGTTGCTAATTAAATCAAACAGTCTTAACAAACAGAGTTCTCTCATATGCTCATTTCATACTATATTTTCTTTTTTGTTCACAGCATTCAAAATTAATACTCCTTCTGATACTAAATCTTAAAGCAAGTTTGTTCTTTTCCTCAAATAATTTCTTAGATTAAAAAAAAAAAAAAAAAGAGGAAAGCTTGAAGCTAAGATTTAAACATTTGGAAAAAAAAAAAAAAAGTTTAATATGTTAAAACAAAGTGAAAACTTTCCATGTGATCAAACATTTCATTATGCCAATGGGCATCTACAGTCAGTCACTACCAAAACTTATTTCTAGTTTATTGATGCCAGAAATCCATCAAGAATGATGGTAAGATGTCTACTGAGAGGCATGCTCTCCCTGTATGTCTAACAGAGGAATCACTTTCCCGCTGTCATTTCAAATGCAGAATCATTGCTTTCTCAAAGTTATTTTGCAGATATTTCTTCAGGATTGCAATCCACTAAAACAAATATTCAGTATAGCATAGAACAAAGCTCTTACTGATTTGCAGGAGAAAAAGAACACAGGTAAATTTTATTCAAGATGACTCCCACTCTACAGCAAATAAAAATAACCAAATCAAGTAAAACATTTTAATATTCTTGTAATACAACCTAGGTTAACTCCTTTCATTTTTCCAGATATCCCCATGAAGATATTAACTTTCTAGTATTCATAATCCAAAGTACAACAACAGACATCTTAAATTTGCCCAGATTTCAATTCAAGCATTTTAAAATATGTTTTTATGCTCTATTTTCAGTGTATCAAAAGGTCACATTTTTTTTTACATAAATGCTCACAGGCACAGTTCATAACAAAGGTCAAGATTTCTTTGGGGATTCATTCTCCCTCTCATTTTAAAACAAGTTCATGATGCAAATTCAAGATAAAAGATGAATATATTACATATATAAAAGCTCAGACCAGCCACATATATAATGTTCAAACACCACGAATGAACAAATACTTATTACTCATTTCACATACTTTATTAATAATAACTGGAAACAGAATACACAAGTGCATTACTGAATGTTATGAATAAACATGCACAATGCCTGTCTATTCACTTTTCTAATTAATTTTACCCATTTGCGTTTATAATCTGAATACTCCACACCCTGCACACAAACACCCACAGAAACAAACGACAGGAAGACTTACCAACGGTTCCCTGTTTTTGACAAGTCTGATTATTTTAACTGAATCTTCTTCCTCATCAATATCATCAGGCATGGGAGGCAAGACAGGATCATAGTTCTTCTGAGCAACAGTATCATGCACAGAGAGCAAAGCCTGGAAATATTGACAGTCAGTAAATTATCTGGCACCTGAAAAGTTCATGAAAGACAAAGCAGACACTATTATTCATAGCTTGACTCTACTAGCTCTACTAACATGATGGAGGTAGAGCAAATACAATGTTTGCATACAATTTGACATTTGACAAAGCATTTGACTCTGTCTTGCATCTTTAAATTGGAGAGACATGGATTTGACTGATGGACCACTCGGTGGGCAAGGAATCATCTGGAAGGTTGCACTCAAAGAGTTGCGGTCAATGGCTCAATGTCCAGGTTGGAGAACAGTAACGCGTGGTGTTCCTTAGGGGTCAATATTGGGAAAAAATCTCCCCCGTAATCAAAAATTCACTGGATGAAATAATAATAACAAAATAAATGAAAAATCTCTTTCTAGATAAAGAACTCTTCAAGTTCTTTTCTATTTTGAAAAGTCTTCATGATCTGTAATACCTTTTAGACTGGTGAACAATGGTCAAGCAATGCATTTACTTCTGTGGTGGAAACTATGCATCACAACAGGAGTAACAGCAACAGCCGTGCTTTTTACTGCAGTTACTGCTTTCAGTTGCGTCTGTTTTCAAGTAGTTGTTCCTAAACACTTGAATATCTTATTTTGATCTGACATTTTTGCCCAAAGCGTTAATATTACAAAAGTTATAGTCTGAAAAGCAGAAGTGATCTGCAAATTGAAAACCTTCCCTGCCATAAAAATAAAGTGTTCTGGAAAATGTTGAAATGTTTAGGGTTAAGCAGAACACATCAACCTCGGTGACATGGATGACATCAGAAAGTATCAGATCAACGACTGCAATAATGGATCTATTATACCAATTACAATGGTGATTAAGAAAAAATGCCTTAATAAAGAAGAATGGGAAATGGCTTCATTTCTCTAATACTAGTTTACCTTCTACTTAAGTAGCTAACATTAGACTGAGTATACAAATAATCTGAAACCTTATGTTCTCAAGGGTGATGCGAATGTTTTTAGAAAACACATAACACTTCTATTATGCTATTCCAGGATTCTTTTCCTTATTGAAGGAGATTGTAAACAACTGAAATAATTTCCAGGCAATGCTACAAATTATCATGGCAAAAGCAGACAAGAAAGCGCACACAGCTCAAACTCTGAAGTTTCAAGTTGAAATCAGGTCTTCAGCAGAAAAAACACAGAAGATCAGGTCTGCTTCATGAGAATTTCCTATTGTCTTGCTGATTTCTATCCATATTGCACAATTTGATAAAAACATTTTAACACTATAACTAATTATTTCTGTTTTTCTTCCCAAGATAGTTATCAGCTTGTACTATGCACCATCAATATCCACCAGCTCCCTCCCACCAAAGATGAGTTTTACTTCAGGTCTGAGCTAAAAACCTCAGGCTAGCAATTATGATTCCTCCTGGAAACGTGTATTTTAAAGCCTCACACATGTAAAATCCAGGCAATCACATGTGATCCTCTAAAGATGTATGTGAAATATCAAAGATACACTAAAACAGTAGTGTTTGCTTTTACTTTGAGCTACTTACAGTTAAGTCTTCTGAAACTAGTATTCTGCAACTACATTTTTCCACATAAAGCTAGGGCACATTCACAGACTGGTTTGGTTTAATGAGGTTCTATATTGCAGCTTAAAATCAGTCAGGCAGATAGAGAAAACAGATGAAACTGATCTAACGTACCATTTCCATAGTAAAAGGCAGCACCTTAAAACATGTTCAAAAGAAACTACCCCGACAATAAAACTTGCAAAACAACCTCCATCCAATACCAAACTGAGTGATGCCATCAGTGTTAATAAGATGCTTCCCTGCTATTACTGCCAGATCAGGCTTCTGAACACAGCACGCCAAAGAGCCCTGCAGCACAAGTATTACAAAGCAATGCCAATCAGTGTCTGGTCCTTATGATGCTTTTCTTCATTCACAACTGGAACTTATCAAACCCTTCCCCCATCCTCCTGAAAAACACATCGAACCACTGTGTACTACAGCTTTCCCGAAACTTTACTATCATTTTATTTCAGAGCAAAGATGCCTGCTTGAAGTATGCGCACAAAGCACAGAAAGCACTTCTCAGTCAATTTTCTAGAAGAGCTTCTGTCATCCCAAACTTGGTCATGGTGCACGCTGAACGTACGAAGATTTCTTTCCTGCTTATCTTCCATCGCTGCTTCTTTTAACACAGTATCCTGTATCCTCTGTTCACTGTAGTGAATAGTGTCAGCAACACAGACATGGCACAATGATTAATTTGCAAGCAAAATTTATAAAACTATTTTATTTCACTTAATGTTTCAGCTAAAGATGATTGGCGTATGTCCTCAGGAGAACTTCCATACGTTTCAAACACATGAAAAAATGACCATATTCACAGAGTAAAGGGCCGTTTCTTCAGCAGCTTCTCAGCACTCTGCATTTAATAAAATGCAAGCTTAGTCCAAAAAATTATGCATCAGACTAGACTATATATATAAAAGTTTGGAACTTGTTTTTTAAAGAGCAAACAAATTACAAGTGCCAAGAAATAAAACTTGGATTCTATCCTGAACAAGATTTACACAGAATAATGGTGTAGGGAATGCACAAGGCAAGGTAAAGCTGGTAATGTTCTCGTTTTGTACATAAGAAGTGAACAACTTACTGCATTTACACTCCATGATACTCATTTTTGCCTAGCACAAGAAACTTGCAAGACGTGCAGATGACATTTTTTTTGTTTACATTTTTGTTTTGAAATACACAAATCTTCAGAACTATGCACATATGATGAGGGTCATGCATATTTAATCACCGCTGGAGAAAAAGATTTTATTTCAGCCCTAAGTTCTATGCTTATGATTCACTAATGTAAACAGGGGCCATATTTAGAACTTGAAAGAAGGTATGATTCAAACTCCTGCACTACCTAAATATAAATATTGATGTTCAGCTAAATTCTTAGACATGATCTAGCTGGAAATGAATACTTTCATCAGACCTCTGAAATGTCTAATAACTGGTGCTATATTTTTCATATTAAAACTATCACTGGCCATTTCACAGTTTATAAATTGAAATTTTACACTATCAACTTACACAAAGAAAATCTGACTTTAACAACATTCACGGATCTTTTTCTTAAACTGTTCTGAAACTTCAAATGCTTTCTTAAATTGAGAATGTTGTTAATGAAAACAGTTCTGTATTTTGAAAAATGTGTATCATTTAACTACACTGAATACATTTTTGCTCCTCTAAAATGACAAATTTTGTAAGATTTTTTTCTTCTGTTTATATTTTGAGAGCCATAAGAATAAAAATACCTCCAGTAACCATAACTTTTGAACACAGATCCTTGAAGTTTTAAAATTCTCACTATTTAAAAAAAATCTCTAAGCTCAACTTTTCAGAAATATTTTGCATTTGCAACTCTAGAACAGACATTTTAGAAAACAGCAAGCTAAAAAAAGATGGAAGACAAAGGACAAAGAAACAAAAGAACCCCTTTCTTTATCTACTTGAAAAACAGTAATATTAGAAAATTAAGCAATTAATAGTCAAGGTTTTAGAAATAAAGTTTTTGAGCACTCCAACTAACCTTCAGGAAAGCAACCAGCTGCAGCAGATTAAGACATTGCCAATCCAGCTGCTCATTACCTCGCTTCTGGTGGAGATTGCTGTCCTTGCAGCAGAGTCAGCAAAATGCAACAGAATGACCTGTGACTTTGCTGTCAGTCCACAGCTTGGATCACCCGCACAGGCCACATTTCCTGGCAGCTCAGTTTGATAGCTTGAGTTGCAGCAGGTGAAACAGACATTTTCCCACCTCTTTGCTTTGTTTTGGTGATAGTTACTTCCACTGAGGCTGGAGTGGAGAAGTACATAGGATGAGAAAGTTAACTTCCCTGCAGAGCAGTGTGCCCCTCAACTCACCAGGGCTCTTATGCTAGAGGGCTGCAGCCCTATCTGATTTTCCTTTGTAAAGGTTACAGAAGAAATACAAAAAGACAAACTGAAAATACTGGTGGAAAAGTTATTCAGCACTTGAAAGACTGATTTATGAGAGTAACTCTGCAGAAGAACTGGTCTTCAAGCTGTCACAAGTACATAGGCTGCACTGTGAATTGTTGCAGTGTAGGCATGTATGAATGCCATCCCCTAGCTCCATTCCCCAGCAAATGGGCAGTACAACAGCCACTATAAAGGGCAGCGCAGGTAACCCCAGGCCTGACGCAGGGCAAGGGCCATGGGAATCACCGTGAGTGTGATGAGAGGGCACAAGCCCAGCAGGTGTCTGAGCTAACGGGCAAGAGCAGTTATGGCAGTAGAACTGAGCTCGGCTAAAACATGAAGCATCAGCTAGAAGCAAGCAATAAAACTACAGGCAGCAGAAACTTGCTAGTGCTGCTGAAGTGAACAGAGGATGGCTGGGATAACAGTGAGGTTGGGGTTTTCTGGCAGTAGAAGCAGTGTGAGTACACAAGCTCCAGTAACCATGTCCCAGGCAGCAAAGGATTAAAATTCCTTCTGAAGGTGCAACAATCTAAGCAGCTTTCCTGCAAGAATCTGAGATTTTCTCCTCTGAATAAAATTCCCCAAGTTAAATACACATAGTAAATGACATTGAAGAAATCAGTTAATTTCCAAAGAAATGAACATCCTTTACCTTTGCTGCTGAGAATCACTTACAGTATTCAATGAACATAAGCAAAAAAAAACAAAAACAAAACAAAACAAAAAAACTTTGACAGTGATAGTAAGAAAACTGAAATAAAGTCCTTTAATTTAAGTATGATTTTCAATTTGTAACCAGAAAACCAATGGATGTATTAATTCATGGGAAAAAATCGTGGTTAATTTACTTATTTCTTCCTTCAAATGTTATATTTTCCTACATGTCCTCTATACATGGCCCAGAAATGATACACTGTCTGAGAAGACAGCAGTTAGGTATGTACAAAAGAGAAGAAGTATTCCACGTGTGTGCCTGTCCCATCTGTACTTACAACAGGGTTGCCCTCCAGTTCAAGCTTGTCCAGCTGGCAATTGAATCCCTCTCTCTTCCAGTTTCATCAATCCTGGGTCACAGGAGTGATTCAAAACATGTAAAACACATCCCATACATAAGTAGTTTTGTGTATCTACCACATAGCAATGTTCTCAGCACAACAACTTATTGGTTGGATCATTATTAAATACATATTACTTTTTCCTTTTTACTACGGAGGACTTTATTCCTGACTATACGAACTTCCTTTCACACAAGGGTAATTTCCTTGCCTGAAAATGCAGTTTCTTGATTTCAGATTCACCAATCTGAACTGATGGCTTTACCTGCAGCTGGTAGCCAGACAGCAACAGCCAGCAGAAAACTGAACTTTCTGCATCTTCAGACTCCCGTTTCCTTTCGCTCATTGTTTGGAGCCTCTGGAGATGTTTCCAAAGCTGAACTATCTCAGCGTTCACAGAAGCACACAGCCTGCCCGTGTCATCTGGTAAAGGTGTTAATATTCTTCCAGATGACAGCCCTATGTTTTTCCTCAACAATGGATCACAGTAGAATAACCTCTGATTTTAAACCAATGCTGAAGAATCTGAATAAAGTCTTTTACATTCACAATGTGATTCCTGTAGCTAAATCGTTCTTGACTGTTTTTGAAATAGGGCTTGGTAAACCCCTATTTAAGTAACTTCCAAGAGCACAAAATACATGGTTTGCAGACTGGAAAATGCTTACACATCAACACCCGTCCTGCATCTTGGCAATCCTTTATGCATTCCTATTTTTGAAGAAGTGGTAGCACCCTGACAATACTGAAACAATGGGTGAACAATTGACTGATGGGTCAGGCTCAAAGGGGTATATAGGGTTACATCCGGCTCATAAGGGTACTGGGGTTACATCAGGCTGGCGGCCAGTCATTAGTGGGGTTCCTCAGAGCTCCATTCTGGGGCCAGTTCTCTTCATTGTTTTCATAAACAATCTGAAGGTAGGACTTGAATGCATACGAAGTAAGTTTGCAGATGACACTAAATTAGGAGGAGCTGTTGACTCCCTTGAGGGTAGAGAGGCCTTGCAGAGAGATCTTGACAAATTAGAGGGCTGGGCAATCTCCAGCCTCATGAAATTTAACGAGAGCAAGTGCCGGATTCTGCACCTGGCAAGGGGCAACCCCGGCTGTACGCACAGACTGGGGCGAGAGGCTGGAGAGCAGCCCCGCGGAAAGGGGCCTGGGGGCTCTGGTGGAGGCCAGCTGGCCACGAGCCAGCCGTGTGCCCTGGCAGCCAGGAGGGCCAGCCGTGCCCTGGGGTGCGCCAGGCACGGCTTGCCGGTTGAGGGAAGGGATTGTCCCGCTCAGCTTCAGTTATGCGGCCAACTTTTAGGTGCTGTAGGTGAACGTTATAGGTCCATGTATGCAGTTCAGAAATCTTGCGTGGGTTACAGAACATTACTTCATGTAGTAAAGTCTGTATATGTAGCCAAAGAATTTCTTTGATTTGCCTTTTTTTTTTTTTTCCTTTTCTTTATTTTCTCCTGCCAACCTGTCTGGCTTTACTTTTGTTTATTTTATCTATTACTTTGTTTATTATACGCTGGCTGCTAGTGACCATTTTCATTTCTATACATCTAAGACGATTGCAACACAGGCTGTCCATTTGACACCAGCTCAGTTATCACGTGAGATGGAAATGAGAACATTTCCAGCACAATCTGATATTAATGCACTATCCTTTCATCTCCTTTATATTATTTTATATCTACGTTTATGATATGTTGTATATTGTTATACGTATGCTCTGTCAGCTCCTAACAATTAATGAGTGTGCCACAACTGCTTTCTAATTTTCTCTGGCTGTCAGGTGTGAAAAATCAAGGCTTTTCTTGCTGTTTTAAAAGGACTGTTTTGCTATTAACTTTGATTTTACTTCTTCCATTACAGTAGCAAAATAATTCCAGAAATAAAGATGGCAACATGTTTTCCCAGAGCTGCCCACCCAAAAAAGGTTTTCTACAAAAAACTCCTTTACATTAAGGCTGCAAGTGGCAATACAAATAGCAAGTTGAGTTCTAAAACTGAAGAATTAAGTATAGAACCTATCTTCCCTCTAACAAGGTTGCCAAAATGTGAGAGGGAGGGCTTCCCCAAATGGCAGCCTGTTGCAAATGGTAGGAAATAATAATAATTGAAAAATTCAATTGAATAACCCACCTTTTCACTCATTCACAGCTTACACACCTATCAGAGAGCATTAAAAACATTTTATTTGGCAGACATAACATCAACCTTAAAATTTCACTTCCTTTCTCCATCAAACCCATAGCCATTCCTCCCTTCAAAACAGCAGCGTTCAACCTCTAGCAGAACACAGGCACCAGGACTTAGAGAGAACAAAGATAAATTTTCAAACACATATAAGATTAGCCCTCAATCTGTCTATCCAAACAAACAATGGGGACATTTCTATTAAGGTAAGTGTGTGGAGTCACCTCTGTCTCCTTGCCCTTCTTCTTGTCTCTTTCTTTTGCAAGTGAAGGCAGGAAAAACTAGGTAGAAGGATCTCATTCACTTCCTAATGAAGTCTCTCCAGTGCTGTCCGCTGTCCTTCTCCCCCATCTTCATGGTTGGTGTGCTCAGGACACCTGCGGGCTATGCTCAGGACATCTGCAGGCTAGCCACCGATCAGTGTTACCACACCACCAGTGCTTTGTTCCCTGCTTACTGTCATGAAAATTTCCAAGGTTACTTAGGTGGAAAATAAATATTTCTCTCTCACTGCTGGTATTTGACAGCATACCATCCAAAATTAAGCATGTACTTGCTGATTTACTTAGGCCTCTGATTTTGAAAACAAGCTTTAGGTAACTTCTCAGTTGACATACAAAGAACACCATGCTCCAGCTCACCATATTAATAAAGTTAAACTACTTTATAGTAAAATCTTTCAATGTAAGAACACAAATCCTGTAACCAGTCCTATCAGCAAACCTCAGAGAGCACTGACAAATAAATAGTTATAAATCGTGGACAATTATGATTTCTAAACAGATACTGCAGTCTGCGTTACCATACGTGACCATGAATGTTTCATAAAGAGAACAGTCTCCCAGGACATGAGCAAAAATAGAAAACATTGGTTCCGTCAGGAAGACAAATCTCAAAAGGAACAGAGCCAAAAGGTCCTCCAAGTGCTTGGGATGCACTAACAGCACAAATGGAGCTCAGATGTTAACTGACCTGAAATTTGTGTTTGGCTTTTCCAGATGCAAAACCTGAACAGTTGTAGGCAAATTCCAACAATTTCCAGTGGAAAATGTTGACTTTGCAGAAACCACATATTTCAATGAAAAATCCCTGATGGAAAATCCTCAGCAAGTCTAATTGCAAAGGAAATGGCAGAAAGAGGACAAGGTTTACGTTAAGATTTTTTTAATTACATGTTACAAGAAATGTTTCATAAATTTTTCAAAGAAAAAGCAGTTTTTTGTTTACATTATTATAGCCCAATATTTTCCTTGAGTACTTTGTATGTTAAAGTTCTTGTAGAAAAATGCCTGCTGCTTCCTGCATAGTAAATTATATTGACAATTTTTGCCAGTAACTGTAAGGCAGCTTTATAAAGCTCTGCTGATAAAGGCTTAAAATGTTAATTTTTTTTAACAGAACAAGTAGCACTGTGATCCGAGGAGTCTATTAGGACACTGTGCAAATCCGATAAGCCTCAGATGGCACAGGTGATGGTATCAGCAGTTTATCAAATAAAGGCTAGAGTTTTACAAACTTCTCAGAAAATGTAAGAAAAACAGAACAGGATAAGACAACTAAAAAGTATGCTTCATTCAAGCTAAAAGAAGCACTTTTTTTTTTTTTAAAGAAACGTAAACAAATATAAGGAATGGGTATATGAAGAATACAAACTGCCCTGGATTCACCATCTGCAGCTTTAGTTTTGTTTAAGTCATGATTATATTCTGAAGGAAAGCCAATGAGGTACTTATTAGATGAAAATGTTTACAAACACAAATTGTTTATGCTTTGAGACATTGGAATTCAAATACATTTCCAATAAATTGCAAATAAAACAGCAAGTGTAAATCCTATATACAGTTTTCTGGCATATGTATCTTTGTCATTTCAAGGCAATTTAAAAAAATTGAAAACAAGTTAGCTTAAAGAATCTGTATTTTCTCTGAACAACATATTGAAGTTGTCCATGGATAAATTAATCTGAAAACATTCCCAGTCATACGAGAGTGGTTTTCCCTTTACTCTGCAAGTTATCTTGAGAATACTTCCAAAATTCTATTCATTCTATGGTAATAAAAGAGAAGCCAAGAAAAATACTTAAAGAATGTCCACGGCTTGTTCCATGCACAGCTACAGGTACAGCTCCTGAAGTGTTCCAAATAATTTACATTCTCTTGTACCATGATGCATTGAAGTGATTCACAGTCATGCCTTGTGTCCCTGTTTATGTACCTGCTTCATGTTTCAAACCAGCAGCTGGCAATCCTTTCAGTACACATAAACAGAAGTTAAACTCTGCTGAAATAGGCAGAACCACCACTGGCATTCTTTGGAGGTTAAAAAAGTTTAATTTCCTCCAGGTCACAAGCGGTATAAACATCCTTCAAAACAGTTTTAGCACTGTGGCAAAGGCTTTTAAAATAATTATTGTTCTGCTTAGTATACCAGTGACCACAAAGGACGTATTTTATACAAATTTAAAACACACTAAATTTACCATAACAGCGACTTCAAATGATAAATTTCTCATTTTAATATGTAATGATCAGGAATGTAACTGCCTTTATAAACAAAAAGTTAAGAGCAAGTGAGATATGAATGATCTACCCTGAGTCTGGGTCAAACTGAGTGTAATTGGGATAAAATTGTTCAGTGGACTAAAGAATGGTCCGTCCCTTCTTTTTATAGCCTTTTAGTTTACAGCCACAACAAAAAAGTACCACAAATGTTCATTCCTGTAGTTGATTGCTTTGTTTTTTCAGGTTTCAAGTAATTAAAAAAAATAAATAACAATTATGCTCTTGTGCTATGGCACTGTTCCAAAAAGAACACAGCCTTTTCCAGTTTGTTAGAAAATGAATTGAGAGCTACTATTCATGAAAGTTTTTTAACTAAAAGTGGAACAGAATTTGAAAGCTTTAAAATATTATACGGAATATGCAAACGAAACCAATGCTGCATTTTGTTTCCTACTTATTAGGATATTGATTTCTGTGTATAAAGGACACTAACATAAAAAAGTCACTGTAAAGATTTTGGAGCACAGAACAAGACAAACATCGACACTGATGTAAAATACCCCCGTAAATATATCAGAAATCTGGGAATACTGGAACTTACTAAATTATTCATTATTCAGTTTAAATGCAAATACTTATTAAGGGATTTTCTCCCCCTGTATCCCAGCTGATGCAAGATCAGCTCTTAAAAGAGAAAGTACTAGCTTTATATGTACCTGTGCAAATTCACCTTCCTTGTTCAAATTATTATCTGAATGTCTTTAAAAAATTGTAGAGATTTTTCTAGAGAGAAAAAAAAGGTACGCACACATTTGTCCTACTTCCTTCTAAAAAGCACAGCAAATTTTGTTGGTAAATAACACTGCCCTCCGGTTATTTATGTTTTAATATTAAATTTTTAGTATTTAGGGTTATTTCTGTTTTAGTATTAAGAACTGCAGAATGTATACTGAAAAAAGATGCAAATATTTACAACAGAAATAATTTAAGGAAAAAAAATGGTCAATATTCCTTACATAGCAGGTTAGAACTGTAGGCAGAGTTAAGGTCTAAGTCATATAATGTCATTTCCTTGATATCTGAAGAAAAGACCTTACCAACTACCTTACACTGAGAAATAGGATCTTACCAATTTTGTTCAGTTCAGGTTTCCCAAAGTGTACATACAAAAGTGTACATACAAAGTGTACATACAAAATAGTTGCATACAAAATAGTGGGGCAGTTCTCAACAGCAAGTCAATGCTCAACACACTCACCTCAACTCCTCTTTCCAGAGTCCAGAACATGTAGTCATGTTTAAATGACGGAAGGACACAAAGCATCCATATTTTAAACTCACTTTTGGTTAAAAAATATAGGGATCAAAATCCTAGCATTACTCTTTAATTTTTTTTTAATTTTACTGTTAATGAATAAACAGATTAGAGCATAGGTTAATTCAGCCAGCTGTAAGCTCAAGAAAACAAGTATCTGTCCTAGCAGAATTCCGCATGACATGCCTGCCAAGTGCTCATTGAAAAACCTTCATCTTCCTAGTCTCTTCCATCAAGCTACATGGCTCCTTTCCTCTTCTGCTAATTTGATCTCTTTTCTAATGCTTCCTGAACTCATTCACTCTTAGTTTGATCATCTTTCATATTTACTAGATCTGCTTTCTTACAGTATCTGTCTCTGGGGTTCTGCCACATGACTGACGCTGCAACTCCATTGCCCACTTTCGTTCCCACCTGCTGACACATAAGACCATTTTGCTAACTGGATTGTGACAGGCCCGTTACAGTCTGGAATTAAATTCCCTTTTAAAATATACCTTGTGCTAGTATCTTGAATGTCAGTCTTCCAATTCATATATTCCAAGCATTTTAATCCTATATATATTCCAATATTTTCATTCCAATTTATTCAATTGCATAATAACAAAAAATAAAATATTCTCTATCTACTTATCTCACCTAATTTTTTCCCCCAAAATGAGCGCTCTCAGACAACAGCAATACTTCCAGATACATTAAAAAAAGCGAAATAACTGTATTAACACATCCTTTTCAACTGCACTGGTGGCTACTTGATACATTGTCATTTTTAAACTTTCTGCCATAACTTTCACAATTCTGTACAACTCCTCTCTTTACATCCATTCTATCTCCTATCACATAAACTCCTTCAATCTCTCCAAATTATAAACTATTAAAGCTGAGAATATTTACCTCTTTATCCTATTATTCATGTTTTCTAAAAGAACACATAGGAGCGTCTTCCCTTAAATCAGACGGATCATTTTCTCATGTGTAATCTCACTATATAATCTAGTTTTCATGTTATAGAAAATATAGAAAGAAGAAAATTAAGCCTCCTTTAAGAGACGTGTTTTATGTTATGTCAAACTTCATGTGTGATGTATTTACAGCTCACAATGAGTAACTTTAATGTTGTTGTTAGAACAGCATGCTGGGGACACTTGTTCCTTACATGGACAACAGTATGATACAAAAGTTCATCACTGTGCTTTATTTAACCATGTATAAAATCATGTAACTTCAATGTAAATGCCCTGTCCATCAACAAAACTGGAACGTAAAACACAAATCTTGAAAACATAAACCATATTTTAAATGCTTCCTTCATAAAATAAGCAAGGTAAGCTTGAAGGAGGATGAAAAATAATCTAATTCATAGTTACACGTCAGGAATTATGGAAGTCTTAAAAGTCATTCCAGGAACAGAGAAGAAAGCCAGGAGCAGGCTGCAGTATTCCACTTCCAGCCAGAAGCAGGAATTACCACCTTCAAAAGCAGCTCATCACCCTAATTTATACAGAATAAGAGCTTACAGAGAGCAACACAGTCCCGTTCCCTGGAGGTTATAACAAACATACCCTCCTCCCCAGTGTTTATAATGAAAATGGTGGGTAGCTGTTTGGCATAACACCACACAGACTAATATGCAATTAATCTAAAGCACCAGCTCCTGGGTTGAACAAATGGAAAGGACAAAAAGAAGCCCTAACACAGTCAGAATAAAGGCCAGGAAACAGGGTCTGTGCTCAGCAAGCTTTGTACTGCTGCCACGGTGCTTCAAGGCCTCAGCTGCCTTGTGAGACCCAAGGAAGAGAGGAGAAGTGCAGGGGCTGCCGAGGCACAGAAATGGCCGAGCACGTGTCACTGAAACACAAGGGTCTGTGAGCGGTGCTGTTACACTGCCTGGTAAAGACAGCAGTGGGAGACAGACATTTCACGGTTGGAAATCGGAAATGCTTATCAAGACCTCCAGCAAGCAGATCCAAGCGCCGTGTGCCTGCATTTCAAGATGTCCCTGCGGAGGCCCCAGCGCGAGGCCCTGTGCAGCATGGCATGCAGGCCAGCCTGGGCGGCCCAGAGCTGCCTGCAGGGAATTAACTCTGCCTACAGCTGACCTGCTAGGCTTATCTTTAAGGTGTATTCTTTACTGAAACTGAATAAAACCACACAGATAAAATCCCAGTAAACCCTGCATACTGCACAGCTATAGGGAACACAGGCACAGCGACCTGAGTTTCAATACATCTACATAGATGTATCACAGCAATGTAAGTTTCAGTACATCTATTTCTACTCAGTTATCATCACTCTAGCTTCCACAAGTTAAACTCTTAGCATTTTTTTAAGAACCAGCTCAGTAGACCTGTTATAGCTGCACGCACACACATTTATTACCAGTTATCTTCCTCAGCTGATCTGACTGCATGTTTGGGGTTATGACATGCAAGGGCTGAAGATACGCATTGCTGTATTTATTATTTCTGAATGAGAGATACATTTCTGGACTGGAAACTCTGCATTCAACTCAATTCATGGCCAAAGGTACGGAAATACTGTTCTACTTGTTGTTAGCCATAGCAAGGTAAAGCGTGCCTACAGAATGTAAACTACAAGTCTTTACTACCCATTGGAATTTAAAAACAATAGACATTGCTGGCCTGTGTCCACAGGACTCTGCAACTGTATTTTAAATCCACAACACAAATGCAGTATCTTACACACAGATAAACAAATCCACTTGATTTCTTCCTGGAGCTAAGTGCTCTGCTCTACATCCAGAGTTCTGTTTTAATCAGGTGAGATAAACCACAACCATTGTTAGTTCATATAACTGTGGTAAAGGATGTCACAAGAAAAAACAAGCAGTGTAGCTGGACATTGCATGCAGTTTTTAAAAGAACAACAATACCCAATTTGTTTGTTTGTTTGTTTTTCCCAAAATAAATTGCATTCAAAAAAACCTTGGAAAAACTTTTAGGACATTTTGAAAACCTCAGGTCTGATAAATGTAAATGTCTCAGAAAAGTTATTTTCTTACTATGGATGAAAACCATGGAACAATAAAAACATTACGCATACAATAAAAACTTTACAAATCAGATGCAAACACTCAGAAAGATATTCAACAAAACAATACTGTAACCTAAAAGGAGAATATGTAAATATTAATCTAAATCATACAGTTGCTGGAAACCACTCCCAGTCTTTTTCTGCATGTTAACCAAACCTGTGCAGTTCCAGTCACCTTTCTGGACCTGTCCCTTTACACAACCAAAAGTCTGGAAGCAGTAATGTAGTGTAGTAAACTAATCCTAGCCATTCCACATCATGCCATGAACGTGTTACAATAGAGCTGGAAGAAAGTGGAAGCACTCCTGCTGGCTCCAGCTAGCACTGTAGTTACAAGCCAGGTCAGGAGAGGAAAGTTTCCCCTGCAGAGTAAAACACAGCCAGCTTAAGTCAATCCCAAATTAAGCCATACAATTTTTCAGATAAAGCCTACCCAGCATCATTGGAAAACATGCATCAGTAATCCCAAGTGATTTCAGATGTGTGGAAGAGAGTTGTTCTAGACATCGTTTTGCCCCAGGATTCTAGATGGGAAGAAATAAACCCTCTCCAGGCATCAGCCTGCAGTGAAGGGCTAGAAAATCTTCTGCAATGTACCGCATAAGCTCAGATACAACTGAACAAACTCAAGAGAATCCCACATGAACAACTGGAAAAACTGAGTCCCAACTCCTTTGTTCATTTCCCTTCCTGCCCAAGAGAGAGCAGCAGAAAGCATCTAAACCTAAAGTCTGTGACTCCGTGCAGTGTACCTGCACGTGCACAACGTGATGGAGAGGGCAGTGATGTTCACCATCTCTCCCAGTAATGCTTGCCAGGAGATGGTGGATGGAGAAAATAAGGTATGGCAGAAATATCAGGCATACTGTCAGTTCTTTTTCCTCAGATGTAAAAAC
Organism: Oxyura jamaicensis; assembly: GCF_011077185.1. Lineage (NCBI taxonomy): Eukaryota > Metazoa > Chordata > Aves > Anseriformes > Anatidae > Oxyura > Oxyura jamaicensis. The sequence goes on along the minus strand of NC_048894.1, from coordinate 16,744,742 downwards.
ACTTGCAAGCCATGCAGGACAGGGAAACCTGTGTCTTGTGCTGGCTGAGCCAGTCTGACCATGCAAAGGGCTTGGTACCCTACAGCTGGCCACTTCCTCCTCCTGTAGCCAAGGAACATATTTGCTAAGTTACTGCACTTGTTCAAGCACAGTATAGCGAGCATAAGACATTTCTCCACCTAAAATCCTACTAAGATTACCACATTGCATTTAACAACTTAAATATAACAGAGAGACAGCAAAGCAGTGAGGAAACGACAGCTCAAGTGAGAGTGAGGGGGGCGAGACAGCAAAGGGAGGAGAGAGGGGGACTGAAAAAGAGAAAGAAAGGGAGAAGGAGAGGGAGAAACACGGCAGTAGCAAATTAGCTGTCTTCAGACTCAATACACTAAAGCTTCAGAAGTGTGACACACGTGAACAGTCATTAAGGAAATACCTGCAGTGACACTTACAGTCTCTGCAGTTTAATGCACTGACTTTTTCTCTTGTATTAAACCATTGCCACCGCTTACCCCTTCAGAGAAAAAAATGGCTTGTCACTTTGCAAACTAGGGAACAACCAACTGTGCAAAAATCTTTAAAAAGGAGGTACAATTGATCTTTGGTTTCAAATTTTGTAGCACTTTAAAGATACCACAATGTCAGGTTTTGACATCAGCGTTTTACAGAGAATATAAAGAAGCAACTGTGCCTTAAAAAGTGCTCCTTTCCACAGTTTTTCCTCTAAATTTATCAACTGCTTCATTTAATTAGCATTGCAAAATGCACCTAGAGCACCGAGTTCTTTATTCTCTTCACAGTGGAAAAATAATGAGATAGTGTGCATTAACAACAGTACACGGGGAGGCTCTGACTGGCTACGAGGAAACAATTTTTACTATGAGGATAATTAGGCCTTGGAACAGGCTGCACAGAGAGGCTGTGGAATGTCTGCTCCCAGGCATTTCCAAGATCTGGTGGGACAAAGCCTGGAGCAACCTGCTCTGAACTCAGTGTTGACCTTGCTTTGAGCAGTCTGCTGGACTACAGACTCGACAACCTCCCAGGGTCCCTTCCAACCTGAGTGACTCTACGGTTCTATAGTCTACTGACAGTTGCACTACAGTGAACCCCAGGATTTTGGCAGAAAGTTTTCAAGATTATAATTTTTTGAAAATAACATACATCTGGGACTTTCTTTCTAAGTACCAGGTCATAGCATTTAAGCACCATGTGATTAAATCAATGACGCGACTGATGATCTTTTAGTAAGTGCACTTTTTACATAAATGTATGAAGGGTGTGCAATAAAAATTAGCTAAAAAAGAAAAATCAAGCATCTCCTTTTTGGAATATGTGTTGCAAATAACCAACGGCTTTCCACAGATTTTCTTTTATAAATATCAGTAACAGCATAATAACCCATAGGCAACACTAGGGGTGTTTCTTCATGAAAGATGTTTCCTATTGACATTGTGTCTGTTTCTTGGAAAGGCATGGATTTGTTACAGCAGACAAAAACCCATGCAGCCCTAGAAAGCAGCTGCACACGCCCATGCAGTCAGCTCTCTGCAGGTGCAATGCAACCTCACCTTGAGATTGGGCTTTGACAGCAGTTTCAGCAGTTCTCTGATCTCGCTGTTCAGCGGCTTGCTCTGCAGCTCCTCAGCCAGCTGTGGGGGAGATTGAATTGACACAGAGACCATTAGGAAAGCATTGTTTTACCCAGTGCATCAGTGACAACCTAGAATCTATCTTGTTCAAGGTTATTACTTTCCAGTGTGTTCAAACAGAAGCCAGCATGAAGAAAAACACCATCAATCACCGTGCTTCTCTTTCTGGCCCTCAGCGGACCAGATTTAAGCCAGGCCTTTCGGCTCAGTTTAACACAAGTAATCATTTCTGGCACGGGTGCAGCCAGATCACATTCTGATTTATAGCAATGAGGGCAAATCCCAGCACTTCATTTAAGTGAATGGCCCTTCGCGTGCAGACAAAGGACTGCTTGTAAAAATGACTGGATCAAACTTTGACACTGTCTATAAAAAACTGTTTCGAATGAGGTGGTGAAATCCACACTGCTTCCAAAAACCCACAGTAGCTGTGCTGTTTAGGAGCAGGATAAGAAAGCAAAGTGCCCCTATAGCGCAAGCAATCTGAACCTTTTATTATGTTTACACATACAGTGGAAGCAGCTTGTTAAACGCGAAGCAGGTTAATCATAATATAGTTTGTAACAGGTCATCAGCAATTCAAGCCCCTAAAATGCACAAACTCTGTCCTAACAACAAGATCGGTAATTTATGTTTGGTTATATTACAAAATTGCGGTTTGGTGAACAATGGAGCAGCAGTCTAACATTTAATCCCATGGCTATTTGGCTCATGCCTTTAGTTTTTCTTATCACGACATTCTCAACTAATTTGGACTCAAGAGGCATATTTTACTACAGGATTTCAGACGTCAACTATTTTTCCAGAAGGAGGAAAAACTAAAACATATTTCACAGCACTGAACTTTGGTTTAAAATTCTGAAGTACACGGCTCATAATCCAAAACGTGATTTCAGATAATCGCTTATTTTCTTTGCACTAAATCACTATCATAAAAATGTCTCAAAGAAAGATTGGTTATTTGCAGCAAGTAATTTTATTCATCTAGGTTAATTTTAAAGTCTTACTTGCAGTTATATAAATTTTCAAAATAAACTTGTATAGAAGTACATTGAGCATAATTATGTATTATAGACAAGCCTAGAAGCAGTTACAGACAACATCAAACATAGCTTTAATGCTTCTTTTTTAACCTTCAAATTAACACAGAACTAACAGAACTGAAAGAAGAATTGATCACCTACACTCCCGTAGCCTTTATTCATGGACAAGAATGTTCATCAAATACATCAAAGTTAATCTTACCAATATATGTGCATTAATACAGAAAGATTAAGAAACAATCACTGTAGGAAAGGTCAGAATGGAAAATTTTCATATATCTAAGCCAAGTCTTGAGGTAATCTGCCTGCAATTTAGCCTGCATATTCTATGAAAAAACTCTGCAAAGATCTGCAAAGCTGAAAATGATCTGTGCTAGGAATGACAGCAGTTCAATGACACGGGCTCCCCTTTGTTCTCTTTTCCTTCTTTAGCTTGTACTACTCGTTGCAGAATAAATTCTATTCATGTGTTATTGATCAAGAGTAGTAATCACTCCATAAGAATGACTGCTTCAGCATTTCTCTCTCAGATGAAATGCGTACAAGCAGGTGTTAATTCAGCAGAGCTGGCATTTGCTTTGGTGGTACAAACATAAATGCAGGTACATCGTGTTTAGAACAATGAGAAAGGCAAAGAATATTTTGTTATTGCTTTAACAGATGTTTGAATCTCATCATAATTAAAAAAGAAAAAACTGTTCAGAGATGAAAAAATTAAAAATTTGTTTGCACTCACATCGTTTACAAGAGTTTTCCAAATATTCCCATAAGAATCTTCAAGGCTCTGTGTAGTAATACCTTGTGCTATCCAGAGAAGCAGGAAGACAGCAAGAAGATCTGTGTTTCCAGATCTGCAGACAGGTATCACCAGAGCTGCTGACTGGGATTCTGGCAGTCCAGGTCTGGCTTTTTATTTGTTGTTGTTGACATGCAGAGATCTGTGAGAGCTGCTAGCAGCTGTACAAGCTATATGGAATACTTTGGGTACACTGATATCATGCTAATCACCTCATATGCCAAAGATTGCAGGAAGAGCTGTCAGAGAAACTCTTCCAAGATTCTCTGTGGAAGGAACCCTAACATTTTAGCAAGGTCTTTATGAAAAGCTCCCACTTTTCTCCTGGACAGGAAAAACCAAACAATGAAGAGACACAGATTTGAGTGAGGCTGCAGATATGGGGAACACTGGGACCTGAGAGTTTAGAGTTTCTTGAGAAACTTCTGACTTCTTTCGTCAGTACAAGAGGCCTTATGTATAGTCTATACCCATTGCTCCAGCAATGTTTAATTGATTTGCATGGAATCTAGACTCCTGCAATGGACGCTGCTGCTCCAAAATAAAACTCAAACAGAATCTCTGATGGAAAAATCAGTCTAAAAGTCACTGGTGGTGAAGAGTGAGAAGGATTGGCAGCTAGGAAAATGAAAATGTTTAGACAAGAAGCCTCGTAACAACCGTTATCTCTGAAATTGATTCAAAAATCAGTACCAAAGGGAAGAGTAAAAACACAGGCCTTAAACATTTTAGTTGCATTAGCAAAACCTCAAATTTAGATTTTAAATCAAACAGGAAATACACACTTGGTAATAAGAATATCTCCTTCTTTGTTTAACTATAGAACACCTACTATCATTAGGAAAAAATGTTAATTTAAAGCCTACGGAAAAAAAGCATGTCAACATCAACATGCTTTTCAGTCCCTGACGCTGACAATTAGTCAGAGAAATGTGCCAAAAACTGAACAGCACTTTAGTCCTAAAACTCCATGGGTTTTGGCGTTACAAAACACCCTGCATGTAAATTCACTTCCTCAAAGTTTGCTGATAACTACTGAAATATACCAAATCCTGCCAAACGCTAGCCTGACTTCAGCTGCTAGAGGACATCCCTGGTCTGTGGGACGGTGCCCCTGAAAGCAGCTGCTCAGCTGCACCTATGAAAAAATGAAGTGCCTGCAAAAGGATCATTAAAAAGCAGCTGTGCTTAAAAAAAATAGGCAGATGTCTAGAGATATTCATGTCCCGACACGTGTACTTTCTAAAAATACTACCATATATACATAATAATACATTCACAGGGTAGAAAAAACCCTGACCCTTCTTAACTGAAGAGTGACAGACTACTTCAATTTGGGGATTTCCAACGCTATACAATTTAAATGGAGCTGAACAAAGAATGAGGTTGCTCAGCATTTCTGAAAATATCAAGAACTAGGTTCTGCATCCAAAAATAAGAAATGATTCTTATTAAGAATTTTAGCCCAGAGATCCATAACGCAAATGTTAACAAGGATTATTAATATGTCATCAGGAACTTAATGAAGAGAATTTCAACCAGCTTTCTAATTTTCAAAATTACTATCAACATTATTCAAAGCTACTTAATGGTTAAAAAAATATTCCTAATATATGCCTGATGTCAAAGCTAATGCATTATTATACCTAGTATGCTATAGGATATAGCTCCCTTCCTACTGAAACGTGATTAAATTACATTATATACCTTTTTCAATAGACTTCAAATGTTTAATTTAGTTTTTCTTTAAAATGTTATTGTTCTCTATTCACAACGTGAACAATTACTCTAATTTCAAAATCAAACGATATCAATTATAGAAAAAGATAGTTAAGATTGTAAAACATCTATACCATATCTGAAGTTTCCAACAGGCTTTATTTGAAACAGATCCTAACACATACTACCTTTTTCAAAAAACAACGTGAAATCATCAGGTGCAACAAAGATTTCTGGATTTCACCTAAACCACAGTTTATTAAACATTTCTCTGTCCTGGCCTACCTCAAGTTCAGTCATAGTTTATACAGGTGTGTGCACAATTCATCTGAATCGTAGAATTAACCAAATAGAAAGAAATGGCAGGTTGGATTTTTTTCTTTAAAATAAAAATTATAGTAACAGGAAATTAACTACTCCATCAATGCCGACCACTTTTACAATTTATTTTTTGGTTATGAAGGTAATTTGGAAAGCTCCAATATCCATAAATCACTACTGTACTTTTTCTTAAATAGTTTTTGTGTGTGTGTTTTGTTGTGTTTTTTTTTTTTTTTTTAACAAGCCTTCTTCCTAGGCATTTCATATGCCTCATTTCTGTAGCATTATCTGTCATTTTTCATGTTCTGTCAGCGGTACTGCTATCTCATTTGTCTTTATTTTTCCAAAGCATTCCTCTTGTCTGTGACTTTCTCAAAACACTAATAGCTGACAGCTTTTTCCCTCCCCGTAGAATTCCAACCTGTAATTTCTATTACGTAGTTACCAAAGCAGAACAAGAGGCTATCTAAGATGCAATGTTTTTATAACAGGCAAGTGAATAAAAATCAAAGTAATATCAGCAACAAGCCCAGTGATGACAGCACCTTTGGAAACATTTGCAGCTTCTTATGATTTCAGCTCAGAGGATTACATTCATATGTTTGCACTATGAGGAGTTCTGCTTGCAGACAGTTTTTTGGGAGACTTGGTACCAGTGATCTCAGCAGGGGACACTTACATCATCTGCCAAGGCTGCTGCGCTGTGGAGTATGGGCACAGGGTTCTGTTTTTCATAATAATGCAGTTTTTCATGGATCTAGAAGACAATAGCACAAAACGATAAGTTTATTTAGCAGCACGAGAACCATTACAAAATACCCCCGTTGAGCTAACTGATCTGTTGAGTGTCTGTAACTAGAGAAACATCCTTATAGTAACCTACAGGCAGCAATCATGTACATGTAATTCATCATCATCCTCTGTTGAAGTGCTAAGAATATGAAATCAGATGGAAAAAATGCTCAGTATGTAGACCAACCCACAGAAAAACTAAACATTTGTGATTTTTCTCTCCCAGCTTTCTATGTCCATATTTCTAACATATTGCTTTAAGTATCAATTACATTTTATATTGCTGCTGAAAACACAAAGCATAAAGTGTTTATCCCCAAGATGGATATAAAAAACCCTGTAAATTATGATTTATGAAGTGAAATAATAGCCTGCCACCCACATCTTGACAGACAGCTTGGTGGAGCGGCTGCCGTCATTAAAATAATTCAGAAACAAGGGCAAAGTAGTGCTAATATGAATTCTAACACATCTGAAAGAAAAAGGCAGTCCTTCAGCAAGCTGAAGTCATTTAGGAGCATTTAAAGTTTTTAATGAGGAGTCATCAACATTAAAAATGCAGTGTGCTTTGGTTCTTTCAAAAGGGGAAAGGATATACCATCATTTAAATATACAGCCTCTTCCCTCCTCCACAAGTCATGCATTTCAAAATTTAGATTTTTTCCAGTGTGAAAGCTTAAACGAGCCAAAATATTTTAAAGCTTCTAAAAAGTTTCTTACAAGTGATTTCAGAATGACATGAAGTAACATATTCAACATTCAATTTCATTTACACGATTTTCCTCAAGATACACAGATACACCAATATGAATTCAAATAATAAAAAAGAAAAAACGACGACAGCAGTCTGAACTGATGCGAGCACACCTCACCCTTAGGTTACTGCTGCAGCCCCGCTCCTGTGAAGGAGGCATGGGCTCCAGATGGTTGGAGGAGTTGCAGACACAATCTCTGTGCTTGGCAAGACGAGAAATATGAGGTCTGGCAAGGACCACTGGGCTCAGAGCTTGGCTGAAGAGCCCCTCGTGTCCTAGCGGTATGGGAACCCCGATGATACCTTATCTTTTCCCAGCGCTCCACTGGGAGGGGACTGGCTCAGTGGCTGGGCAGCCAGGACAGCAGTAAAGAAAGAACAGCCCAAGCAGTCCTCTCTGCACACCGGCAGCGTTCAGCATCGACGGGGTCGTGTCCGCACTGCACCGTTTCCTCCAGCCTCCCCTCCTCTCACACTTGCTTTTCCTCCGCTGACTCGTTCACCCGGCATCATCGCTCTTCTCACTCCCCAGGACTCCCTTGCTCTTCTCCCCAGCCCCTTCTTTGGGATTCAATCCGAACTCCTAACTACACCCACGACAAGCTCATGCTACGCAAGTGATGCTTGCCGGTTTTATTGTTTCCTGCTGGCTTCGTAACAGCCCATAACATGTCTGCTCCTACAGACTACAGGACTAAAGGTCCCTTGAAGTGAAGGCCATCTGATACTGTGTTGACGCCATGTGCCATAACAAGATCTAAGTCGCGGTTGATTCCTTCATCGTTTCTGTAATCCGGGTATGATGGATTCTCCAAGTAGTTTGCCACAGGATGCTGAAGCTCTGAAATGCCAAGGTGAAGCACGAAGACAAAACAGTCGCTCAGTTGCTATTGTAAAAGGATCCATTCTGACCAGGATTAGTGCTTCATCTAGACCATCAGCGCAAAGCACTATTTTCTCTGGAACGAGAGTCTGAATTTTACATAGCTTATGTAGACATTGTTTACTCTGAGAAGTAAGAGTAATCCATATTGGATGTGACAAAGTATAAGTGACTGGAAAACTTCATATTTCTAGCTTACAAAGCACAGAAACTAAACAAAACAAGGAGCTGCAGCTCCCTGAGTTTAGCTGAAATTTGTGATTTACTTAGACTGTGAACTTGAGTAACTAAAAGGCATAATAAATCAAAAAGTCTCCTATCCATCATTTTTTGATTGCTTCAGCCAACATCTTGATTTTATCCAGGCTGAGCTTCCGTCAACTCTGAGGTTAAAAGCAGTCACCTCTGCTACCTTCTACTTGCTCAAAGAAAATAGAGGAGCCACTTCCAATGGAGCTGTTCTTACCCTGGACAACCTGAAAGTGTCTTTACCAGTGAAGTTTACAACGATACCACAGCATTCTTGCACAACCTCTCTTGGAAGAAGTGTAATAAAATTGTAAATTAATGCTAGAAAAAATGGGGTTTTAAGAGCATGTCCTATGCAACTTCAACAAGTTATTGGCTCTGCCTATAACCTGCAAAAGGTTGAAAACCAATTTTTGTTTTCCTAACAGTGGCTACCAGAATTCAACTAAGCATTTAAGGAAATCATTACGATTTTAATTGATTACAGTGGAGTTGTGGAGAATAACTGCCTAAACAAATCTGGTGCAAACAACAGAAGCTAATCAAGGAAGCAGGAAAATCGAGCTGTAATTATGAAATGGTTCTGCATTTTAGGCTTTGCTACATCTTGGAAGTAGAAGTTTTATTAATTTACTTTACTGACACTGTGACTGCCTCTAGTGAGAAACTTTACATGTTCTATGGAAAAAAAGACACAGCAAACTCAGCACGTTCCCATTCAAGTTGCAGTACAGGTGGTGTCTTTTTCTAAAAACATCTGACATGATTTAATGGATAGTATTTTGCTTTGTTTGCTAAATTAATCTTAGTGTGTTTTTTAGCAGATCTTTGTGAGGCAAAATCCATCTTTCAGCTCTTTGTAATTTGAAGGAGTTGCATAAGCAAATTTAAAACAACAACAACCCAAAAAACCCTCTGGTCTGTGCACAAAGCTGCAATCAGAGCACAATACAAGGATTACCTTTCAGATCAGTATAAAATTACCATCATAACATTAAAATGCTACTTCCTACTGCTCTCCTACAGATACCGCCTACCTCTAACTTCTGGATAACCGATGCATTCGTAATATATGCAGCACTTATACATAATAGCTTCCTGAATGCAGTAAGACAGGAGATTTGGTGCAATTCAACTGACAAAGCAAAAGTTCCAGCGAGGCAAAAATATGTTTTCAGGAAGCTTCTTTTCTCCAGGTGTCCAGAAATACGTGCCAAGATGATCTGCTCCAGGATTTTCCCACAGATCACAGTTAGGCTAACAGAGCTGTAGTTCCCCACGTAGTATTTTTGGCCTTTTTTTGAGGATGGGTGCAGCACTTGCCTTTCATCTCTGTTATCTTTCAAGGATGACTGGGCACACTTGCAAACTCACCTGGTAGATTCTGAATTCCCCAGACTTCATGGTGACAGATGATTGCATTCATGTCTACCACCTTCAGAAAAACTGCAATGTGCACTGCTGAAATTTGCGGTAACTTCTCCACATACTACCTTTCAGCTGATTATTTTCCTAAATATGAAATTTGTAAATCCTGCTAATATATCCACAACTAACATTATATTTCCAAAACTCAATTCTTACATAACTAGAATTTAATTTTTAAATCTGTGGATTTAGTGACAGCATTGATGAAAGCTTGAAGATAGTTCAAGCTCTGCAAACCCAGTTGAAAAGCAGAAAAGGACAGTTCAGGTCCTTTGCCCCTTTGGAAATCTCACTCAATGAAATTAAACAGTAGTAGAGATTGAAATAATCCTGAAATACTTCGAGAGAAGTGGGAGTGGTCTCAATACAGTAGAAGAGAGAGCATTTACTATGCAAGATAAACCATTTCATATTTGCAACCATTTGTTTGAGCTTCATTCTAAGGAATTCTATTTAACGTGAAAAGCAAATGTGTCTTGTATTCTGTGGCCATAGTACATGTCCAGTGATTTTAACATTATTGTCATCCCTCTAGCAGAAACCTAGGGTGAGTCTAGGCCTATATCATGCTTTATTTATGACTACCTATCCTTTTCACTGTGGGGTACCTTGGGTAGACTTTTGAGGCTCTCCACAAACTGACAATCTACTTTGGAGAAATATCCCAAGAGGGAAGAATAATCATTTCCAAATTTATGCAATTTTGGCACATTGTAGGCAAGGGAAATTGTGTCTGGATTTTCGCAGAGAGACTGAATTAAAGTTTTCTGTAACAAAGTAAAGAGAAATATGTTTTCTGCAGTGTCCCCAGCCTGGACTATTTCAAGAGCCACAGAGAGCTTTCTGAGTCAGAAGAGCCAGTATCTTGAGCAAGGAATCCTACTAAGCAAGCCTACTTTCTCTTTCAGATTTCTTACATTCCAGGTACAGATGCGGTATCTTTTGGCTGAAAACAACACAGGGGAGGGGGTAAGTATATACACAGAATGGTAACATCAGTTTTCAGTACCCCACCTCCTTCTGGGAAGGAACCCCCTTTATAGAAGAATAGTGTTACTAGTATTTAGTGGGGTCTGATACAGTTGTCTTAGCAGGACTTTTCTGAAAGGCTTTACAGAACAATGCAGTCGTTTCAAAGAAGCCACAAACTCCACACCCGGCTCCATAAAGGGCAGCTTGTAGCTGTAATGCAGTCTGAGATTTATCAGCAATCCAACAGGAAAATTGTCACCTGTGAAGTTTCTGGAAAACTTAAGACTGAGCTCCAAAATGGATCACTTTCCCATAAGATGGATCCACACAAGAACTGCAACGTCAGGCATGTCATCTCATTTTTCTGAACTTACAGAAACACATTCTTTAACTGCCAAGGCAAGCTGAGCACAACTGAGGGAGGCATCCCATAGCTGAAGGAATTAGTTGTGGTAGGTGATCTGCAGCAACCTGGACAACAACCAGGCATCCAAAGACCCTGAGGAAGTCCAGTGCACGTGGTCTATGCGTGGGAAGTCTGTACGGAGCAAACCAATGTTGTATGTCAACACTGGCAGTACTGGATTGGACAGACACTGAGGCACCATCTGTGACTGACCAGCCAGCCTAGGCGATCTGAAGAGAATCTCTCTTCCTCATGAATCAATTAACACCGTGCCTCATTTGTCTGTCCTTCATCCCTGATTGACCTGGAAGTGCAGGGGGCATCTGAGGAAGATGATCGTGACAACGAAAATGCGGTGCCTCAGAAAGAAGCAGCGAGAACACTGGCACTCGGAGGTTTACTTGAGACAGTCGCACAGGGAAAGCAATTGAAATACTACGCAAGAGTGACCTGTTCTGAGACTAGTCTGACAAGGTCACAAAGGCACTGACAGATTTCATTTGTCTTAAAGAAATCTCCTGATGAAAATCTCAGGCCTGTAAGCAAACGTCTCTTATTTTAAAATAAAAAAGCATCTATTTTACTTTTTCTGTGTTGAGAAAACCAAGACAGACCTTAAGTCAGCAGTCGATGATCCTGGAGATCCTGCTTGTGCTTCTCTGTGCCTTATGCACACTCCCTGTGTACTGAACTGTGTATGTTTCTACATGCACCTTCTCCTATCACATTCCTTTTTATAGGAAAAAATACTTCATTATTGTTAAATATCCAGCTGTTGACATTTTTAACAAGCATGTCCTTCAAGAACAGAGGGTATGCCTGTGTATCTATGTCTCATGATACTCCTAATTTCAGAAGGAAAAACTGTGTTCTCATTCTAGTGTCACCAAAGGAACACAAATGTAAATTATTAAATGCATTCCTTATGTAGTATGCCATCTCCTTTGCTCAAAAGCAATGAGATAAGAGCTATCAAAATTAAGACGCATTAATTGGGAACACTTCAGAACAACAGCTATTGTTGTTTTCCCAGTCTGGAAAGCAAGCAAGTATACACCTGTCAGTATGGATTAAATGCAGAAAAAACACCTGACAGGGAGAACTGGTGAGGTTGTTTATACTGGCCATTTTGAAAAGAGACAAGAACAGACAAGAAAGAAAAGGTGTGAATGCAGTTAGGCGTGGAATTAGTGGCACGTGAATTCATCAGTAGTATTTAGTCCAGATGTAGTCCTTTTAAAGTAAAAGTTGGGGTATGAGACTATTACAAGGTGGTGAGCAACCAATTTCCTCTTCACTGCCATGTTCCTAAATGAATGTCAGTCTGTCTATTCTCTATTTGTAAATGGAAAAGTAGCATTTCCTTACTTAATGTACGGTTAAAAGCAAGACCAAGTAAGTGCCTTGAAAATAGCGTGCCACAAATTTACATTTGTTTGGGTGCTATGGAACATGTTGGGGTAGCTGATGAAGTGCAGACACATTAATCAGGAAGAAATGAACAGATGTATCCTAAAGCTTTGGTTTAATATGGAAATTTGACTAATGTAACCTCTCTATATGCACATCCAGAAATTGAGCAGAACAATTTTGGAAGATGACAGAGGCCATACACACAATGGCAACACCTCACCCAACCCTTTCTTTGCCCACAGCCAGGTAACCGAAGATAGGTTCTATAGATTTCTAGCAATACAAACTACTTCTGGTATGAGAAACTGTACTCTGCCAGCAGTCCTTTGTGGCATCTCCTCAGGGCCATGAGCAGAGCAAGTACCCCACACAGAACAGCCAGGGCACCTGAGAACGACTCACTGCAGTATGCGATATGTTCAACAGGCAAATATTTTGGTCTAGCTGCTTCAGGGGAGTGCCCTTAAACCTGGCTCCCACCCCTTTTGGTTATCCTACAGGCACAGGAGCAGCAGCCTTGCATGAGACAGGTTGATGTCTACATCTTGGTATGCTCTGCTGAAGCTCCTGTTCATCCACAGGAGTACTACCTATAATAGTTTCCTTCCTTTTTTAGTGCTGTTCCTAATCAAGAACATTTTAATTGGAGAAAAAACACGTGGGCAGGTTGTGGTGTATATAAAACTATAGTCACATACCCTATAAACAGAGTGCTGTGCAGTTCATTCATGCAGTGAGACATACAGCATGACCTAGAAGTTCAGTAAGAATCAGTATTCCCTCCATCCTACAGAGCACGTTCTCTAATAGAAAGCAGGGCCACAGGGAGCTTCGAGGGGTCATAGAAGTTCATCCAACGACCTGAAGAAAAATCAGTTGTACTTAACAGCTTAACATTTGCTCGCAATGCCCACTCTGAAAGATCTTAACTGCACTTACGATTAGGAACATTTTTATTTTTTTTTTCAGTAAATTGATTTCCAAACTTTTCACCCTGTCCTGGAGAACAAATTATCTGCTTTGTCTTTTTGATAACCTCTTCAACAGAAAAATGTAGGTACCTTTCCAGTCATTTCTAAACTAGACCTAAACTCTTCCAGCCTCCCCTAATGGATCATATGTTGCAGATCAGTGACCATTTCAACTGTTCTCTTCTGAAATTTCTATGTTCTACTTAATTACTGGGCAAACCTACTCTTGAATAGAGAAAAAGGAATAATTCTTGTCTCCTATTTGTATTACCCTATGTGGCTGCTGCTTTCATATAGTTTGCAATCCACCTAAGACCAGTTAGTAGCTTTTTTTCTTAACTACTGATAATCAAGAGTATGTCATCTAGTTTTCATAGAGCTGATCATTGTAATTCAAGTAAAACTACTATAAGGTTAAAGATTAAAATGGCAATTATATGCCATTTTCATTTCCTTCTTCACTGCCATTTACAAAAAAAGTACTGTAACATCTTTGTGACTTTAACCCCTTTATAGCATATCTTGTGAAGTGCTGCCCTTTTCCTTCCTTAATTTTTAAAAACTAGTGTTTTACATATATATATACACATATTTAATATCGCTAAAGTTTGTCTTCTTTATCCCAGAAAAAAAAAGATAAAGGACTAAAGAATAGGAAAATTCTGGTCTTAATGCATATGAAAGCATGTGTTAATAAAACTAATACATTAGCTATTTTATTTTTGCAATGTCAAGCAGAACAGATTAAATACTGGCTACAACCCCACTTATTCCTTGCAGAGTTTCTTAAAATGTTTATTTTTCTGTAAGAAACACTTTTCACTTTGAATTCATTGTTCCTTATACAATAAAATAAAGCTGCTATTATATGAGATTTCACAGACTTCATTCAAACACGCTTTTTTTTTCAGTAATAAGAAAAGGTTTTGATGACTTTGCTTATAGGAAGAGGGTCCCTAGATAGACAGAGGAAGTTCAGACCAAAGCCAAACAAGTTGCACTTGCTCCAAAATAAATTTTCCTGCCCCTTTAGAGTCAAACAGCTTACATGGCTACCGTATACAGTATTTCCAAAATTGTTTTTCTGCACTTTTAACCCTGTTTCTAAAGGAAGGAGCATCAGAACAATTCCAAATTTGAATGAAGCAACTCTCTTGTGTAAGCTAAGGACATGAAGTTCTCAAACAGAAATTTATTTTTATCATTAAAAAGAGAACAAATAAGAACATCAAACTTTATCCTTTGAAACAAGCAGCCTTCAAACATGAGTCCATGGATGTTGAAAGAACTCTACAATTTTAATGCACTACCCTTCATAAATCTGAAAAATAAACTTATCAAGTTCCCATTTGAATTTGTTGAAAGTATACCAGTTCTTTTCTGAAAAGTACACACTGCCCTGTACAAAACTACATGAAATTTGGTGTAAGTTTCAGGAAGAGTTTCAGAACAGCAATACTGAACTTGGTTAGGACTCCAACTCATAAACTGCCCTTTCCACTTTATGTCTCTTCACCCTTCTGTCTACATACTGTCCCTCAGTGGCACTCTTTGCCCACTCTCCCATTAATAAAATACTTTTATTTAAGTATCACTACTTTAATAAAAACTTTATGAATGAAAGTTTCAGATTGAAAAGAAACATATTTTGCGGTGGGGTACATTAGTGTTTTTATTTCTAACCCTTCCTTTCATGAAGACAATAAGGATTCATCATTCACAAAACAACAGACCAAATCTTTTAACAAAAGCAAATTTCCTCTCACTCTGCATAAAAAGCTTCAGCATTTATGCTGTATCAGTGACCCACAGAAAGGCTTCTGTGCAGCACTGCATAGTAAATTGATCACCTACAGAACAAAACTGTCAAAGTCATACAGCCTTTACTGCAATTTGAAGTGGTAATAATACTCAGGATTATGGCACCATTTTTTCTCTAAAGATTTCAGAGCACATTGCTGAAGAAACTAAGCATCAATTTCTTCATTAAAGGGAAGACAAGGACTTAGGAGGAGCTGTTGACTCCCTTGAGGGTAGAGAGGCCTTGCAGAGAGATCTTGACAAATTAGAGGGCTGGGCAATCTCCAGCCTCATGAAATTTAACGAGAGCAAGTGCCGGATTCTGCACCTGGCAAGGGGCAACCCCGGCTGTACGCACAGACTGGGGCGAGAGGCTGGAGAGCAGCCCCGCGGAAAGGGGCCTGGGGGCTCTGGTGGAGGCCAGCTGGCCACGAGCCAGCCGTGTGCCCTGGCAGCCAGGAGGGCCAGCCGTGCCCTGGGGTGCGCCAGGGAGGGCATAAAGCTGGCACAGAGCCTCCAAGGGAGGGCTACAAATATGGCAAAGGATCTAGAGGAGAAGACATATGAGGGTCCTGGGTTTGTTCAGCCCCGAGCAGAGCAGGCTGAGGGGAGGCCTCATGGCGGCCTGCAGCTCCCTCACGAGGGGAGCGGAGGGGCAGGCGCTGAGCTCTGCTCTCTGGGGACAGCAACAGGACCCGAGGGGACGGCATGGAGCTGGGACAGGGGAGGGTCAGGCTGGGTGATAGGGAAAGGTTCTGCACCCAGAGGGTGGTCGGGCACTGGGACAGGCTCCCCAGGGCAGTGGTCACGGCACCGAGCCTGTCGGAGTTCAAGAAGTGTTTGCACAATACTCTCAGACACAGGGTCTGACTTTTGGGTGGTCTGTATGAAACCAGGAGTTAGACTCGGTGATCCTTGTGGGTCCATTCCTGCTTGGGATAGTCTCTGATTCTATGGCTAATCATGGACACAAAATGTTCTTAAATATTCTAGAATGACTTCTAATGAGAAAAAAGTAACTTTTTTTTTCACCTTCCAACTTCAGATAGTGAGACGAATAACGTAACAAATTACAGCATTTTCCTGACATGACTGTCATATAAACAACATATCTAAGTTACTTTTCAGATACCATTTTAATTGAAGAATACTTCATGCAAGCAACATTGCAACTCACACTGAAGCCCTTCAGTTATGAGAAACAATACTCAGTAAAATTGCACAGAAAGTAATTAAATACAGATGGAATAATCCCTATCGCAATAATCAAAGGGGTTATGTTTCTACAGTAATTCTAAATACAAAAGTTGAGGAAAAACTTACCTTATTCAAGACACTGATGAACTTAGACTGATCAGAATATATATACATATGTCTACAGTATTTCAATCCCACATTATAACAATAAACTTTTTTCCTCTCTTTAAAAAAAAAAATCTATTTTTTCCCACTTAAATACAGTCTTGTAATTTCCTTTTTAGTTATCAGTTGACTAACAAAGACTTGCACGATGTATACCTAACCAACTAGAATTATTATGTATAAGAAATATTAGAAAGAATTGATCTAAAACATCAGAAATGAAAATTTTCTTCAAGTCTTGGTATCTGACAGATTTTAAGAAACATAATGTTTTTTTTAGCTTTATCACAAACTTTTTTTAATGGCATAAGTATAGTGTTACTGTTCTTTTATAGCCCAAAGGGCAAAACTTTTGCTATGATACTTTAAAACTCCAGATCTTATTAAATTTGAGAGAAGGATGTTTTTTCTTTTCTGTAGTCTGCTTTCTTTACTACAGAATAACATAATCTTTCTTGAATTTGAATATCAGATTTGCATATTTCAAAGAAAAAATCTTTTTTAAAAAGAGAAATAATTATACTACTTAACATGAACTGAGAAGGGAAAGAGACAAACTGGATGCAGCTAGAAAGAACAGAAAGATGATATCAACAGCTAACTGAGTATCTTTTGTATGCTATCATGCTATCATCCTTCTAAGCACAAAACGTACGAGCAACAAATGTCATCTTACTTCTGAAAGACATTTAGGAAAACTGCAAGCCTGAACATTTCATGACATGCCATTAAATTTGATTATCTAATTCAGCAAATTGAAAGGAAAAAAAAAATATTCCATTATTTCCCACTGCTTTATGTTGGTTGGTATGTTGATTAGCAAAGAGACATAAAGTGAATTGGAACAGAAATTTACTATACTTTCTGAGCCAATACCAGTTCATGTTAAATGAACTGGTTAATGCTAATTAAAGTTCATGCTAATACCAGTTCATGTTAAATTATTCCCGGAGTCAGAGTGAGGACGGAAGAGGTAACATGCCAAGAATATGGAGACAGTGCTTAAAACAAAAGAAAAAAAAAATCAAAAGAATCAGAGATTTTCAAATAAAGAAGCTACCACGATGCCTTTTAAATGAACGACTGTATGGTCCTGCTTTGTCAAGTAATTACAGATGAAGAAGCTTTAAAGTGAGATAGAACTGAAAGCTGAGAATTGTTGATGGAAGCCTGCTAAGAATGGGAAGAAGTACTGCACAAGAAGAGCAGAGCGCGTAGTCTCAAAATCACTGCTAGTAGACTTGAAAACGAAGTTTAGGATGTCATTTAGATGCTAAAACCAGAAGAAGTATGTGCCTAGATAGAATACTTCTCTTCAAAAATGCCTTGTCCTTTCCTTCAGAAATTAAAAGGGTTATATAAACACTAAGAGGTTCTCATTTGCCCCAAAGTACATTTTACTTGTAAACAATTTGTTTTTGTAATCTTCAGTTCTTCCAATGCTACTTTTTTAAAGCATTCATCACAAATTTGAATTGAGGTCTTTACTTTTGCATCATTACACAGAACCTGATTTCCAGCGATTTTTCCAAAAGCAAGTGATCCCCACCGTTCTTTTAACAATATGAATCTAAAGGAAAACTTTCTTAACCATGCTTAGCAAGTAAACAGATTTCTAATGTGAATGAAAGCTAAACTGTTCTTCTCATTGTCTGGCAGATTTTTTTTTACTCCACTCTTTGTGTATCTAAGATTTTACAGAAATGCCCGCTGAATATTACTTAAAGAAAATAGACAAACAGGATTCTCTGCGTACAGACTGCAAAACCTTGGCACAGGCTTGTGCTTTTTCTCTGTCACTACTCAGGCAGAGCGCGCTACATTTAAATAACGAAGAGTTCAGTTTATTCCTGCTTAGTAGTAAACACATCCTTACAGTCCTGTAGTCAATGCAAGTTAGTCCTAGTTCCAATTCCATTCATGTTGCCTAAATTCCTAATAATATTGAGAAGACTGCTTCTATACGGTTCATGATGCATAATTACACTACTCAAAACTCAGCAAACTTTAATCACAGATAGGGACATATATCCTCTGAGATAAAATTAAATATACACACACATATATTTATCAATTAGCACCATCTAGTGGGGTCGGTACATTTTATGCGATATGAGAAGTATGCAGCTCACTGTTCAGGTTTTTCTACATTTTCTGCAACATGTTATGATTCAGTGCAGGTCAAATAATTAATGAAATTCAGATTAAAAAAAAAAAAAAAAAAACTGTCTCATTTAATTCATAGCACTGTATTACTCCACTACAAATCACATTTTAAGAAAAGTACTGACACTGAAAGCTACAAGTACATACACATGGAAATTTACTCATGGGAGAAAAAAAACAACAAACTTTTAGACATTCCTAGACACGCAAAACACAATTACTATTTCATTACTGTTTTGTATTTTGACTCATCTGTTCTCCTATTTAAAGACTGGTAGATTTTCATTGAGAAGAAGCTACTTTGAAGCATGCAAACAATGAGAACACTTTTATTTAAAGAACAATAAGGTCTTCATCATCAGAGCATAATTATGTTGTAAACACAAGTATTGATAAAATCAGATCAAAGTGTCACAAACACAATGCAAAATGCCAATATAATTACAGATTGAAAAATTCCAAGTAATTAATTTGAGAGAAGTTCCCTACACTAAAAACTGATACTCAGAACTAACCATGTTCATTTATCCTATTTCTCAAATATGAACACTATAAATTGATTTTCTGGTCAGTTTTACATTAAAAGCTGTGGGGACTTAAGTTATGCAACTTAACTGTTGTGCAAACTTAATTATGCTGAAGAATTTCAAATGCAAAAGCTACCTTTAGAAGTCCCCTGTGCATCAACTGTATACAAGAAAGCCTCAAAAATCAAGGCAGCAGCATGTGAGGATGCTTAAATGCAACACTGAGAAACGCCAGGCAGAATCTATCAGCTGCCAACGGCAAGCTAACTACAGGTCTTACTGCTCCCTTCTCTCTGTGCCTGCTTCCAATTCACATTAAATAAATAAGACAAAACAAAATAGAAAACAAAAGCATATTATCACTAAAGTAAGCATGTGCTAATAATAGTACTAGGAGAAAGAATTTTAAGCACTTGCTTGAACGCTCTAATGAAACCGTGGCCATGAAAACAACAAAGAATGCCTACAAGGCAATGATTTGCATTCCTACTTTAATTTGTTTTTAAAACAAAAGTAATTGACAGTTAACAATTTTCCAAACAGATCACAACAAATCAAGTGGAACTTGGACAATGAGGGACATCTTTGCTGAAATCCCAGACCTAAAGGCAATATGAAAACTTTAAGTTGGAAATCTTAAATAAATAAGTAAAAGACCATTAAAAAAAAAAAAAAAAAAAAAAAAAAAACACTATACTGGTTAGTAAAGGATGGTCTTCTGTTCTTCCCTGCTATCCCTACTACATGTGGTGCTAGGGGTAAGTTTTATTTTTGTTTCTGAGAATAATGGTAAACTTAGTAAAAATTCAGAAAAAAAAAATATGAGGTAAATATGTAAATATGCAGAAAAAAATAAGATCAATAAAAACAGCAATGGAAGATTTCTAGTGAGGATGTTACAAGTCACGAAATCTAAGAAGAGAAGATGAAGATGCCTGCACAGCACACCCAGGTGTCAGGGTACAACTAATTTATTTAAACTAAACAGAAATAAAGAGATTCTAATAAATGAATTAATACAAACAAAACCAAACAAGGGTTATAATAAAAGTTTTCATTAAAATAACAATGAAGACAGCCTCTGAATTTCATTTAAAAGGATAGAGAGTTGTGTTAGGAATAAAATGTCCCAAATAAGTACAACCAGATAATGAAATGGTGGTAATGGATAGTACTGTTCCCTCAAATCTTCCTGCAGAGGACAAAGAAACACCAACAGTGAAATGGAATGTGAGTTGTAGGGTAAAGAAGAATGTGAAAAATAATAACAAAATACTGAAAAAACTGTGCAATAACTTAGGAGAGATTCTTCTCCTTACCTTTTCAAGTCACTTCACTTCAGGTTTTTGCACCAAACCATCCAAACATGCAAACTGATTTTAAAGGAACCTTCAAATCTAGCAAACATTCATTCTTTTTTATATCAGGAGTAACACAAATCTATTTGTACAGGTGTACACAATTACAGCCTTGCTATAGCTTTAACTTTCGGCAAGCAGGTAGAGTAACAGCAGAAATTGCCTCATGATGGAGGAGGCGACAGGAACAAAAATAACAGAGCTACTACTAGCCACTACCGTTTTAAAATAGAATATATAGATTACAAGACTACAAGATTAGCAATTTTATTCTACAAGAAATAAGGATCTATGAAAATACAAACCGGTGATACAAAAGTATCAACTACTGGGATGCCAAGAGATTTCCTGATAGTTTCCAGACAGGAACTCCCCACCCCGGCCCCATTTATTTCAAGTAGGATTCACCCAAAGCATCAGCCAGCATGATTTAGCCTGATTTATATTGCATTTGGATATGCACCACTAGCAATAAACAGAAGTTTAAATAATATCAGGAAGAAGTATCACAAAATCAGGTAGTATTTTGCACCATTTTATGGCATAGACGAGTTTTAACATTAACAGAACAAAAGGAAAAATAATATTTCTTTCTGTATTACTTGAAGATTTTTCTTGCACTTAATAAATTAAGAAATTACAAATATCCACCTAAACTCAATGGAACTGCCCCAGGTCAACTGAAATACAGTGAAGCACCCTCTAAGTGTATCCGTCTTTGGATGATCAGTCTCAGTTAGACTGAGAACAAGAGGCTGCTCTTAACAACATTCTTAGAAGTCTGGAAAATCAGCGGAAAAACTGAAATAAGTAAAAACCACCATGACATTCCCATGGAGAAGGCATGACAGAATGGTTAAGAAAGTGTTAACAGGAATAACAAAAGGAGAATAGATGCACAGAACATAAAGGGAATTAAAGATCTGTCATCGATTTAAAACTAATTTAGCAGTATGAGAGTAAATATAAAATAATCCACTTCTAAATTAAATAGCAATACTCAGAAAACAAAGAGAGAGCACAGAATTGGGAAAGAAGATGCAATCAAGCCATAGGTCTTCCACAGTGGTTACCTGATACACAACAAGGAAAGAACAAAACATTGCTTCCCCTTTGGGAGAAGGCAATAATAATAGTAAAACTTGGGCAGATTATTAGTTAGAGTTAGTCAGAAATTGGTAGAAAGCGGATGTTTGGAGATGAAAGAGCGCAGGCATACAACTACAAATATTTTGCTGCTTGGCATGTGCTATGGTATGATTTGTAGTTAGCGATTAATGATATACCAAGCTTCAATATGGCCAGCTTGGTATTTCAACTGCCAGATTAAGATGATTACAATCATGGGTTACTTTTTTTCCTAGAATCTTTGAAATGTGGAAATTCCAAATTGTACCGACTTATGGTTTGATCCTGATTAAAGCCGTGTATGTCTGTAGTGTCATTACCAGATTATTTAATCCCTAAATCTCAGCAGTAACTGCTCTCTTCCATGAAACCCAATCTGCAAAGTGGATTAAAATTCAAGATACTTTATGAAGATGATATCCATAGTAAATGTAAAGCAGTAAATGTGAAGCTATCCTATATTTAATCGCTAGCATTTACAGCTGGCAGGTTTTCTTTTTCCTTTTTAACCCTTTAACTTCAGTATAATTGAGGCAAAGTCACATTTGTGAATGTGACACCACTTGTCACTTCACCTTGTGCTTACTGTGACTTCTAGCAGAAGACAACAGGAAAAGTTTGGAAGAGACAGGGAGACAATACAGACTTGTTGCAGAACGGACAAAATAAAAATGTTTGACCCTACCACTCAATAAATACAATTATTTGTCAGGGAGAGTCACATCATACCTGAGCCACTGGGGCAGAGAAGAACCGATGACTCCAAGGCTCAGAACTTTCTCCTCTCGGCAGCAATGACTTCATGTTACAGAGCTATGAAACAGGGCGATGGGGAAAGGTAGCAAGAGGGAAATAAGAGGAAAACCAACCCACAAATGAAGGAGAGAGCAGCAAGTGCATATAGTTGGCATAACATTCTCTGAAAGAAACAGTTCTGAAGCACAAAATGTGTCTTTGATGACCAGCGGATGCATCAGAGGTGTACTGATGCAGCTAGCAGAGTGAGTGAAAGTAAGCATAATGGAATTAAGAACAAGATCTAGAATTCTGTAGTAAGAATTGATGGCTTTATTGACTATATTCTATGATTTTATTCCCTTGCATCAATAACATTGCCATCAATACCTTGAGCCAGCAGTGTGCCCAGGTAGGCAAGGAGGCCAAAGGCATCCTGGCCTGCATCAGACATAGCGTGGCCAGCAGGACCAGGGATTGCCCCTCTGTACTCAGCTCTGGAGAGATCACACCTCCAGGACTGTCTTCAGGTCCAGAGGAGGGCCACAAGAATGATCAAAGCACTGGAGCACCTCTCCTGCATGGCCAGGATGAGGAGCTGGCGTTGTTCAGCCTGGAGAAGAGAAGGCCTTGGGGAGACCTTACAGTGGCCTGCCAGTACCTAAAGGATAGGAAAGCTGAGGAGGGCCTCTGTGTCAGGGGTGTGGTGATAGGGCAAGCAGGAATGGCTTTATACTAAAAACGGCTAGATATAGATTAGATATTAGGAAGAAATTCTTTACTGTGAGTGTGGTGAGGCCCCAGCACAGGCTGCCCAGAGAAGTTGTGGATGCCCCATCCCTGGAGGTGCTCAAGGCCAGGCTGGATGGGGCTTTGGGCACCCTGGTCTGGTGGGAGGTGTCCCTGCCCATGGCAGGGGGTTGGAACCAGGTGACCTTTAAGGCCCCTTCCAACCCAAGCCATTCTGTGATTCCATGATTAATGAATTTGATCACATGTGCAGGTACATGCATGCTTGTACCAAACTTCACAAACTTTAAGCTGGACCAGCCAGTGTGAGGAGACCCACATGTCAAAGGGGTCACGGTCTGAACCATCGGCTGGGTAAAGCACCATGGCTGTTTAGCTGCACCCACAGCACTACCAGTGATACTGGAGGAGACTGTAAATGTGGGTGTGCTTATAAATCCAGAGCATGAAGGTGTGTGCATTTTCACTGATGAATTTCAGCCCTAATCAGCTGCAGAGGAGAAAGAGGACGAAGCTGTCTGTTTTTTTTCTGTATGGCTGATGTGGCTGATGGCACTTATGTAGGTACAGGCACTGCTCTGTGGTAGCTGCTCTGGCCAGCTGTGCACCTAGGAACAGGTACCCAGCCCCACCACTTGTTTCACCTGCGAAAGGGAACAAGAGAGACCACCTCCCTGAGATTGGGACTGAGGAACCTCTTCATCCTTGTGAGCACTGGACTGGGCTTCTTCAGCTGAGACAGGATTCCTCAAGTCCTGGGGTCTGCTGCATTTGGCAACTTTCCTAACACCCTCAAAGTCCAGCACTGATAGAATATAAAGGATTAAATATGTTGTATATGTCTTTTATACACTCACTGCCTTAACTTTCCTAAGAGACAAGGAATTAATCCAATCTAATCATTTAGTAGATGGGAAATAGAAGCCTGCAGGCATACAGAGGAAGGCACACTGAGGAAAAACTTGGTCTTAACTAAGTGGAGCAGCGGGAAGACAGCTGCGAAATACATGAACATAATCCAAATGTGTGCAAGTCTAAATTGCCCACTGAGGCACCAGTGCTTTTTGAAAAAAAAAATTCAAGACAGCTCTAGCTTTAGACAATTCAATGTTTTTAAAACTGTCATTGTAGGAATAGGAAAGGTGTGCTCAACCCGATTTTTGTGTCTTGCATACCTTTTAGCAGTTCAGCTGGAGCAAGCTAGCAAAAACACTCCTCTCCGCGGCATGGAAACGGAACATGTCACCACGCTGAAGCTGCTACGTCAAAGTTAATGTGTACATCTAAGTTTTGCTAGTGCACTGAAGGCGTAGTCAACTTGTATTAACTGCACATTCTAAATTACTTGTCCTTGACTTGCACAGACAAGTAAGCATTAAGTTGCTTTTCAATCACTTTTCTGCAGCTCCCTATTGGCTGCTCTGCAGCGTCTGCGCACCACCCGGACAGCACCAGCCTGGTGAGCGCTCACATGCCGGAGTTCTCAACTGCACACGACTTACGTTTGAGATTTCCCACTGACATCACCACATCTGCAAAGAGAGGACTGAATGCTACAAAGATGCACAGAAACAGCTACTAGAAAAACCACATATGGTTAAGAGAACCATTAAAAAAGGGGCTTAAGGAGGCACAGAAGAAAAAAAAAATGGGGAACAGAAAAAGGAAAGATGAGCAAAAACTGTGTGTGTATGTGTGAATTCCATACAAAGGGGGAAAGACAGTGAGGATATGTGTAATAGCACATATTACTGAGCACTACAAATTAACTTCAAGAGGATTATCTGGAGAGAGGATAAAATCAAGGCTTACAAAGATGGGAAGTTAACCTAAGCAGTAACAAAACATGCCGATATAATACACAGGCATTTGTACCAAATCTTATTTTTTAAGATTTTTATTAAATCTTATTGTATCAGTTTCAATGTTTCAAGAAGATTTTACAACTATCACATCCCATCCTTCTTAAAACTTTAGATGTTTTTGCACTGCAGAGGCTTACTTGCGTAGTTAAAACTTTCTGTTCCTAAAAGAAAAATAGCCAAAGACAGGAACAAAAGAAAAAAAATGAAACACACCCTCACATGTTCTCCTACAGAACATAATTTTTTTCATCTGCCACAAAAATGACTGCTGGTCCACAGGAAAAGAACACTGGAGAAAAACAGTTTAAAATGACATTATCCTTGGATGTCTTGGATTTATCAGACTACTGAGCAGCTTACGAGACCTTTGATTGGCCTCAGTATCATACAAAAAAATGTATCACTTTGGTTAAATAAATACTGCATGAGCTCCATAAGACAAGAAAAATCTGGGTATGAGCATGGATTTGGGTTCTCAAACTTCTCTTTGGCCTGCTGCAGAAGTTTTGTCACCAGGCTGGTATATCACACCCTCTGCAACAATGAAATTACAGACTATTTTCTTAGAAGGATTTAGATCTTCCTTCTCAATGTCCAGGACATTTTGGCTGGATTTCTGCTACTCTTTGGAGGTTTCCCAGCAGAAACTTTAAATCAATTACTACTGATCCAAAAAATGCCTCCGTCTGGAGTTTAACCTAAACCAAAGTGTTTTCACATTCCAAAGCACTGATTAATTCACAAGTTTCAAGAAGCAGTCATAGACCAACATTTCACACCTCTGAATTAATAAGCTTATCTATTTTATTCTTCATTTCAAAAGTTTGTTGGTAACCCGTACCTGCAGAAACTCTTACCTAGCCCAGCTTCTACAGCTTTCATGAGACTAAACTGTCAACAAGCCTGTTTAATTGCTGCTTTGGAAACTGATCTTGGAATTTTTTGTTATTAACAAAGTGGGCTGAAAGGAGGAGATGGTGACAGAAACAGGACTTCCTTACAAAAACCTAGATGAAAACGTGTAAGTCTCTATTATTAAACACATTAGCAGCTCTGATGTAGGAGCTGCAAGATGCTGGGGATACCGAATGTCAAAACTGCTGACAAAAGTTAGCACGAGATAGCCCATCCTGGAAGATGCCCCATCCCTGGAGGTGTTCAAGGCCAGGCTGGATGGGGCTTTGGGCAACCTGGTCTGGTGGGAGGTGTCCCTGCTCATGGCAGGGGGTGGAACTGGATGGGCTTTCAGGTCTCTTCCAACCCAAACTGTTCCACAATTCTACCCAGTTAAACTTCTACCAAGAAGTACAAAATAAAACATGAAAAAAAAAGAATTTACCATAACAGAACCCGTTCAGCAGACTTCAGGACAAAATGATGATTTACGTCCACTGGCTGCCTCTCTCCCAGCAAGTATGGTACAAATACGTTTAATTGCATCATCAGGTATGATCCGTATTTCACCACAGCTGCACTACTGCATCCATTTGGCACTAACCTGATGCGCATTTTCTCTGAAGCAAGGTTACATTGCCCATTGCTACACCTGGCCACTTCAGTAAGGCAGAGGAGCAGTTTGTCACTTCAAAGGCACAAATAAGCACCAGTATGTGTATAGCAACACACAAAGCAAAACAACATCATCCTTAATCAGAGAAGAAAAACTAAAACCATTACATATTATAGTATGTGGACACTTTGGGGTTTTAGGTAGGATTTAAAGCAGGAATCCATTTTTATTTCTGTTCCTTTTGCTCAGTTACTACCTGATGTCCTACGCTTTTATACAACAAGTGCTCAGACAAGTGAAAGGGGTCAGCGCACACACTTGAGCCAGAAACTGCATCTCAACAACAGAAGCATTTGCTCGGTGCCTGGCTGCTGGCTAGCTTTTCCTTACATTTTCCATGGCAACAGTATCAGGCTGAATAAAGATCCTGTAGTATTTTCTATAAAACTTCAATTACCTTATTTTGATTAATCTGATCACTGTTCCCATGGAAATTAAGTTTAAAGGCAGCTGACTGCCTCCAGCTAAGAGTGATCTCTCTACTTGCAGATTTCAGTTGCTGGCTATTGAACAAGTCTCCAAAAATCACTTTGGCTTCAAAAGTAACACTCAAAATTCACACGGCATTTCATATGGAATAACACCTTGCACAACACTTTTCTGAATGCAATAATTTGGATGGAAGCAAAACGAGTCAATGCTTCGGGGGTAATTACTCCAAATATTGCTAACTGTTGTTAGACAGTATCAGGCTTTCTTACAGAGTACTATTTTTTTCAACACTTTTCAACTTTAAGTAAGCAGGAAGCATATGAGCAAACTTCTATTTTGGTATACCAATTAGACCATTACCTATGAATGCTTTGGATGAGAAGAACACTGAAACACTACCACTGCTCCACGTACAGTCTATGCGTGCAACCCAAAGATGATCTGAATTTAAACAACGACAGAGGACTGCCACCTATGACCTAGTGCATCAATATTCATTAGCCCAACTAGAGTAAATTCCTTCTTCCTTCTTTTAAACGTGCCCAGCTGCCCACATCTGCACATTGTTTGGCCAGCCTGCATGACAAGGGCAAGAGCTTTATTCCTAACTCCGGCCTTCGGTAGGCTTTGCATGCCTTCTCTGACTGAGAGATGTAAACTATAACGTAAGAAGCAATCTTGCCCGCTTCTCCTCTAGAGCATGAAGAACAATTATTTTTCATTGGCCATGAATTGTTCCCAGCTGCCAAGCACCACACTCCCACCTCCTCCTCCAGATGGCCAGGTGGTAAATGCTTACTCACACTGCCTTTTCCTTCATTTTTTCCCCCATCTCCAAAGCAAACAGCACTTCAAGAGCTCCCCGTGAATTTACACAACTACAGCCTATTCCCTGTACCTGGGAGGCGCAGCTTTTTAAAAATAAATATGACTGAGAACTCTGCAGCGAGGAACCTGAAGGACTCTGACCAAAGCACCGTTTCAGTGAATGAGCTATCAGTTTCAATAATTCCACCCACTCCGAGGTGGTCTGTACATCTCTCCAGCTCCACAACACTCTCCCCTCAAACCACAATCCGCTCCGTTTGATTTAAGGCTAGGTGCCTGGAGCCTGCTGATCTCCAGTCCCACTTACTGACCCACACGTTCTCTGTTGGTGCATTTTCCAGGCCTGCTGCTCTTGGATAAGGCAGCTCCTCTGAGCTCCTCCCGAGGTACCTGTTTATGTCTGCCCTGAAATCAGAAATCCCTCTCGCCATTCCCTTACTAGGTGCAAAGATGAAAGCAACCAAAGCACCCCACAAACACAGCCTGCTGTCTCCGTACAACAAAGCAGTTAACAGAAAAAGAAGTGGTTTAGTGAGCTGCAGAAACAGCTCCAACAATAAGCTCTAAACAATAATATGAAGATTGTGTAAATATTAGTTCTAGAGAAAGTGCACACAAAGAACAAAGTAATCAGAAAGTAAATAACTTGTGTTACGAGTAAAAAATATTTCCATAGTAGCTTGAAGTCCAGAAGCAGTCAACATCGACGTCACCAGGCAGCCATGAAGAAAGCCAACTCCATCCCAGCCAGATAGCACAATCTCCTTCCTGTCTTCCATACCGTGTCATGCTCAGATCTTACTCTAATACATTCTTCTCATCCATCACCACCGTCATTGTCCTTTGATGCCGACACGGCTATTGTTCCCTTAGTCTATGGGTCATCCGTGTCACGTGTTCAGAACAATCAGCTGTGACACACAACTCACCAGAACTACTCAGAGAGACAAGTCTGTTTGCTCTATATTCTTTCAGGAGGAATATTCAGTTGTGGGGATGCTTGAGGACATGCCCATGCAGAAACATTCACCATTCGGGTGCGTGACACAGGAGGCGAATGCTCAAGATGTGTGAGGTGCATACCTGGATGTGGGCTGCAGGACGTCTGACACGTCGCGGGGCAGGGGAAGCTGCACCAGAAGACCCCCCCTCCATGAGCTCCAGGAGAACCACCACAGTTGTGAAATCTGGGCTATGTAATCACACAACTGAATTTGCATGCCAAGAATTTACATCGGGATACACTCTTGACTGTTCTAATTTTGAAGATTAAATTGCTTAGAAAAAGCTGTTAGTCATGGACACAAACATAGCAAAAAATGCAATGCAAAAACTTTCTCAGAACTTCAAGCCAAGCCACATCCAGGTAAAACCAACAGAAAATTAGCACAAATGAAGGTTTTGCAGGGCCAGCTACCAAAATACTATGCAGGCATAATTAAATCAGACTAGATTCACCAAATATTCCTTACTTTTTGCTGTAGTTTGTTTGTTCTCCAATGCCACATACTGCTTTTTTGGCTTTTTGGATGTCTGATCTCCTCCCTATCAAGGGGAGTAACAACACCACTCGTGGCTTTGTTTTCATATGCAAAGTACAGCACTGGCTAAAGATCTGTCCATGCTCTGAGCTGGCCAAAGCCAACTGGTAAACTGCAATTGGTTAAAAAGCACATTGGTAGCAGCCTAACAGATGAGCTTACTCAGTGGTTGAGCATTACACCCACAACAAGAAACATTCAAGGCTACAGTGCAAGTAGACGCTTCATCTTGGAGCTATGCAGACAAACAGTAGAATGTGTCCAGCGCACTAACAGCAAGCAAACACACATGGAAACTCTTGCAGCTCCTCTGAAAATGAGCTAAAGGAGAAGTTAGAACAGATCTTTATTTATACCTTTTCCTCTTAAAAAAAAGGGGGGGGGGGGGGGGCAAAAACATGAAAAAAATGACCACCGACACAACCAGAGTAAATGAGAACTATCTGAAATTTCAGCTAGGTTTGTAGTCGTATTTTCTTAGTTCTTTTCTATAAATCTCTACAGAATTACTGGGATCTCAACCATATAAAAAGTAATGAGAAGGTTGAAGATTTTTGGTTGAACTTAAGAGAGTTATGTAATAAGACAAGGAAGTAATAAATTGAGTGAAGCAGAGACAAACTTTGAACATTCACTATCCAGAGCCAGCTTTCTCTTCCAAACTGTCAACAATAGTTGTGGGTTCCTTCTTCTCTGTACTTTGCAAACTAAAATCTAATCAACAGATTCTTTTATTGAGAGAAAAGAACGCAAGACCAGTTGCATCAGTTTTTGCCGGTTTTACTTACTACAACAGGAATGTACTGTAGGGAACAATCCAGTATTTGCAGGGGAATGGACTGGATGATCTAATACAACTTTTCCATTTCTGACTTCTTAGAACAGCTCAGGCTGATCCAAGTTCACAAAGGGATCTCTATCCAACAGCACTGAATGAAGAGAAATCCAAGGCAAGGATTTTTCTTTTCAATATCAAGAGAACCAGAGTAGCAAACCATACGCCATCGCGTACAGCCACACAGAAAACACTGTGACTATTACATACCCATAAAATTCAGAATATCTGTACAAAAGGTAGAAAGTTAATTTTATACTTAAACTTTTCAAGTAATTTGGAGCACTTTATCCATTTTAAAACTTAGAAAACGGCTCTTTCCTACTATTTGCAATTATTAAATAGGAAGGTAAGAAGTTCAGCTTTGAAATTTTTGTGAAACAGTGTGCCTATTTTAAATAGATAAATAGTAGTGCCTAATTAGTAGCATACCAGTGCTAATTTTCTTTCTATTTAAGAAGTTTAAAACCCACAGATAGCAGGATCACAACATCCTTGGCTCTAAGCTAGTGCTTCTTTTCTGTTACAAAATATCTGTCATCATTCTCTGCCTAAGGAATTAAAAACATTTGTCTTTGCAAGTATAGTTGACTTTAAGAAGTTACTGCTAGAAAAAACAGTCTTTCAAATACAATACCAGAACCCAGAAAGAAAGGCTTGGCACTTCTGAAGCCTTGTAATAGGGAAAAGCTATGGAAGATGAAATTCTCTCTTTTGCTCTTAGTTTCATTCCAAACTGCCATGCACTGCCTTCTCTGAAACTTGGTAACACACTGGCTAATCCTTCTAAAATGTGTAAAGGTCAAACAAATACTGTAAGTTTCAGATACAGCCTAAGGGCAGGAGTATGAACTAGATAACCTTATAAAAGCCCTTCATGCCCATTTTCTGTAACTGAACAACACAGAAATCAAAAGGTGAGGTCTTATACCCCATGACACATACTGAGTTAGACCAGAGGTTGGTAATAGTCTCAGTGCTTATAATTGAAAAACTGTCTTTTGAGTGAAATTAGTACGGTGTATTAAAGAATAAGTGCTACTAGTGAACACTAAAGATGCAGTTTCAAGAATTAAATTTATTTCATTAATTAATAAATTAAATTTATAAGACTTTAACATAACTGTTCATGGGTTAGGAGTTAAATACATATTTCATTCTTGGCCCTAAAACTTGCATGATAAATAATAAAGATGGTTGGACTTCTTGTTGTAGCTGCAGGGAAATGTCCACTTACTGACCCCCAGAACTTTCCAACTGCCTCAAGAAAACTTTCTCATTCAATTCTCATCCGGTAAAACCAATCTACACTGGAGTAACAAACAACACAGTATTAGGGCACGCAACTAACTAGCCAGTACGAGAGTCCAACTTCTCCGCGAGTACACTGGAGATGAGTGTAATAGCTACTACAGTCATGCTAACTTTGTTTTCTTTTGAGGACAGGCAAAAGGGGGCAAGTGAATGAGTTATAAGGTTTTGGTTTTGCCTCAATACAAAATTAAGAGCAAATGTTGAAATTTTAATGTTTCACAGATCCACACTCATTTTCAGCCAGACTTCTTTAATTCCCAATCCAGAGAGAAAACTAACTTAACTACTGACCTAACATTTAATTTAGATTCACACGACCGTCAGCCTATATTTGAAACATAACCAGTGCTCCCCTTTCAGTGGTGATCTTAGCAAGCTGAGCAGACAGCTGAATCAAAGCAGTAAGAAGTGTAGGAATCACTGTGCTTCAGAAACTTCGATGAAATTCTTTAGGCAAACGAGTATTGAAAAGCACTGCTCTGCTGCTTGTTGCTTTTGTGTATCTACTACCAGACAGTACTTGTGTTTATTTTCATATGCAATTTTGCAGGTAATTTAAAAACTGCCCAAGTACAACATTATAATTTCTTCTTCTGCAACAAGATAGCTGAAAGAAAGGGAAAAAGGTGACTTCTAAAATCTACATAAAATAATCTCAGTTTCTTCGGTTTTAAGCCTCCTCTCACACAATGACAGACAACTGTAACAAACGCTGCTCAATTATGTGCAATCTGGCTATATTCATGGTATAGGTTACCACCACCTACTGACTCACTTGAGACCTCAGAATTTCCTTACAGCTTGAATTAGCTCCGTACTAGAGACTTGAGCCACACTTACCATGTTGTAGGAGTGGAACGTTTGTAACCAGCTGATTGGCCCCATTTTTCTTCTTCAAGCAATTTTAACATTATTGGGGTTGCTCTGCGTACTCCCGTGGCATGCTTTGGTTTTTTGTTGCTGATCGTTTTCATAGCAGGACACTTTACTCAAGTATTCTTCCAAACTTATTTTAGGTTGTACTTTAGTCCAACATATTTATGTGCAAAACAATTTTAAATGGAGGCAAGCCAATAAAAGAAACAGCTTACTAGAATTTCAGTTGACTTTGTTAAAGGAAATTATTTTAAATTAATGTGGCTACTGAACTGTTGCCATACTTGACCTCAGAAAATATATTCCTTCTAATTTTTGCTGTGAACATTTATTTATTTAAGCTAAACTCCAGGTCTTGAATGTTGACCATAAAGAAGGCTCAGATTTCCTGCTACTATTTCGTACTCTCTTTTTCTAAACAAGGGCAAACAACATATGTTTGCTGCATTAGCATTATACTGCCAAAACATCACTCTTAAATGAAATCATCTATGTATTTTTGGTAGAATATTATTTAACAACTTCCACCCCTGACAGAAACAGAGTTAAAACAAGGCTGTTTTGTTTTCGCTGAGCAAGTTTGATCACTGGTTTACTAGATGGCGCTCAAAACATTTTTCCATATGCTCTTCTCAAAGAGAAACTGACTTAAATGTGGTTTACCTTCACCAATGAATGAAGGCTTTTTTCACCAAACATATCCCAGAGGAAGGTCAGGTCTTCCTGGCTGTCCACATGTGGCTGCAGCTGGGCTGGCAATGCAGCCAGCAGCTCATACAGACCTATAAAATGAAAATAAAACACAGAGTGTAATCTAGGGGTGATCTCATTAATTTCACTTAACAGTTCTGTGTAATTGGCTGCCTGGAGCATGTCATTTTAACTGAACAGGGAGTATGGAGTACCCAGCGTAACATTAACTCGTAGAACCAAAAGGAACATTTTAAAAAAATTACTAAGAAGCAAGTATTAGCACTGTACTTTTTACCTTGTCACAGTTGTCAAGCTTCTATATCCGCATATATTTACACAAGGTTACAGAGAAAATTCGTAAAGTTTTTTTTTTTAAAAAAAAAAAAGACAAAACGAGAAAAAAACATACATTCCTTTGCTTAATCGTTATTCCATTTCCCTTGATGTTAGCCAAAGAGTGAAATGAGTCATGAATAGGAAAAACTTCCTTAAAAGAACAGAAACTGGATAGGGTGGTCCATTAAAAAAGGGTTCGTGGTTTCTCTAAATATTTCTTGCTAATATATTGCTTAATATTTTTTTTATCCCGTGTTCAGTAGGAGCCTATAGCAAGACAAAAGGAACCGCTCTGTTTTGCAGCACTACACCTTAAAAAACAAACCCAGCACAGCTTTCCCGGAGGCACCCCCCCAGAGCGATGGTTCAGTAACATTTTTAATTTGCAGGTATCCAAGGCCCTGCGTAGGGTTAAAGCAGTCGCTGCTCCCAGTTATTTGTGGCACACCTCAGCAGCGGGCTCCGAGGGGCAGACAGTAGCGCAGTGTTCCACAGTAGCTTGCAGCAGAAAATATCCATCATGCACACAGGCCATCAAGCTGCTGTCCAAGAAATGTAGCAACAGTGTTTGCAGCAGTCCTCTTTAGGGAGGTAACCTGGCATGAGCTGATATCAATTCATAGCACATGTTTAATTTTCCAGTGGGATTACTTGGGGTAAAAAGGACAAAATGCCTTTTTCTCCTGTCTGCTGTCTACAAAAACACCAATAGTCTCCCGGGATCCAAGATACATGGTCCTGCTATTATTTTTAGTCTGAGTAAGTGCTGCTGTTCGTCACAAGGACGGATTTACAAGACAGTCTACTAGCAAAGAAGGTTATTGTGAGTTATAGGCTGCCTGTCATTATTATGCCTATTATCTCCCTAAAACTCGATCTCAAGTATTTATCAGTAAACCTAATTTCATAGCCTTTCCAGGCACCACGTATCCCCTTCAAAATTACATACAGCACCTTCGGGATCTGATTATTTAACATTTTCGTCTTTTTACTGCCTTTCAGTAAAATATTCTGGGGAAAAAAAAAAAAAAAAAAAAAAAAAAGTTCCTTCCAGATACATTCTTTTTGTGGTCCAAGTGTTTTGGTGGTTGACATTCATTTTCTTAGAATCTTGCTTTTATTTAAATCTGCTCATGTTTATCCTTCAGAAATACTGTAAAAAGAGGATATAACTCAAACCACTACAATTTTGCATGGATAGAAAAAGGAACCCAAGTTTTGCCTACCAAGACTCCACCAATGACTGAACAAACACCCAAGGAACACAAGTCTGAATTATGAAATATTAGAATTTCAGCACTTTGTTAAAAAAATAATAATAACTTAATGATAACTTTTTCAGAGTTTCTCTGGATGTCAAGTAGCTGAAAAATGACATCAACTGTATTTCAGGTGAGGAAATAAGTACATAGGAAGAACAAATATTAAAACTGTAAAATAAAAAAGTTATCACTAATTATATTTACTTTGAGAAATTCATTTAGATAATTAATATTTCTTTACACTCAGCTTTTATTTGTGCACATGGCCACTTTTGTTAATGCAAATGCATTTACCTCTGAATAACCTGAAGGTTGTTAAAAATGGAATAAAAAAAATCAAGGCAAGCTTACACGGTGGCCTAACTTCAGGAACAATTCACATGTGCTGTTCAGAGGAAAGAAGGTACTAACTTCAGCCTTTCCCTTCACATTGGAGATGCACAACAGATGAAGGGCTTAAATTCCACATATAATCTACTGTCAAACTATTCCATGCTGGTAAATATTGCCCCTCAAACCTTTGATAATTAATCGCCCGGTGAAAATGAAAGGTTCCTGATGGACTTATTCTTACAGTAGCGATACAGGGTGAGACTGAGTCTGCCTGTAACGAGACTTGGTTTTATGCACAGAACTGCCTGCGATCCAGGACAGAGGAATCTTGCAGGTGTTTGCATACCTTACGGCTTCCACATCCAGCTCAAAAGTTGCTGTGGGCTTCATTTACTCTTAGAGCCCTGAATGCCCTTTCTGGGGAAATGGGTGGCTGTGTCTCACCAGCGCTAGCGCTACCTTCCTTGGAAATGTACCCCATTTATGCAGCTCTTCTGGAGTAACGAAGAAAATTAGGCAGGTGCATTTTTTCTGATACTGTGGTTATGTTTCAAATGCTGCCCTGCTTTAGCTCTGCAGTTCAATGTTTGTAGCTTTCACCCTGAAGGTGAAGAAAATCAGGATCCAGCTCTTCTCTGCAGCAGAAGAGCCCCGGCCACACAGCGTGCCAGGGAACACCGCTTGCCTGCTCTTTAGACTGCTCTTTAAACCGAGCATTATGTAGACAGAAATATAAAATAAAATAATAACCAAACAAAACTTCAGCAGGAAGAAGACTTGAGGTTTTTAGCTGGAGAGAGCAGATGGTAAAGACCAAAGGTAAAATACTGAAATTCCAACATCCAGCTCAGCTTTACCTTCTTTTTAAACACAACGTGAAAGCAGCAAGAGGTGCTGGTACCTGTGAGGGCTTAGCTTCACATAAGTGTATTTTTTGTTTGTTTGTTCTGCTGTGCCCAGTGCCATGGAATCAAAATTTCTCAGATGTGCATTAAGGTTTTTATATATAAAGAAAAACTGCATATTGTTCTTCTGCCCCTTGCACCAACTCCTTAAGAGCTAAAACGTGGCATTTTATTTGTGTCTCAGTTGGACAAAACGCATTGTTCTGATGTACTGAAGTGCAAAGAAGTAGTGACAAGTGTGGCTGGAGCACTGCTAGGAAATGGGATTTAAAAGCAAGTGCTTCTGTGGTAAGGACAGGGACCAAATAATTTGTCAGACTGCCATAAATCAGTAATGCCTTCAGTTGAATACAGACATAGCGGCCTCATTGAAATGACCGCTAACTTGTCATATCCACCTTTCTGACACCTGAACAGTAGAAAATCAAGTCTCTGCTGCCCTGCAGCTGTCACTACGTGGAGTTGCTTCCATGCAGCAAGGTCAGCAAACCAAATTTAACACAGGAGACTGTGCTTTAGCCCACCCTCAAACTGATCCCTGCAAAGCTACTAAATAGCATCTCAGGTGCTTCTGGAGGCCAGAGTCAGAGGCCACTGCAATCAGTGTAAGTAGCTCACTGGTTTTACTGCAGCCAGGCTATTGAAAGCAGATTATTGTTTTTAAATCCTTCCAGTAAAAATTAGAAATACTGAAATGCTGCTGCACTGAACTTCATAGTCATAGGCATATCCCCTGTACCGAGACGGGCTGCTATGGGAATTAAAAATGCTTTTTCCTTGCAGTAGCCATGGGACGAGACACAGCTCCACTACCGAGAGCTGAACACTGCTGTCCTAAGCGCGTGGCTGCCAGCCCCTCAGCTGGGCTATCAGTCTCTGGGCGATGTTTTCTTCTCACACCTCCAAGTCATCCAAAAAGCAGGGAGCTCTTAGTAAAAAAAAGTATTTTGCACACATTTTTGGAAAGATGTCTACAATTTAAACTAACACACACACACACACACACACACACACACAAAAGTTTTTAAAAGGCTCTAGAAGTTGTTTTAAAAAGCAAAAATCATGAAAAGCTGAAAAAAATCATGGGTTTTCTGAATGCCTGATGTTGGCAACACTGTAAAGAGCCTTGAAAAATTTTTTTTTAAAAAAAAAAAGAAGAAAAAAAAAGAAAATATTTTTTATACAATGTTGCTATTCTACTCAGGTTCTTACAATTTTTCTTAGTCTAGTTTGGCTAAATTTAAGCAAGTTTTATATTTAAAAGGAATCTCATGTCCACTGGGATTTTCTAGTATCAAAATACTTCAGGTGTCAAAATTCAGTAAAGTAAACATGACTTACAAAAGAAAAACTCATTTACTTCTATTTTTAAAAGCAGAACATTTACCCAGATGTCTCAAATGACCTGAGCATACATTACAAAAATTAACAATGAGTTTAAGCATGGAGATGAAAGACTATTTTGCAACTATAAAAAAGGAAGTAAGTCTGGTCAGTCCTACAACTTGGGGGAAAAAATCTCACATCACCATGTAATCACCCCTGGACTTTCCCAAATCACTGAATGGGAGGAGGAAAGAGGGCTCTTTCTAGATGAAACACGGGCACCTAAGGCAATGGCAGTAATAAGAGTCAATTCCAGATAAATAAGGGAACTCCTAGTTTTAGATACCAGTATGCTCATATTTATATTTGTGTTATATAAATTAGATACAGTGCCTAAGTTGAACTAAGATGTGAACTAAGTAAAACCTGCAGCATGGCAATGCTGGTGAAAGGGGCAAGCATTGCACATGGTAATATCATAAAGCCCTAGTAAGAGTGGAAGGGGTTGGGGAATGTTAGGAGGTGCTTAGATAGCCTATTAAACCCAACTGCCTCAATCAAGAATAAAGAAATAAATTAATACCAGACATACGATACACTTTCCGTGAAGTTTATTTCATCCAAGAAAAAGAACACAGGCAATTAAAAAACAATGACTAGATAACCTTGCTCACAGAAATAATCCCTACTAACTATATTCACATCAATAACCTAATACACACACATATCCTAAACTAAAATTTACAACAGCTTGCCATGGATAGAGAAACCACTCTGAAGATTTTAGACTTGTTGCATTCACAGAGTAACCCAAAATGGCTGCAAAATAAAGCTTGCAGCTCTCTGCCAGCCTGGACTAAAGAAACAGTTTCAAGGGAAAAATTCAGCTATGCTTGAAAATACAGCATTGTCCCGGCTTAAAAAGGTAATCGATAGATTTCACACTTTTTTTTCTAATAACACAGTTAAGCAGCTCCCGTCTTCAGGGTATCTTCAGTTTTTCCTAAGCTTAATTAATACAATTTAGTTTTATTAGATCCGAGGAACAGAGTGTATAATAATGACAATCCCAATTTAAAAATGTTTAACCTAACTTTGCGCATGCAATGAGATTTAAGACTGAGAAGAAATGGAAAGCTTTTAAATCAGAAACAACAGGACATAAAGAATTTTTCCAGTTCTAGAAAATTGCTTCCTTCAGAGTGTTATATTCTATAGCAGTCTGCTTGTTCCTAGGAGGAGAATAAATGGCTAAGCAATTGATGAAAGTGTTCCCGGACTGAACCACTCGCACTGCGGATTCCAGATGCTCTACATTCTTGACATCAGAATGGAAAAATTTACTGTTAGTCTAGAGAAATTTAATATCACCATTCTTGTCATATCCTTCATAGCTTCATTATTAGGACAAGTCTGTGGAAGCTATAAACTAGCGCTAAATGATAAAAAATATGGTCTCTGCGTTCCATCACTCCTGCACATTACAAGAAAACACCAACTTTGTTTTGGTTAGCATAAGGAAAAAAACGGAGACAACTGGATGTGTGTTTGCTTTCGTATGTTAATTAATTTCCTGAATTAGCATTCTGGACAACGATGCCAGACTTCAAATCAAAAATTTTTACTGTAACTGAGGGGTAATAAACACTAAAGAACATATATCTAAGCCCAGAACAACACTGTAAAATTTTATTGTATTAATAAAACGGGACACACCAACCTTTAAATTTTCCACTTTGTCAAAGGTAAAATAATCAGCACCATTTGCTGCCTTTTATAAGAAGCTGATATTTTTTCACATTTGAACTGTACTTTACAGTTCAATAAAGGATCAGACAACACTCTCCTTACACAAAGCAAACAGCCCTGCAACAGAAACCCTTGTTCTGACATCACTGCTGCTGCACAGTAAAATCAAAGTCACTAACACCGAATCTTGAAAGTTGTTGCACTCTCGGGTTTGAGATCAGTATCCATGAACAGCTTCAAATAAAAACATTCTGTGCAGATATGGATTATCTGACAAACATACTCCACTGCCCTATCATGCTCCAGCTGTACGATGACCACTGGGTGCTCAGTCCGATGTGCTACAAATAGTTCTTTTGTATGTTCTTAATTCCCGAGTGTGTAGGCTTCCTGACACTGCAAGAACACTTTATTGCTGATTCTTTAAGAAAAATTGTTCAATTTGATTCTATCACGTACTTTTTTTTAAATTTTGCAGTTTAGTGTCCTATAAAAAATATTTGATCTAATTTCCAGAAGATACAGAGTACTGAGTAACCAGATAACCGTAACATGCAGGCCATCAGCACCCCCAAAAAACTTACAATTTTGTTTTATTTACTAATTCACAAAGAAGCAAAATGCTAGAATTGTTACAGTTGGCACCAATTAAAATGTCAATGTTCTATTTTTTTTCCTAATGAAAACAAGAATTTTGTAACACATACCCTCAGAGAACGAGATTAGACATTCAGTAAGGGCAGTACAGTATTTTAACTAACAATTGTACCCAATTTTTATTCCTCCAAGCTAGAGTAATTTGTTAGCCCGCCTTAAAGCAACATTATGACAGAAAACGCTGAAAGTAAGCAATCGTTTAAACCCATCACTTTTTAAAATATTATTTCCTTCAAAATGGAAAAGTCTTTAGTTTTGGAACTTGGCCGCAGAAGCTAAAGAATCCGCAGTTGTTTGAAACAGTTATTGGTCTTTTAGGATTTGTCTCAACATGTGTATTTCAGAT
Organism: Oxyura jamaicensis; assembly: GCF_011077185.1. NCBI lineage: Eukaryota > Metazoa > Chordata > Aves > Anseriformes > Anatidae > Oxyura > Oxyura jamaicensis. Next base: position 16,704,649 of record NC_048894.1, on the reverse strand, counting down.
TTAGCATACCGCATACCGGCGCTCTGATTCGAGTTAAACAGTTGATCCCTACTCGCATTCATGTAGTGCGAGACCAAGTTCTTGCTTGTACAGCTCATCAAACCTGGTTCAAAACTGAAAGCCCTCAAAATATCCTTACAGGGCACTCCATCAACAAAGATATTTTGAAAATTCATAAAAATACTCTCACAAGCTTTAAGAAGCTCTGTTATCCTCAGGAATAATACAAACACAAAGCTGAGTTAAAGCGACCTATCAAGCCAGATTAACAAGCAGCTTGTGGAGAGCTCGTACAAAGATCTGACGTGCGTATTTGCAAAAACTCTTGGCTCCTCCAAAGAAGCCTGCATACTACGACACCTTGAATAACCTTGACTAACTGACTGGTCCTTTGTACAGACGTCAGCCTGGGGAGTCTTAAGTATTTATATCTAGATCTTCATCAACACTAGAGGAGGCAATAGCAAGTATCTGGCAGGCAGTCAGGAAAGAACTCATTCCAGCACTAGGATGTCAGAAAAGAATCACCGGGCATGCTCGGCATGTTTAACTCTTCAGTCACAGCCTGCAAGGTTAACGGACCTGGTGCAGGGGAGGAGTGGCCAGGAATCCCAAATATGAAGGTTTACATCTGCAAGATGAGGCTGCAGTATCTCATTAAGAGACCAAATGAAGACTTCAGACAACAGAAGTCGAGACTATTTTTAACTCAGTTGTGCCTAAAAATACCGGAAGGACCATTTGATTACAATGTAGCTCGGGCTCCCATACTGTGTCTTAAGAATGGATAACAACATCCTACAATCTGTCTGACAGAGATGGCAGCGCTGATGCCCAAAAAATACTTTAAAGTCAGTCTATCCTTGCATTATTGTGTCCCACAATGTGACTGAGTTTAAAGTTTAATGCCCCAAACAAGTTATACCATCCCCTCATACACAGACACGTACACAAACACTGATCTACGAGTCTACAGAGTTATATAGGAATATAAAGAAGAGTCAAGTACATCTCTGCAGTCTCACAGGTAAGTCTAAAAAAGGGAAACTAGGAATGGCAAAATTTCGTATTTTAACCCCTAAAATATATGCTGCACTGAGGTGTGGTTTGGCTTTTATATTTGTTTTTTGTTAGTTTGTTTTCAACCAATGTGTTACCATAAAAGCAAAATCAAACTTGAACCCATGTTCCGCAACTAACAACTGCTTGCAGGGAAGTGTCTCACTACCTCAAAGCAGTACTACATTTCCTTCAGATTAACAGCTTTAGCTTTTATTAAAACAGGCAATACTTGACCTGACGTTGGGCTGAGAAGCCACGGAACCTTTCATCTGACAGCAAATGCACACAATCTGCTCCACTAGCCGAGCTGGATTCTGGCAGAGTTGCACGTGTGCGTTACAGCATCGCAGTCTGCTCTTGTCAGAGGACTTTTGGCAAAAGTGGGAATTGTCAACCCTCGCTGTAATTACAGCTTCTCCTCCAACAGAAGTAGCTATACATTTAAGACTTTGGTTAGAAACAATAAAGACTGACATACTTTCAAATTTACCGCAAAACTACACACATTGCTCACCAAAAAAAAAAAAAAGAGAGAAAAAAAAAGTTACGTTCCTGCTGCCAGACCATTTGAAGTTAAATTTGTGTCCAAGAACTGTAACAGTTTTAAGGAGTTTACCACCAGTAAATATAACTGCACACATTTTCTGATTCCACACGGATGAATCAGTCTAGCATAATATAAAGCATTACGCCAAAACAGAAGAGTTTAGAGAAATTTCATTCTCCTTTGAACAAATTTTCCAACACTCACCATAAATGTGTTGATACCAAAATATCCTTTTTCCCCAATACCAGAAAGTTATATTTTTAAAAATTAAACCTGATAGCAATTAAAGCTAGCCATACGCCTCATACTTTCCCACATCTTTCACGTTAACGCTAGCCTACAAGCCATTTAATGCCTCTGGCAGCTGGAGATGGGGAGAATTCAAGAAAGCACGGTAAAATATTGGCTCTATTTAGTAACAGTGCAAGCTTTGCCTCAGCTAACGTCCTGGCTGTCATGAAATCTAGCCACATCTGTGCGTTTCAAGGCGGGGAGCAATTTAAGCAGCCCTGCGATCGCAGTGCAGCCAACGGCTCGGGCGCTACGCGCGCAGCGGCACACCACCATGCAAGCCGGGCGCTGCGGTGCGCAGCGGGCACGTCGAGGCTCTGCTCCGTGCATGCTGGGCTTTCACCCGGCCACTGGGCCCGTCACACATCGGCGCCGAAGCAGAGGCAGCTTGGAGCTGGTCTCTGCCGCCCCGCAAGCCTTTCGCTGGCAGCCTCCAGCGGAACAGCTACTCCCCAGATCTTTCCTTCATCCTTCTCCTCGGTTCCCTTTCTCTTCATCTCGTAACAACAAAACCCCAGATCTTTGGCCACCATTTTATTGCATTTTTTAAGAAGTCTGTAAAAGTAGAACTCCCTAGTTTGTAGCTCCCTCCTCCTGCTAGCAACTGGTAGAAAAGGCTAAAATCTGCAGCCACCTCAGCTTCATTCGCCCTTCAGCCCCGACAAACGTTTCTCATGTCCCCCTCTCGGCTCAGCCAATTGCTCAGCTTTCTCTGCCTGTTGGTACTTTTCTTTCTTCTCTCCCCCTTTTTATCCGTTTTGTTATCAACCACTTAGTTAAGATTATGCTAAAGCTGGCAAGCTCATTAAAGTGTGTTAGTAGTAAATAAAGGGAACACGTCCACACCAAAACAGTAAAAGCAAGGATAGCATCTTTCAATGTTCAGGTGACTGCAAAAATCATCCTTGAATTTTGCATTGCTCTCTCATCACTGGCACACACCCGATACAGACTATGGAGACATCGAATCACCATAAGGGTCTAGCAGAGCATTTGTACCATTATTCACTACATCCACATCAAGGGTATGCAGCTTTAGCAGTGTAAGTAATTATTGGAGGATCACAGAGAAATACCCATTTCAAACAAGCTTCACAGCTTTATTTTGTATAATTACAAAAGAGAAAACACCAAAACTGGGAGTCTATTAAGGCCGTGTGGACTTACAATTCAGTTAGCAACAAACGTGATTTTTTCCCATTTAACAACCAGTATGTATTCAGTTTTATATGCCTATAATATTGGGGAAAAAAAAAGAAAACACTATCTGGCACAGTCTTAGCTGCTAATATGTCCTCAAGAAGGAGCTAATGTAAGCCTTGCACATTTTTACTGTCTATAACTTAAAATATTCAAATTCAAGAACTGTTTCTGACTTTCATTATATTTAAGCAATCTCACACAGTTTTACTGGGGACCAAACTTGGCCACTCCGTGTGATATTCCTGCTTACAACACATGAATCACTAACACAGCGTCTGCTTTGCACATTCTCATGCTAGTTTTTAAGGACAAACAGAAAAAGCATTTTGAAACTCGTCAGCTGAGCAAGTTCACTAAAGGGCTGTGAAGAAAGAAATCTGTAACAACTTTACTGTGTTTTTCACACTAAAACACCACCTCACAAAGCACAATGATGTCATCTTGGCTCCACCAAAGTCAGCAAGGAAGCTGCCATCAACTACTGTGAAGCCAGGAGAGCAAACAAATCTTCTTAAACAGGTAAGTGAATGCTAGATCTCACAGACTTGCCTCACCTGCATGAGCGAAACCTGCACAAATCTTCATTCTCGGTCTTTGAACTCTATGTGATGGGTTTGCACACTGAGTTCAACCGTGGAACACAAATACATCAAGCTTCAGAAGCAGTCTCCCACAGAGCTCAGCCCTTCAGTCAAGATGGTTGCTTTGAGATAACTTTGACCCAACAGTGATGGGACAATAAACCTTAAGAGAGGAGCAGGATCACCTGCCTGTTGTCACCAAGTAAAACTATTTAATGTGTGTATGTAGAAATGTGGGTGCAAACACAAACCTGTCATTCATACGAATTATTTCCATTTAAACATTTGATAAGAATTTTCTGACATCCACAGATGATGCATTTCTATCAACTAGTTCTCAGTGAACAATCACCTGTTTTCAAAGGCCACACCTCAAGTACTGCCTTCAGTTTTAGGCCCCTCAGTACAAGAAGACATTGAGGCCCTGGAGCGTGTCCAGAGAAGGGCTACGAAGCTGGTGAAGGGCCTGGGGCACAAGTCCTGTGAGGAGCGGCTGAGGGCACTGGGGTTGTTCAGTCTGGAGAAGAGGAGGCTCAGGGGAGACCTCATTGCTCTCTACAACTGCCTGAAAGGAAGGTGTGGGGAGCTGGGGGTCGGCCTTTTCTCACAGGTAACTAGTGATAGGACCAGAGGGAATGGACTCACGCTGTGCCAGGGGAGATTCAGGTTGGAAATGAGGAGACATTTCTTCTCAGAAAGAGCAGTCAGGCATTGGGAAGGGTTGCCCAGGGAGGTGGTGGAGTCACCGTCCCTGGGGGTGTTCAAGGAAAGGCTGGACCTGGTGCTTAGGGACATGGTTTAGTGGGTGACATGGGTGGTAGGGGGATGGTTGGGCCAGATGACATTGGAGGACTCTTCCAACCTTAACGATTCTATGAACACACACACACCACCAGTTTATGCAGTGAGGATGAAAGAGCAAGAGGAAAGGGGATCTACCCACCTTTCAACAAGGAGCAGCAAAAAAAAAGAAAATCCATTTTTTAGTTTTGTTTGTTTGTTTTTGTTTTTGTTTTAATCTAAGTGTGAGAGTTATACCAGAAAAACGGGGCTCTGAGGTAGATCATGCTGCAGATTAGAAAACATCTGTCCTATAACCAGGACAGAGACCACAGTTTGATGTAGTCGTTAAAAAAAAATAATAATACCTATCATCCCCTTCAAGAGAAGCAATAAGAAAGCAGAAAGAAAGAAGTAATTCTCTTTTCCTTCCAAATGCAAAGGTTTATTTAAATAAACAATTTTATACCTTGCAGTGGAAAACAAACTGGATTTAACAAACACTCAGTATTATATAAGCAGCGAGATCTTAATGATACATACTGTACTTTACTATTATAGATTTCATGGGACAAGGAGGATAGTTGATCTTTATCCCATGTAATTTATTAAGATGTATTTGGTGTATCACACACATCAAATAGGACAGTAAATAGGACATCAAATAGGACTGGGTTTTGAGACACTAAGACATCCAATTTAAACATTAGTATTTTTTCTAATTTGTTCAAATAATTTTCATTATTATGAAAACATGTCCATTGCTATTATTTCTGGACATACCAACATTCTTTAAATAATAAAACTAGCGATATTATTAGCATCAGGCACTTGTCATCACACATCCTCCTACAATTCCTCTTAAAATTTTCTTGAGACTTCAGAAAGCATTTGGCCATGTAATACTAAAAAAAAGTATATGGCAGGTTTTGGAAGGACACAAAAGACTGTGTGATAAAGGAAGCAAAGTTCCACTGTGGAAAATCAGCCTAAGTTAGATTACAACATCTTCCAAAATTCAGCTTGAGTATACTCAAAAGCTTCAACTGTGACAGAAGTGAAGCACATATTTCCATGGGGGAAGGAGAAGAAAAGTGAGGAAGATATAGGTAGGATTTGGGAAGATGGTAGTCAAATCCCTCAAACACAGGAACACACATACCCCTCCATCACTAAGGGAGAAAAAGTAAAAGAAACAACAACAACAAATTCTCACGATTCATCTTTTCACATGTATATGATGTGTGAGGGAGAAAAAAAAAAAAAAGATCACTGCACTATGCAGTCTATTTAAAATAATAATTCAGTCAAGTTCCTTACATTATTTTTGGTTTCCTGACTTGAAACCTCCCTCTTCCTTTTCAAAATCTTGCTATTAATTTCTGTGCATAAAACTGTGTGATCTAGAATAACAAGCAGAGGGGTGGAAAGCAATGATCTTTCTACTGTAATCTCAGCGGGATGACCTATTTACCAAACACCCTTGAGAAAAAATACTAACTCCACTTGTCCCTAAAACAGAGACAAAAATACTGCCAGAGAGACTGTACACAACAGCAAGATTAGATTTCACCTTTGAATGTAGCTTACTATTGCTACAAAGAAGGTTAAAACTACAGAAAGCTACATATCTGCACTCCCACTGCCTGCACTCGGTGATAGGAACCGGACTCTGATTTGGAAGGCAAAGGAAGGAAGAGAACTTGAGACAGTATTTTTCTTCTCCTAATTTGTTAAAGAAGTGTCAAAACTAAGTAGTCTGTGTTCAGAAATAACTCCGCTGATAACTAACTCACAGAGGGGATAGTCTAGACTGCTGCAAATATTAAGGCATGTATGATATCATCTTTTTTTCTCCTCCTTTTTAAAGTTAACATTGTAGGAACCACTCTGAGGTGAATCCAAATTCTTCAGATCCATATTTAGTATCTGTTTGGGGGCTGGGGATAGGGAGAAAAGGATGGTGGGACTTTTAAAAAGTAATCTATTATTTTTATTAAACCTGCAGTGTTCCATCTACTTACATTAAGTTCAGGAAGAAAAGGTTATGTTTAAAGTGCTAACTTACGCATCTGTTAAGACCACAATTAATTATCTTATTTGATGATTTCTTGAAATAGAGACTGTAGACTTAACAAATAAGCTCTGGAGGAAACACGCAGTACTCCTTGGCTTGCGTACCTGTGTCACTTCCAGATCCAGTTGATAACGCTGGCATGATTTAGTCTGCAGAGTATCACGCAGGAACGTCAGACTAGTGCTCTGCGGCCAGAAGGCAGAAGTTAATTTTGGTTTAACTGCTTGCAGCCAAGTTGTCTACAAAGATTTATGCAATCTCCCCGTTTCTCCTAGAAAGAACGGAAACAGAATTTTACAATTAAGAACTTTGTTAAACTGTAAATTAATGCAGCTAACCAAACCCAATCATTATCACAAAATGAGCTTTTGATTTAAGTCGCTCAAAACCAACAAAACCCTTTGCATTTATATAGAACTGTTAAGATTTTTTCCCCAGGTGAAACACGTTTTGTTTTCTTCAGTCTAGTCTATAATCCCATCCCGCTGTAAAAATAACTTCACACATTTCTCTCATGTAAATTATACTCTAACTCTAGCATGTCAGGTATTTGGGAAATAAAGTGTTCTTTAAATAAAAACAGTGAATAATTTAAGTCACTCTAATTTTGTTACTACTTCTCACAGAAAAAAAAATGCTTACATGTTAATTTATTCCATGCTTCTACTCAAACTCCTTTCAATCCATTTCAGTACATTTAAGATCTGACATATGATTTTTATTTGTAATCTGGAAATATAAACTAAATTTTAACTGAAATTATAAAAATCAGGACTGTAGCTAACACTTATCTAGGGTAAACGGCAACTGGATTTATGGAGCCATTCTCATCATTCTCACGCAAACTATATAAAGATTTTTTTCCTGTAATTCATTACTATGAAGTCACTTTTTTTTTTTTTTTTAAGATACAGTTTTTAATTATTGCACAGGCCTACAGACATTAAATTTGGCTCTTTTGTTTTAACCAGTTCTTGAGGAAAATTCAGAGAAAATGTAACGAAAGTATGAACTAATTTCAAATATAAGTGAACATATTTAAATTAAGTGAACATATGTTAAAATATAAAACTGAAAGAAACTCAAACTCTTTGCACAGGACTGGAAATGTTTACTAATAGCAGGGCAGGGGCTGATGTGTTTGCAGGGAGAAGGAATGGAGAGGGTGAAGTAGAAGCTTACAGAAAATAAAGTATTTTCTTCAGATTTCAGAAAACAAAAAGTGTCCTTGAAGAAAGAAAGCAGCATAGTTCTGTTTTAGCATAAGGAATTAAACAAAAAAGAGAGCATTTTGCTGCTGCTGCTGCTGATTTGATTTTTGTTGGTTTTGTTTGCTTGTTTTGTTTAAACACATTCATATTAATCAGAATGACTTTTGAAGTCATCTTGGCTCTAAAAGTCCATATTTTGGACACATTTGTAGTTGGCAACAGTCTCATGGAAGAGTAATATACAGGTGCTGTAAACACTGTACGCTGTTCAAAAGTTTCTTTCTCCAACAACAAAAAAAAAAGAAATCCACACATTGCTAAAAACTATTGCAACATATTAAGGGCCATCCATAAGATTATGTTCATTCCTTTTTAAACCAATTACTAGATACAAGCTAGTTGTTAACTTGTCCCTCTGTGTAAGCCTATAGTTTAAATAGTCTGGCAACATTTTGATTTTTTTTTCCCCCCCCCCCTGAACATTTTACCTGAAGAAAGATTTTGCATGTCAGCTTTCAAACCCCAGTGATTCTGGATTTTTTTTTTAAGAAAGTAAGCATAATAAAAGTTACAGCGATAAATAACTTTTTCTACTATTAAAAAGAATGAATAAAACTCAAAACATATATATCGTAATTGTTTTAGGGATGGTTTTGGTTGTGGGCTGGGTTTTTTTGTTTGTTGGTTTTGGAGTTATAAAAGGTTTTGTTAAAGAAAAAAGCTTTCACCCAAAAAGCATCATTTTCCTCCCAAATCAATATTCATTAAAACAATACAAAGTCTATTAGCTTAAACTAAATTTAAAACAGAGATAAGGGAGCACTTCAAAGTGAAAGATAAACTTATGATGACAAAGTTGTAAAACATCTATATGCAAAGCTAGCCAGGGTGCCGTTTAAATGGGAAAAAAAATCTAGACATCATAGCCAAGGACACACTGTACAAATTAAGAGCAAACATACTCACTTTACGCTAATTCTGTTTGTTTTCTTTTTATTGTACCACATACAAGCACCATAAAGGAGGACTCCTGTTGCAGGCTCACTTACAGTCCCCAGAGTGAGCACACGACTACAGCCGTAGGACGCATGGAAGCACTTTAGGTTTTCAAGTGTGTTAGAAACTGGTTAAAACAAAATGATTTCCTGCTAATGGGCCATCTTTAATTTACACGCAGCACTGTCTACTAAAAAAATCCATCCAAACATGCACAGCATTCGCATTAGTAAGGATTGATTAGAAACTCGGATGCCTCCAAAGAAAATCATTGTGAAATGTGGGAAGTCTTGATGATCTACTTACATGTCATGTATTCAGAACTCAGTTGTACTCTTTATTTTTCTTTATTTCACAGTAAATCATTTGATATTAAAAAAAATCAAGTTCCTTATTATTTAAGAAACTTATATATGGCATAAAGTTATTCCCCCCAGATCCTAAATATATATTAATGAAAAATAAATGACCTGATGAAATCCTTACCAGTAAAATGCTTAATATTTTGCTGGAATGGAAGAGGGATTTTTTTTTTTCTAACTTGCAAATTAAGCTACATTTTTGCAGTGATGATGTTATTTTCTTTGGCTCACTTTATTTAAAATGCTTTGGAAGTTTTTGTCGGAGCCCAGCCATAGGCATTGCTGACTGCTGTATGGAATCGATTTGCTGCAACACAGAAATACCAGCTGTTACAGTATGTCCTGAGAGGGATTACCGAATATTCTTAAATTGAAGTTCAATCCATCTTTCCATAAAAATTAGAACCAAAAGCCAGGAACGTAACAGCAGTATCAAGTGCACCTGAGGCATTTACAATACCCAACAGGACCGTTACAACCAGCCTTTAAAAAGGGCTTATTTTTGAAATTTCATTATTCCAGTTGTACCTTGCTTCTATATATCACACTGTATCAGATTCTTCTGGCATCCACCATGTGGAAACAGTGAAATATGCGAAGCCCGGCGATACGCGGCTGACTTTCCACCAGGCCCCGGGCCGCCTCCCCGGCCGCCGCGGCGCTCCTGACACCTAGCGGCCCGCCGCCGCCTGCGGGCCCGGCCCGGCCCCGCCGCTGATGCCCGGCCTTTGTCACACACAGCTCGGGGTCGGAGCTGCCACGGCCGGGTTTCTGAGGGATTTCAGGCTCAAGAGGGAAAGGGGCTTCTGGAAACGCTAGGAAATGTTTTAATGCTTTTCACTGTGTGTGTATTTACCTCAACGGCGAAGGGCGTTCCTATCTCTAGGGCTTTCCGGTTGAACTACAGACATGCAAAAAAAAAACCTGGATGGCTGTAAAAATGTGTTTCCTTGCCTTTACATAACTCTTGCACGCTATACAAGCACATTAACCAAACCAGACACACTTCACCCGCCAAGTTCATTACGGTAACACAACATAGCGTGGTGCCAAATGCCCCGGCTATAAATAGCCAGGAGGGCAGCAGAAGCCTCCTGGGAACACCCTTCAGAAGGCAAAATCCTACTGTCACAGCTCTCCAAGGGAACCGTTCTTCTGCCTGTCACACAAATAAGGGGCCCCTTACCCACAGACAGAGGGGAAGGGGGTAAATCCTGCTCCCCGCCACCCATGTCATAACTACGGACAGCGGTAGGAAGGTCAAACCCAAGGGCGGGAGACACAGCATGAGCGCTAAGGCGTGCTGTGCCTTGCGCATAGCCCGAGCTTTAGTGGCTTCTTTCTAGCATCACCTGTTGTTTTTGAATGAGAGCAACCCCATTAGTCACATGTACACTTAATTTCCATCAAGTTAGTTTTTTCTACTCTGAAAACCAATTCAAATTTATCTTTATAGCAAGCAGCATGCATCTGGAGACGGCATGCATCAAGGCTTGGTTCTACATTCGGCTCCCCGTCCAAACCTCAATGAACTTCATATTTCTCTCTGAAAGGTTATTTTATAAGTTAATATTTTTGGCACTTTAATGAATATAAACAAATTTCCTTCACATTTAAAAGGCAGGCTGATGATTTCAGTTGATTTAAAACAGTTAGAAGTATAAAAAGTATGAGCCTAATAATGTTATGAATCAAGGAAAAAAACATAAAAAACAGGTTGTTCGATACAAGAAACACACTTAACATGTTCTTCTAAAGGATGCTACAGTTATGAAGACTATAACCTGGATTTCCAGAACTAAAACAGCATGCCTGCAAATGGTATTTGAACTTCCAGATAGAGATTTCATGTGGAGACAGGAAATTTGACAGCCATTCGGTCTTGTATTCATTGTGGGGCCTCCAGTAATTGAATGACTAGAGACATGTATACAAGTCTCCAAAACCTAGTCAGCACAGGAAATTGCCAAAGGAGGTTTTCTAGACTGGGGGAAGTAAATCTGCTTTGGTAGACAAAATGTGAACAGAAAATGGTGGTCTACTCTTCTGGAAGATGTAATGAGATCTACTGAATCCTTAATCCTTACTGAGGAAGCTTCCACCCACTCCATAACAGGGTCTCTGACAGACTACTGGAATCCGTTTGTGGCTTTCGACTGCCATCCAAAACTGGTCAGCTGCCCTTATAGGCAGTATGTGCACGCTGCCAGCAGGAACCCACACACACAGAAAAAATCAGCTGGAAATATTGCATAGCATATGAGAGCTATGTAATCTCAAATGTGTCCCAAATTGAAAAGGACAATAGCTGCCTTGACTGACATCCTCCTGGTCTTGCCATTGTATCTTCAACCATGAGAAGAATTTTAGGGTATCTTAATCAGTGATTTCCATTTTGTTTAACTTATGCAAATCTTCAGCTTACACCATAAGGATTTTAGATACAACCACAGTCTGAGAATAAAAAACAAGACTTTAGTCCCTGTTAGTGCTTGGTGGCTACTTCTGAATGTGTTCAGGTTTCATTACAATGAACACCAGAATGACGCAAGGCTTATTCCTAATTTTGGTGTCTAGGCCTTTAAGAGGAAGAGAATAAAGGATGAGCTCACACTAGATCTTTCACTCAATGGGTCATTACCGGAAGAAAACTCCAATCACTATCTCATCACCCACTCATGAAAACTTGCCAGATACACTGTGAACTCTTCTGTTGTTTGACTGTATTTGTTCAAAGGGCTCAGAAGACAGGAAGGAGAGGGAGATGAGAAAGTAGAGCATAAGATTTGCTTCCTTCAGAACCTGAGCAACAAGTATGTTCCTCCTCCTGAAGAGCTAAACCTGAGTTGCAGGAGTCTCACTTACCTAAACACTCCAATAGCAACACTGAAATTGATGTCCCCATTTTCTTCCTCCAGACTGATTTTCCCCCATGCTATCGCTTTGCTGAGAGTGGAACCATAACATAAGACCTGTTTATCTACATACCACCTTTATCTGAGCCCTCTCTAAATACAACTATGAAACTACATTCTTTTAATAATGAGCCACTCTAACATAAAATAAAAATACAAATAAAATATAGATCAGTGTAAAAAATAGAGTAATTGGGCCACTGAGCAATGTTTTTGCAGAACTCCAAATGACTCTGAATCCCATCACACATCTGAATTAAAATGGTTAAAATCTTCACAGAAGGGACCCTGTCCACATACTGCTAACCACATGCCAAAAGGTAAAAGCATAAGAATGAACTGTTTTACCCTCCAAGTAATACAATGTTGACCAAATGAGTTTGATAAACACTTATCTAACTCCTGCTCATTTGCTACCACATTATTCCGTGCAAACTAAGCACAGTTGGGAAGGATACTTGATTCAGCCTAGTGGTTCCTATTGCTCCCAGCATCTCTAAATTCAACTGAAATTCCCTCATTTCAGAGAAGGAAGAGGAGAAATCAAATTAGCTGTATCACAGAACGAACACTTTTTTTCAGTGGAGCTTAACCAGCCTGCCTTGACACTATTCTGAAGAGGGCGCTTCATTGTAAAATATAACGCTGTCTTCATGTTGACTCATTTCCTCGCCTATGTGGCAAATGGTATTTTAAATTATATAAATGCCTCAACTTGGAAGTGAACTGACTTGCTTTTTCTAGGGCAGTTACAGAATTTTTTATCAAAAAGTATGGCTTTTGATCAGTCAAATATGTTATCTTTGGGGGAAGATTTGTTCACTGCCTCCATGGCTGATGTTTATGGGTCTCCTGAATGTATGTAATCCAGATTCACTTCCATGCTTAATAAATAACCAGCGCTCATAAAATAAATAAATAATAACATGTTACCTACAAAAAAAGGATTTATTACCTATATTCAGATAAAAAAAAAAGGTTCAAAAACTTAATCTCGTGATCTTGATTAAAACTTCACTGATTTCAGAGATCTTCAGTCAAACTAACATTTGAAGGCACTCCAATCTAGCTTCTAAGATGTCAAATATTATTTTATATACTGTACAGAAGAAGTTTTCGATTGTTGCTGTCTTAAAACATAGTCATGTTATGTGTGAAATACACTCAAAAAGCAGCACTAGGTAAAATTGCTACAGTGGCAAAACCATTTGCAATCTGCACCTCCCATTTTTAACACACACACACAAAATATGAGCTCTGTTCAGCCTCAGATTTTAAACGTCAGTGCTGGAACTGAGCACATTCCTTCAAATGCTTGAAAACATTCCCTTAAATACATACACTAAAGCTAACAGTTTAATTTAAAACAGCATCAGTGTAGTTGATGTCAGATATCCTTAGACAGATCCAATTTTCTGCAAATAAAATGTACCAACTGACAGAATAATATTAGTTTAATAAACTAGTTTAATAAAGCTATTCACTAAAATGTGACCTAAACTATGTCTCAGATCAAAGGCTGCTCTTTTGGTTTGAGTTACTGGTTTGGGTACACTCTTAACACTTTTCCCCTAGCTGCAAACCATTCCTTTTCCTGGAAAATACCTGTCAGCGGGTACCACAGTCTCTCCATTAATTACCTGCACAAAAAGTTTTGTTCTGGCACGGTTTCTTGACAGCCTTTTTGAAAAAATTAAGCAAGCTCAAGTAAATGACAAACCCTACCAGTCCCCCCAAATGCTGAAATGATGACAACTATAACTACTGCTATAGAAGAGAAAGCTCAGCAAAACCTCCAGCAATGAGCTATCTGATAACCTCAGCCCTCCCTAACAGACAATTATACATGTCTGGTACCAAAGGGGTCTACAATTCCTATTTTAGAAATATAATCCATATTTTAGTATTATATATATGATTCTGTATTTTTGGGTGGCCCTGTGTGGAGCCAGGAGTTGGAATCGATGATCTTTGTGGGTCCCTGCCAACTCAGGATATTCTGTGATTATTACAATGCAGTTTGATCCCACACCTACAAAGCTTATGGAAAATCTCCAATTGATAGAAACAAAAACAGTGTTAATGCCATGCTTCATAAATTAATAAATATTTCATTTATTATTTACAAAGTATTCACAAAGTTTTTGTGTCAAGTTTAGCAAAGTATTTGTGTCAGCAATATATTGAATTTCACAGTCCTGTGGCTCAAAAAATTTGTGCACCTATTTTGAGGTCTGTTAAACAGCCATGTCCAAAAAAATCATCCTCAGAAATACATAAATATACAAATACTATTATTTCAAAGTCAAAAACATCCCCCAAAATATTAGCATGTTATTTTTCTAAACTCAAAAATGCTTACACCTCTAGAGCCAAATGTGTTGAGGGGGTATTTTACAGTGCTTCCATATTTTGTTTGTTTTTACAGGAGACAGCCTGTGTCCACTTCATCTTTTCTAGATTACCTCATCTTCCAAACATTTATCCTTTGTTCAGCACAACTTTCCATAATCCATTTCTGTCGATATGTGATTTTTTTTTTTGATGGAACAGAAAATTTGGAGAGGGAGAACAGGAATGAAAAAGTAAACAATATGTATTTTTTTTCTCTGAGAGCAAAAGCAGAATCCACTTTCTCAACATATTTTTATCCCCGTAAAAGTCACTACAATAATTTCCAATGTAATCAATTTCAGGCTTTTTTAACATTAAAGTTTTAACATTGAATATAAGCAATATGAAAAATATATGCTTTTAGCTCAGTTTTGGAAAATGTTTTGATTTATTAACTGTTAATTTACTAGTTGCATCTTGATAAGTAACAAAAAACTTCCTCACATGTACAGGTGCACAGTAAAAGTGAAGTATTGCTAGTCAGAGGAAGTATGCGCATTTAATTTCCAGAACTCTACAAGCTTTGTGAGCCAAACTGCCACGGGATGCTTGAGTTTGTAAAAGAAAAAGTTGAAACTCAATGGCTAAGCAATGACACCTCCCAGGGCCTCTGGACTGTTAGTGCACCAAGCACACCAGGCCTTCCTTGCAGCCTTCTCTTCCCTATGACCGCCCTTCATCCTTCAGTCTCGGTTACAACTGACTCCACAATACCTACATGAAGCTCTCCTCATGCCCTCCCCTGCCTCCTCCCTCTCGGCAAGCTCTGGGAGCACCACTCCACCTAGTCCAGTGTGTGATTTGTCACCCAGGACACACTTCCTTAGTTTTCATTGCCTTCATTTTCCTCCTTTTTTTCTTTCCAGAATGGAAGGTCCCCCCTTAATGTCCCAATTCTACCTTGCAGTTCCTTGTGCTCCAGGCCTCAATCCCTCTTACTCCCTCCTTGGGTGGCACAGCTGTGTCCTCATTATTCTTCTTGTGAATTCATGGTCTTCCACTAACAAAGCGTCCTTTTACCCCTTCACAAATATCCCTGCGTCCTGACATGACACAGTTTGTCTTCACTTCCCCTACAGTTTTTACTTTCTCCTGTCTCCATTTCCACTCACCCCTCCACTGCCTCAGCCCTTTACCACTCTATTTTTCACACTGTTGCATTCCAATCCTAGATTCACGTTCCAAACCTATTCTTCATTAGCAAGCACTTAGTTTATTACCCTCCAAACCTCAAATTTATGACAACGTGGAAGTGGTAGCAGATGGGGAGATTCCTCTGCCTGCAGCCCCGTACCATCTCCAGGCTCTAACTAAACTCAGATACTTTCCAATGTTCTGGCTTAAATATTTATCAATGCTCAGTAACATCTGGAATATTCCCCCACAAGTTTGGAATCAATCGTGTCATTTCCAAAGTTACACATTATAATACAAAGAGACACAGTTAGAGCTTTACTGCAACGCTTGAAGCTTGACATACTCCATGAGTACAGACACTCAGCACACTGCAGTTATGTAGGAGCTTAATTGGCAGAAATAGAGTAGACTTAATTGTAAGATTGCCAACTGTCTTGCCAACCTATTTAGCCGAAATTATAGATTATAGTCCCACTGCAACTGGAGTGCTAGGCACTGAGATTCAAGTCTTATTGTCAAGTTTGAAAACCAATTCATACAAATCTGAGATAGGGATGAATGAAGAGGAGTCAGATTCAAGGCAAGGGGTAAACCGTATGTCAAGTTCACACTTCAGTGAAGACAAACTCTCAGATTTCACTTCATTTGGCCAAAAACATCATATTTAATCTTTATGAAGAAAATCATTTAAAATGATAAAAGGTCAATAAACACAAATGGTAACAGTACTTAACTTGGCAGTGTTACCTACATGAAGAATTTTCTGTTTTTCTTGTTCAACTCACAGCTTAATACATTACTTTATGCCTTAATGTATACCAGGAAAACACAGGATATGCAAAGAGTCCAAGTTAATGTTGCTGTTGGAAACTTAATGTTTGCATTTCCTGGATTTTGCAATTTCAATGAGGTGAACAATACTGCATTGATTCTATTTTGGCATTTGCTACAGATACCAAAGTATTTTTCCTTATTTTGTCTGAATCTGTATAAATCAGAGAGTTAAGCAGTTTGATAATGAGCTTTTGACATTTTTTGTTATTCATAGAGGCATACCCATCTTACATATCTTTCAGTTTATTAGACAATCATGAAGGTGGTGATGCTGTACGGATCAGTAAGCTTACCTGCTTCAGCAAGTGTAGCTAAATGAAAGTGTAGAAACGTCTTAAAAATTGATGTTTTAAAAATCAAAATATTGTGAATACAGAAATTTTGATGAAGCAAAAGAAAATATTCTACAGTAAAAACATTGATTTGAGATGGTGTCACTGTAGATTCCCTACTAGCACTCAAAACAGAAAACTGCAGTTAATGTATACTTATGGGAGGGTAAAAAAGAGGCAGTCCAATCTTCCCTCTAAATTCAAAAGCTAAAATAACTTGAAACTCTGAAAAATGGAGGGATGGCGGGTAGCTGAATTCAGCTGAAGTGCAGCTACTTGTACAAAAATTATAGTTACTACAAGGTAACTGGCCTCTTCCAGTACATACTGTTGGTGTTCCTTGCATTAGTACCCTTGAGATGGGAAGGTAAAGAGCTGAACACAGTGGCTAGTGTTGATCTGGCACTCTCTTCTACTTTGACAGATGATTTAAAGGCACTATGTTAACAGAGATCAGTTGAATATAAATAGAAATATATATTTAAAATGTCTCAGTAAGATCATAAAAGCTAATATAAATGAAAGCCCACAGAATATTGTACTGGGAACAGCATCAGTGACTGTTTCGGCAAGACCAGAGGTGCTACGGTTCCCTTAGACTGCAGCAACCTACGGGATCTGCAAAATCCAGTGAAACAGTTTAGGGATGGGGAGAAAGAATTGGATAGGGAAAGGTCAGACAGCAGTCAGAAATTGCTACTCCTAAACACTTCACAGAGGCAATGAGATGGATGATACCTTGCCACAAATAGAAAGAAGATAAAGGCTATGACACTTCTGAATCCAAGGCTTACAAGGAGGATACAGGAAGAAAGAACAGAATTAACTGACTTACTAATACCCAACGTGGACACACTCCGGCATCTCAGACAGTGGTGGTAATTCAGATTGACTAATACCTATTAAAATGGCACCCGCAACACACTTAGGCAGTACCAAGGAAAGGAATATAACAGTCATTTATTGCTCATTCAAGTGACATTTTAGCATGAGTGCGTGCCTAGGTAACCAGGCATCTATTTTCTTGGATATTTCCTCTGTCCTTACCGACTTCATCAACACATGGGGCGTTTCTGCACTCCTCCCTCCTGCTCTGTAGATTTGCTTCCTCTTGCAGGGCAGATGGCCTCACCAGCAAAATCGCTGGAGATAATCCTGTTTATGCAGAACAAAACATGATCCACTTCTTGGCACACAGGCAGACCCCAATACAGGGATAAGACTGCTGCTCCACTCATACGGAAATCCATGCTGATACAGCACTGTCCATGTCATTTTTTGTTTGTTTTGGTTTGTTTGTTTGTTTAACAGCTAAGGCAACAGGTCTCTCCCCAGTGCCAATCTTCTAGTCAGCTTCCTGCCCCTGTGAATGATGCTGCATGAAAGACAGATGCTGCTCTTCTAAACTTAAATATCAACAGAACTATAATGGTGTCTGAGGATTTGCAAAATTCAAGAGGCCACAAAAGGAGAATGCTTGAAAAAACACAAACAGCCAGAAAGCCTCCTCTTACCTACTGCTCCCTGGATGGACGGGAGGAGAGGGATGGGGTCACAACACATATAAATGTAAAGAGCTTTACACAAGCTTAAGAGACTGCTTTTCTAAACCTACAGCAATTTTTAGGGCTTTGTACCAAGTCCCAACCAAGAGCTTAAATTACTGTTAGCAGCTGTGAAAAGCTCAGGTGGGACTTATATAAAGAGATGATATTGGAGTTGCAACTCACACCTACATTAACCTCTGCTGTCATGACCATAACAGCAATGTGACATCAACAGCTATCTGTGATGGTACAGAGCAAGACTAAATAATATTTGCCTTTTCAAAAGTTGCTGTTTGCTATGGGGAGTTCCAGAAACAAATTAGAAATTAACTACAATATGTAACAGCTTCATCTTACATTAGACCAAATAATTGTCTGCACCAATTAAGATTGAATATTCTTAATTCCTCTTGAGCTGCTGCCTCTCTACACGGTTTAACATATTCTGTACTTTAAAATCAGAATAACTTGGTAACATCTTTAAGAAAGGGCTGGTTTGCTCTGCTCATGAATCCCTCTTGCACACGGAGCAGAATTCAAACAGTTATCAGAGGATCAAACAAAAAAACATGGGTGCCAATACACCAGAAAAACTTTTTTTTTTTTTTTTTGCAAATAAGTATTCAAAATGAGATAGAGCACGTTCTCATAAACTTTCAAGTTAGAGCATTCCAAAGCCAGAAGAGGGAGCTCCTGCACTTTACAAATAAATCAGCATGGATTTAATCTTGTCTTTAGCAAGAAAGTATTTCCAATCACATGCCACACGTTTGCATCTGGTCACTTAAGGAGCAAATATACAGTAAGAATCCAATATGAAACTAACGCAAATGCATGACTGATAAAGATCAAAAATGTTTAAAATAGATTTATTCCCCTGCTCCTTGTAAAATTGATCATTTTCATATCATGTACACAGCGCTGCAAAGCTGCAATCACATTGTCTGCAACCAGTTCAATCAGTAGAAGGCACCCGACCTATACACGACAGGTGATAGGTATGAAAACCCACAGAACTTTCTAACAGTGGTGTTTTTCCTACCTTTCTTTTAAAGCTGAATAAATTGAACACGAGCCTTATCTACCATTAGAAGAAATAAGGAACTGGATTTTGCTAATTTTAAGAAAGTTGGGAACAGAAGAAATGTTGCTTAAATATTTGCAACTGTTTTAAGGTAGTGTTTTTTGAAATGGCTCAAACTAGAACAGTTAACAATAAATCATTTCATTTTCTGCTCTTTTAATGAAGATAAATGAAAAGTATTTTGTGGTCTGGTTCCTTATAATAAAGGCAATATTTATCCAAAATGAGCTCAGACCACAAAAAAGTCAGAGGGGACAAAACACAACTTTTCATAGCCTGTTTCATCAGAATACATTCCTTAGACTTTGGTATCACTGCGATCAATCTGGTAGTTACATTTCCTAGACTGAGGGAAAATTCATGGAATATTATGGAATATAATGGGTTGGGTACTTGAAAGATCTTCCTACAGTGAATGTTGAAGTCATTTCTCTTCAAAGGGCACACACAAAGTGAATTCTTTGGTTTGCAATTGAGCATACCTTACTTGTGGAAATAACCTGTGTTTTGTTTCAGTGAAAATAAACTCATCCATGAGAAATTCTTGCATGTTCCTGTTTCTTTATTAAGAACTATTTATTGAAATGAAATAAAACCCAACACAAATGTCCAAGACTGAGCCTGTCCTTTTTTTTAACCTGTAAGTCTTGTAAAGAAAGTCCAAGAAATTTGTTCCCATTGAAACCATCTGTGAAAACTTATCTCTAGAAGACCTATGCCAGTTTCAAGAGGAAAGGTTTTAAGATGCAGGATGCAACTTATTGGGAATATAGGAATCACATACTTCACCCTTCACTGGGCTGAGTTCCAGGTAAGCACTCTGGTTTCCCACTCATGTCCTTTCCTGCTGTTTTGATTAAGATCCTCAACCTTTGGGGTTCTCGTGGATGGTGAACTGACTTTGAAATGTTTCATTTTTCCATGAGAAAAGTGGCAACGTAATGGATTTCTTCTCAAAGCAAATTTCTTCTTCTCTTTACTGAAATCTGTATTAGCATTTCCCACACAACTCTCAGCTTAATCAGAAATCTAAAACTTAGCATCATCATATTCCAGCAACCAATTAGCCATCTGGTCTGTCTTAATACTCTTGAATGAATGATTTGTGCTTAAAAGCAGAACTGATATGTGCTGGGATCTAGTCATCAACGACAAAGCTAGCCTAACTGCAACAGTCTGTTCAACAAAATCTGGAAATTTGGCCAGAAAGAGAGAAAAATCATGCTTAGAAATTCCCCTTGTATCTGCTCTGACCTTTAACTGGGGTGCTGAAGGAGAAGAGGAAGAAAAACAGGGTAAAATAAGCAGTAATATTTGCTGCCAAATTTCACATTGCTGTCAGCTTTTACAGCATAGCAATATAATTATGTAGTCTACATTTCATACAGTTACATAATTACTTGTCTCACTCATCAGTAGGCTTCAGATACACGGAAAATATTACAGAGTATACACTATTTTTCATGGTGTATTATTTGCCAAAATATCACTGTCACAGCTCATTTCAGGTATGGTGGTGTGATTAAAACACACCAAGGAGGTTTTGACATGCAACTTAATTTCCACAAATATTTTAATTTTTACTCATAACATCATAAACTAGTTTAAACAAACACTTGGGCCTGGGAGTTCATTCGCTGTAAGTTATTAAGCGGATACCAGCAGTTATTTCCTCACTATCTGGCCCACCAGCTGGAACCAAACCAAGATACCACCTTCAGCTGAAAGCCATAGAGCTGCCATCAGCAAGGCAGGGGCAAGGAAACCCAACCACAAAAGCACATCTGGCACTCTGTAAGAGTTTTTCAGTGTACTCTAAATGCTCACATCCAACAGCCCAATGGAAAAACCAACCAAACACACAGAATACGATCACAATACATCTGGTAGTCTTCGCTGTTAAGCAGATGGAATAACAGGTTTGGTTAGAGCTGGTCTGACAAAACTTTGCTAAGGCACCTGCAATATCCAACAGTCGCATCACAAGGAAGCCCCCAGCTGGGAAAGTAATGAGGCAGAAAGAGGAAGAAAGAAAATTCTGTTTTCACACTGTTTTTAGTGGTCCCAAGTTGGAAGGAAAGAAACCTGTAATTTCGTAGGCTGTAGATATAATCCCACCTTACTAAAGTAGTAACTTTTTTAATGTGCCATGTCATATTATTTAAGTAGAGAGCATACATATAACTGGATAGATAAATGTTAATAAAAACAAACAAAAAAAAGCAGAAAAAAAAACCACAAAGGTTAATCACACAAAATATACAGGTAAGTACATGTAAATAATGAAACAGTGCATTTTGAAGATCAGAGCATGCTTCTGTGTTGAACATTTATCATATATGTTGACACAAAAGAGGATGGGCAAGAGCTCTTAATCTCGTTCTTCTCTTCTAGCTGCACACAAAATCCCTTCAGGCCCTCACGAACTACAAACATACCAAAAAATATCAGGAGTTTTAGCAACACAAATGAATCACTGTACTGATAGGTGGTTTTCAGAAAAAGGAAAAACAAAAAAAAAATAAAAAATAAAAATAAAATAAAAAAATAAAAAAAAAGCAAACCCAACACGCTTCTTGTACTGATGAATAATATTAGAGTAACCACAGTGGACGTGGTCCGGCATCAAGGCTTCCCACAGTCAGAGAGTAACAACAGGTGTTGCAGAATATCTAACACACACATGGTTCTTTCCTAGACACCTCATGATACCACTACTAGAATTGTGTATAGTACTTACAGCACAAAAGACTAAAAGACATAAAAGCTGTGGCATGTCAAAGGAAGAGAGTAAGACCAAGGTTACTAGTAACGCTGTGTGCTCGCACGGAGTGAGAATGTACACCTGTCTGAAAGCTACTGCATGAGGGGCAACTCGGAAAAAGAGAAATAAAAGGATATGGAAATAGCAAAGCCCCTAGTTGTAAATTTAACTTGAAACAAAGGAATTAAACACACCAACCAGGCACTCTAGAAGTTTATCATAACCATTAAAAGCACCCAAAAATGCTGCCCAGCACTGGGTGGAGATGGGTTGAGTTAGAGCTAGCCACCATTCTCCTCTTCCCTTTGCTGAGACCCAAGGAGTCCGACAACCAGCCAGCAGCAGATCAGCTTCACTCCTGAAGCCAAAACGCCAGCAGTGACCAGCCCTACCACCATCCCTCGTGCTTTACAACACCAGAAAGCAGCCATCACTTCCTGAAAGTGCCTAAGCAGGACTTGCAAAGGCCAATGATGGTCTTCACCAAATCAAGAAAAGCAAGAGCTTTGATGAGTAGCTACTTCGTTAAGATACAGCTCAGCAAGTCAAGTGGTGGGATCTACTGTAGTCACATAGTCAAAAGTCCTTAGAGCTAAAAGGTAAGGTTACAAATGCATCACATTGAGATTTGGTGAAGGTTTTTGAATCCCACAAACTGTACCCAACGCTTCTGTCCAACACTTCCCCAACAGGAACTTTGATGTCACTTGATGGTAGGCTGAAGGCCACAAGGCATGGTTAATTCCTCACGATGCATATTTATACACATACACATACCTATATAGGTATATATACAATGAATTCATACTTCCTATGTATCTTCTTTTGTCTTATCTTCCAACCCCAAATAAACCCACCTTTGCCTGCAGGTTTCAGCCAATCTGCAAAACGAAGTCTTCCAGTGAGAAAGGGGGAAAGAGAATGCGTGAAGTAAATGGATGGGGGAGGGGGTGGAAGTCCTCACCGTCACTGAAAGCCAAGGAGGTGCTGAAACCATAGAACAAATGAGTATGATCGCTGAATTTGTGATCAAGTTTATAAGAAAACTTTACTAAGGACAACTGTAATATCCAACAACCTCATCATACAATCCAGCCTCGAAGAGGAGGTTGCTCCTCCTCTAAAACTCTAGCAAGCCCTTATTGAAACAACTTACAGAATATATTCTGTTAATACAGAAGTTACCCCACATCCAAACTCATACTTTACAGTTACAAGTAATCATTCTCCCTCCCTTCCCACTCCCCCATCTCACTCACTGTACAGGGCAAACCCTGCTTGCTGTATACTGCTCTGCAGTATGCTATTGTTTTACTGTTTTCATACATTTTCAAAATATTCATGCAAGACAGCACTGTACTTAACCCCCAAGCACTGATTAACCTGTACTGCCCTTTTTGAGACGCTCTAATATTGAAGTATACCTTAATGAACACCCGTGTCTGCAAAAAAAACACAGTTACGACTAACATAAACCCTTGAACACACAGAGCATTTCTGAAAGTTTGCTATCAAAGGCTCACGCCGGGATCTCAAGCTGAAATATGTTAATTTAGCAGTAACTCCTGAAAAGTTTAATTACCTAGAAACACTAATTAAAGTCTAATTTAAAATCAGAAAACACCTCTGTTGCAGAGGCAGAACACAGTGCAGTTCCCCACTCCCGTAATGCACTGCCCTAACGACAACCCCTAGCCTTCCCCTGCTCGCAGTCTTCTGCAATAGCTGTAAGCCCCACAGCCCTGACAGTACCCGAAACTGAAGCATCTGCTCAAAGAGAAAATGGTGCCATTCAGGACCCTCAAAACATTTACACAAACAGGACTGAATTAAGCTCTAAGTGCCAATTTTAGCACACCTGACTTACCGCTTTTAACTTATCTTCTTTCTGGTCATGAAGCAATACAGTTTCCTACAGTCTTTGTATGAAAAAGGCATGCTTTGGTATGACACAGCCACACCTGTGTGGTTCATGACCCTTTGCAGGAGTCTTTGCCATTACAGCAACCAGCATCAGGTGTTGGCCAACATGCTCAGCAGGGAGGGGGCACCAACTGTATATATGTTATATATACATACATAGACTATATATATATAAAGAATGGAAATATGGTGCAATCAGAAACATAAAAAGACAAAAAAAAATCTAGCCTGCTCCTAAATAATAGTGATAGTCCACAGTGATCTCCTGGTGTCCAAGGCCCTCCTTGCACTGAAAAGGAGAATCTGTTCCAACTAATGGAGAAAATACATTATTTTCCCCTGTATTTCCAAATGTCTGTGGGATGTTCAGCTCTGCAGTGGGAAAGAGCAAAGACTACACAAATCAGCCCAACACCGGAGGCAGGGGGAGAACTGTATCCAGACCGGTTTACCTGCCATACACAGGCTGCCTTACTTTGTAGGACACAAAGTTCTCCTACTTGCAGGAAACTGCATGTCTTCTCTAAAAGACCAGCTGAAAACAAGTCACGGACAACCAGCAAAAAGCAAGTCCCACGTAAAGTTACGAAAGGACTGAGAAACAAGACGGGACTTGCTGTCTTACTAATCTGCGGGGAGGCACTGGGAGGGAGCCAAGTTAGTTAATCCAAACACACAAACAAGTTAATGATGACCCCAGGGAGCAACCCTGGATTTACACACCGAAGGAAACACCGTGCAGGAAAATGTTAAGAAACTGCCTGTATGTCAGAGCTCAACACTAGTGTTTCAAAAGCAGTTTAATTTGACCTTCTGACACACACCAAGAAGCCGAACCTTCCATGGAGAATCCCACAGCATCCATTTGTATCACAGGATGGGAATTCACAACAGAAACTTCAGAGTAAAGCACCCAAATTACCAAGTGCTTCTGGAATGCCCCCTGAGGACCGGGTCAAATCGTGACCTGGTCTGAGTTTTCATCCAACCTAGAATTTTGTCTCCTGAACTTGTTGCATTTTTCATTTCAATTGCTGTGTGAGTGAAATTGTTACACAAACTGAAAAAAAAAAATCAAGTAAGTGTAAAAATGTTCACGTAACAGAATTTTCCTATCTAAACGGCAGACAGCAGAAACCTGAATTCTCTGAGGAAGAGAAAATACTTGTTGACTCCTGGCTTTAAAGCCGCATATGAAAACGTTTTGGTTCCGAGTCAATTACTAATGTAGTAACAAAAATCATCAGCCTCTTTGAGAAAACGGAAATTATTCATCTTCTGAAAATGTTTTCAAACTTAGATGACAAAAAAGGATTACTTCTAATTTCACAAGTAGAGACATCAGTTTACAGCCTAAAGATGGGATCAAACTACATTCACAAGCATGGGATTAAGAACTCTATGAATCCACTGACAAACATTTCCTAAAATAGTTGTATCGTGTATCGTAGCTTTCCTAAGCTCTCTGTTGAAAATTATTCTCTAAAATCACTGTTAAAAGGACAAATCTCTTGCCAATGTGCCCCAGTTATCAAAAAATATCTGACATGAACAGAATCGCTCTAAGCCTTTTTGCTGCTTCCTTCAACCACATTCACATCCTCCACTGCATTTTTTTTATTTCGTTTTGAGGACAGAGTAGCATGCAAGCAGAACTGAATCCCGTATTCATGGCTGATTTGTTATGAATCAAGTATCTTCCCATGAAGCCACCCCTCCTCCAGAAGCAGGAAGTTTGGGATTTTTTTTTTTAATTTTATTTTTGCAGCTGGATTCAACAGCACAAGGAAGAAAGGCTACTGAATAAAAACTGGATTTTCTGTCAACACATTTTTGTTTTAGGACAAGCTCAAGTACCCTCAGAAACAAAAGTATGTTTTACATTTGAACAACCACCCTTTAAAATAGATTCCAGTATTAATTATTTACAAGGTGTCTCTATTCTCCTTCCTTCCTTACGCTGAGCATTAAAAACACCGTCTTCAATACACAGGAACATCTCAGTACTTCGGAGACAAAAACTTTGTTTAGTATCCCTAAAAGCAGCTGTCCCAATCTTCTGTATTTCCTGTAATTCAAGTAACTACATAACAAGCTTTGATTTAACAGTTGGGAGAAGCACAGCAAAGCACCACGCTGCTCAGATGTGAAGCTTGTGCATCTTACCCAGTCAGCACACCAAACATCTCTGCGCTTTCTAACCATTTTCATCTATGTAGCTTTTTGTACAGCATTTTGCTGTGTAGAGACTCAGCCATCACTAGAGACAAGCTCATTTGTCTCTAATCAGCAGCAGTATAATCATACTGCAGAAGTGAAAATTTCTCCTAACAAGCAGTATTTAAAATACTATGCTAGTGAGTGTAAAATACCTACACTGCCTGTTCAGGCAGCACTCATTAGCCACCATCTAGTCTGAAATGCAGCTAATGAAACAACAATTACTAGTCTTTCCTCTGAACCTGCCAGTCCAAATTCTCAGTGCTGGGTGTGTACGGCAGGAAGGCTGATCAAAACCTTTTAACCAGCTTGTGTGCTGCTGGGCCGCCTCTTCTGTCCCTGGGAAAAACTGGAACTCAGAGATAAAAACCACATCTGTTCCGGGTCTGCAGTGAAAGTGCTTGCTTTCAGTTGTCCTTATAATACTCTGATGTGATGATTTTATGGAAACGGAGGTTAAGAGAAGTAAAATGCCTGGCTAGAAGTCAGAAATATCTGACTTCTAGTTTAGCACAAAATTACAGATATTCAGAACTTATTTCAGGCTTCTATCGAACCGGAATGTTATTTCCGATGTCATCACTACACTGTTTCTGTTTAGTTGTTTCCTGATCCACCTCTGAATAACATGCACACAACCTGAAAGTCAGCTCTATGTTCTCAGTATATAATAAAAAATGTTGGTAATCTAAACGTTTTTGATGACCCAACCCACCAACCTACACTCTTCCATTGCTAGCAAAGGCCTGACACTACCTTTTTGCTCTTCAGCCAACCTCTTAAAAGGAGATAAAAACAGTAACTAAGAAAAATACCAACCCTTCAATACTTCGACTAAAGGGCACTCCTGAAGATCTACCACAAATAATACCTACAGATTTGTACAGCTCCTTGTTAAGGCCACTTTTAACCTTGATTGTTCACAACACCTTGTCAAAATTAGTTCTATAACTTATGCCCCATGTAAAGCACCCCTTGCATTTTGTTTGGTACCCCAAGTTCTCAGATATAGTGAATAAATAATCTACTATTAACTTCCTTCCACTATTTGTAATTATCCTTCATGTAATCCTTCAAATACCTTTTCCAAACCAAAATTAGTTGGATCTTTTTTTTTTTTCTTTTTTTTTTAATGGAGAAGGCACTTCCTATTTCTGATGCAGCCTGTAACCTCACTTTTCATTTACACTGGCTAAATACCCCAGGACACTTAGAACTATGTCAGTCCCAGAGCAGATGCAAATGTTCAAGCATTGACAAAATTTTGGTGGTAATATTGTTTTGCCCAGGATTTTAGAAACAGGCTATGGATTTTTCCGTTCCCATCCACCTGTACAAAAGCTCAGGAACTTCCCAGCATTTTTGCAAGTGAGCAGGAGACGGGGCCCAGTCCCTGCCCCTACGCAGTAACTAGGTCACCAAATTCAACACCCATCACTTCACGTGACGTGCACTGGGTGATGGAACAGGGACACATGCTCCACTTCTGATTCCAAGATGCAGTGCCTCTTTGGTCTTTCCTCACTGGGGAAAAAGAAAGAGCCCACAGCCTCACCACCCTACTTCAGTTTGTCTTCCTTGTCCCTAATTCCTTTTAGAACAAAAAACAGAAACCACAACTATTTCTTGTCACCAGAATAGCAAATGGGGGGCTCTTATTTACAGTGCAATTCAAAAATATCTTTTGATAGTAGTAAATAAGTTAAATGAAAGCAGCATTTGTATAGCCAAACACATATGAGCATACACAAAATTCTTCTGTGTTTACCCAGATAAAAGGGAAACAAACCCATTTACAGCAGGATGAGAGACGGCATAATGGTGCCACGTGCGGTAACTCCTAACTGCGTATGAAAATCATCACAGTCAGAAGAACTCTAATGCGAGTATCAGCATGCAGGTTGTCACAGTCATCAGCTGTGAAATAAACATATAAAATAATAGCTTGAAATACGTTTAAACATAGATGTACAAGTCGTTTTCCCTGGCATGTCTGGTGAGCATGGCAAACAAAATGTGGAATCGGCATCTATAGCTTGTGAAGACTAGAAGACAACGACCAAGATCATTTGTAACAACAAGCCATCTTTCCAGAGTACTTTTTATTAATGTTATGATAAAGAAATTATCTTTAAATATTAAGTTTTGACCAACATAACATCTTTTTAACCAGCTCACAACCACAGATCTGCTTTTTCATCCTTTCTCTAAGATGCTTCTGCCTGAGAACATTCTCTCCTTTTAGAAAAAAAGATGTTAACAAGTTCACGCGTTAAACCACAGCTCTCCACCACATAATAAAGTCCTTGAAATTCAACACTGCCTTAAGCTAGTCATTACAAGTTACTGCTACAATCACTTAATTGATAAAGAAATAAACGCAATATCAATGAAGGTGATAAGAAACATTTAAGACAGTAAATATCTAATGGGAAAAGAGAAAAACAAGAGAGAAAGGATTCAGAGTGCTCATTAAAGTGAATAAACGTCTTATGCAATTACTTAATAGGAAGCTGAATACATCTATTCACTGGATCTTAGCAAATTAAGTTTGCCTTCTTTTCTCCGAATTCCATTAATACACAGACATCATGATGCAAAAGAAGTCTGCCCCTGCAGTTGTACTTTTGTTTTGAACTGGAATGTCTCAGCATGGCAAACATAATTAACTTTTTTCCATCTGTCCTACACATTTACTCATGTTAAACTTGTGACCAACTCCTATATGAATTAATAGAAGTTTAGGTTTATTAAAAGAATCAAAAACCAGCTAGTTACTTAAATTACTGTTAGAAAACAAATTGGAAAATTCCTGTTTTAGGTCCATGCTTCATTTCTTGGAACTTATATGATTTACTAGAAATTATGAGTATATCTTAACTTGTTTTTTCCATGCCTGATCAACTTAGTTGACTATTTGAAAACAATAATTTAATTTAGATTTGGAGTTGTATTAAGGCAATTATGTTCTACGTATGAAAACATTCAGATTCTTAATCACTTAGTATCTGTAACTCATTTTGCAGCTTGTGACTTCAGATCCCTTGACTATGAAAGATTTAGGCAGAGACATCATACGTTTGGTCAGCAGCTTTAAGACATCTCCTTCAGAATTTTACATGTGATTACGCTCAAATTCCAAGCTATGTTCTGCCCACCTTTGAAAAGCTGGAAGAGTTAATTAGAACTACAAAATTAAAGTACACACCCTAAAAATTACAGTGCAACATTACTTGCAACCCAAAATACATGTGTAATCAGAAAGCAACTACCTAGCTATGCAAGATGCTCTAGGGACTGCCGTACAAAACAAGTGCTTTGAAAAGGTGCAGAGACCATCCCTCAGTACTGCACTGCAGAACATAAGTTAAGTCGGAGTCAAGCTAGCTTACTTCAACAAGAAAGAGGAATCCTGCAGAAGAGAAGAGTGAGAACGACAAAATGAAAGCAACAGCCTGTTGAAATCTCTGCAGCTGAATTACGTTGGAGAGATAAGAATGGCAAGATGCTGCTTATTAGGAGACAAATGCTGCAATAACAGACAAAAGAGATAATGCGATCCAAAGTGTTTTCAATGTTCAAATGCATAAGAATGAACACATCTCATAGCTATTATTATGTGATTTGAAATGAGTAGGATTTAAATACAGCCTTGACATGATGCTGAATTTGGAAAACATCTTCCTGTTTATGAGCTCAAGTGAGAGACAGAATAATGGCATCATTCACAGCAAATTAAGAAAGGACGCAAGAGGAATTTTAGAAATGGTGATAAAATTGTGGCATGAATTGTGTTATTCAAGAAAGCAAGTAATGTGCTTTTTTAACAATCATAAGTTAAGTTTCCAATAGTTTATTTCCTCTGCTAATGGTAAGAACTAATACTAATAAAGCATCTTCCAATGCAATTTGACAATAACTTTTTTTTTTTTTTTTTTTAGAAAACCTGATAATACACGTTCAGACATAGCAGACCAATGAAAAATTTGCTATATGTTTTTGTAAGGGGTATACTCAGTTTTAGCTACTGACTACATGTCAGGAGAATGAATTTGAAGCAAGATGGCAATGCAGCAAAACCAACCGAACAAAGTTCACAATCTGAGTCCAGAAGGTATGTAAAATGGTTTGAGTGTTAGTGATGATCAAGGAAAATTGAGGCAGAAATCAATACGTCTTTCTAAATTAAACAGATTTTTGTGCATGAAATTAAATAAAGCAATATTATTATCCTTTTGTTATGTTCAATGAAAAGCTAAAAATGTGGCTAATATAAGACTTTTTTTTTTACTTTTTTCCTTCAGATCAAGCTAGAATCCATTATCTTATTTTTCCTGTATCCCAACAGATCAACTAATCCAATACATTTATTTCACATGTCTCCAGTGAGTGAACAACTGAAAAAATAGGAAGAGGAAGCACTTCCATTAGAAATCTTAAAACAGTATCTGTCTATCATGATCCATTTCAATTTAAAAAAATAAAAAATAAAACTAGCGCTGTGTTACTTTCAATTAATGATTTATTGGAGAGGATGCCTCTGGAGCTTCTAAGTTAGGACTGACATTTGAACAGGACACAACCAGGCACAAGTAAATCAAACTGAAGTAAGCCTAGTTTTCTATGGAGGGGAGCAAGGTATTTCTATCATGACGAGAGATTGTGGGAGAGGTTCCCTCT
Organism: Oxyura jamaicensis; assembly: GCF_011077185.1. NCBI lineage: Eukaryota > Metazoa > Chordata > Aves > Anseriformes > Anatidae > Oxyura > Oxyura jamaicensis. The sequence continues at coordinate 16,673,709 of NC_048894.1, read as the reverse complement.
ACCCCACTTATTCCAATGGAAGTAATGTGCATTTACAAGAACTTCTAAAAACAATGTTCTTCAGCTAAAATTGCTAGTTCTCTTAATTTCTTTCTGAGAATTTCAAATGTTTGTATGGTTATTAAGAGATGAAGGTATTGGAAATGCAATCAGCTCTCCACCGTTACATCAGTTCTGCCAATACAACTTCCTCTGTGATTTACTTATGTGAACATCTGTCTTATTAATGACATTTTTTGGTGCATGGTAGACACTGCCCAACTTCTTTACGATCCAGTTACATCTTTTGGTCCTAAACAACCAGCTACTGCTCCTTTTCCATCCAAAGAGCTGCATAGTGTTGATTTTGAGCAGCAGTGCCCTCTTCCCTTTCCTTGCCTACATCCTGATAGGGTTATCATCATCTCCTTCATGCTCCTTTCCTCCCATTAGAGACAGAAGAGTGCTTAGATCATTATGCTTCTTTATCTACGACCCTTCATAACTTCGTTTTCTTTTTTTCTAAGATTTTCTTCAATCTTAAAGAGAACACATCAGTTTAAAACTGTATTCTGAAAAGACAGGTAGAGCATTAGACAGAAAAACAGTCACGCATCTATAACATCACCCTCCACTGCTCGCAGTAGCAGCATTCACAGAGCAGACATTCCCTGGTTTTAAGCAGTTTCACACTGTAGTTTCCAAAGCAGTACTGAGTTTAATAAATTCCCCAACGCTCACTGGTTGAAGCAGCAAAAAAGCTTTGTTTTACTGTTCTACTGTATAGCGCCAGAACAAATTATTGTTGGCTACAGAATGCAAGCCTTAACCTAAGGTTCATACTTACAGTTGTTATTCTTCAGCTGTCAAACTGAAGAGGAATATCAATAAGCCACATAAATCTGTAAATGCTGATTAAAATGCAAAAGGAGAATCAGACGATGTACAGCAGAATTACAAGCTTCCAGAAAACGTACTCATCTCCCCATGGAAGAGTGATGTTCCAGTGTGTCTCAGGTTGTTACTTAAAAGTGTTTGGACTGTGTATCAGCAAACATCAGCTCCTGGAAGATTTCAGTAAAAAGGCATGTCCTAACATTAAAGTATCACTTTCTGACTTGTAAGTAAAACTGAAGTAGAACACCTCCACTTGAAATATTTAATTATGCAAGAAATCTAAATCTCGTATCCAATTTTCTTTCACCAAAACCTCTTTATCCTCAACATTACAGTAACTTCATTTATTCTTAACATTAACAGGTGCTGTTTGAATCCGGTGCCAAAGAGAGGATAGGACACAAGCATAATATTACATTTGGAAACACGAGTGAAATTTGGCAGAAGCTGATGTGTTGAGGTATCTAAGACACTGCACATGTGCTCCTTGCAATGCACTGTGCCAACTCTGAAAACTACACCACGCTAAGGTAAGATGTCTCACGGGTCAGATGTATGGACTGCACTTGCTCCATACTCCAGACAACACAGGGTACAAAAAACAAACCCACAATGCCCCTCCACATGCACACATTTTCCTTCCACATCACAGCCAACCCCAAAAGGGTGCACTCATACCAGTGTTCACAGTAATTTTCATTAGTGCTTCTTTACTTACTTTATAGCCTATCTTTCAAAGATGAAATGAATAATGCATCCTGCTGCAGCGCACTAAATAAACAGACCCTGGGAATCAGGTAAGCTGAATATATGCCACTTTCTCTCAGAGCTGCACAATTTTGGGGCACATATCAAACCCATACATTCTGCCTCTGAGTTTCCGTCCTCATGTTTTCAACTGTTCCATACGAACCATTCAGGGCATGACACACCACCTTTCTCCAGTAAGGAAGGACAATCCCATCACCTTTTGTGCACACTGTCACAGAAAGCCAAAGCACCTTTTTCTGATACCACAGCATATGTTTCATAGCATGCAGGAATTGTATAGCTAAAGAAATTATTCATTCACTGAGACAACTATTGTCTCCCACTGAGAACTCCAGATCTAATAGGCTTCAGCTAAGAAGCAATAGGTAACATTTCCATGGTTTCATTGAGTAAAATTGTTAACTTTTTTTTTTTCCAAGGTAAATAACCCATTAAGAGCCAAAGTTGGCTGAATTTCATTCTCTTACAACTTTGCCCAAATGAAACTCCCATTTCACATAGGGAGCAGGCAACGTGGAGATACACATACATGAAAACACACCCATTAAGTTTGGTTTTGGAAGTCAATGCTCTGGAAGTTTAAGAGCCAATAAGTTTCCCAGCTAGGTTATCCCCTTCTAAGATCTCCCATTTTCGGTAACCCTGCCTTTTTTATCTGAAGAGAGAAGGATTTTTTTCACACAAGTATTACATCACTTAGAAACTACAAAGAACAACGTTTCTTCAACTTGGGAAGTAGCTTTATAGTTGGGTCTCCCATTATAGCCTGAACATGCAGGTATTAAAAGCATCTTCCTAACACAAGACTGCAGGAAGTGGTAAGGAATTTAGTTTCTAATTAATATAAGGCTTACATGAATGCCTAAGGTACAGCCTAGTTTCCTACTAACCAGCTTCACTGCCCCAGCACTCCGCAGTATGGATGTCAAATTCTAGCCAAGCCATCAGTCCCATCAGCATATGCCCTTATGTGCCGGCCTCCGTACTTCTGTAGCCAGGAGCCTAATCTTTACGAGCTGCAGTGTTGAACATTAGAAGACTTAAGCTCTTTTTTAAACCTGGGATATAAAACCTTCCAGTGCATTATAAACAGTGCTAAGTGTTTGTTTTACTTTTTCCAACACATCAGCGCTTAGGATTTTAAGTAGAAGGAAAGTAGGTCAGGTTTTCCTACTGAAGCTTTTCCAACCTTTATTTTCTGTAAATTCTACCAAATGCATCTGCCTTTTACATCTTTCATTAACATCTTAAGAATACAAACCTCTGAAGTGCACTTCAATTTATCAAAAGCCTTAAGAGTAGCAAGCATCTATAAATACAGAGAAATATTTAAGCCTAAATCCATTTTTTTGTTACTGTGTACTAGGTCTGGCTTATCTCTGATCACAGATTTTTGCAGTAACTCATTATAAATGCACAAGGAATTTGCCTGCACAGATCAGCCACAGAATAGTGATCTGAACATTTAACAGCCTGAGGGGGAAAAAAGGTGGAACCCATGCACTGGAGGGGTGCCTTGAACACTTCCATAGGATCATCTGCATTTCTCAGTGAGAGGACATTCACCAAGTCCCTGCTGATTAGGCAATAGTCTCAGAGTTTAAAATACAGATTTTTCTACCTTCCTGTCTCCATTAGCACACCACACCAACAAGGAAGCTACTATTTGCTCCTTTTATCAGCAGTAGTACAAAGAGTAAGGCACACCCTGCTGAAGCAACTGGAAAAACCTGCTATGTGAGAGCAGACAAGCAAGCACCCAAACCTTCATTCACCTCGCTCCACGTTTCAACAGGGATGTGGCCTTAGCCTAGCTGGGAAAAGCTGAGCAGAAAAGCAAGGCCTGGGCATAAACACAGCAAGGTAATTCCTAAAGAAGAAGAAGGAAAAAAAAATTAAACTAAAAGGACAATCCTGGCACAAGACCTGGTTATTGCCAACTGATCTTGAACAAACTGAGGCTGAATATTGCAAGTAGGTTCCCCATGCTGAGCACAATTTAGCTCTGGAACAGGCTTCTAATTAAAGTCGTGGGGGAAAAGGCCCAGCTGGTTTTGAGGCAGAGCTCCATATGTCTATGGCTGTATGCTGAAGCTTGCAAGAGCATGGAAATAAACTTGATGAATAGGGAGGTCCTTTCCTGTCCCACATTCCTCAGAGAACAATAACTGTCAACCAAACAGCATCGCTCCGATACAGCTCGAAGATACAACCATCTGTCAGGCAGTACCAAACAATAATTAGACCAGAGAAAGCAAAAACACATGAATGTCATAGCAGGACAAACTTCGACAAGAATAAACTTCACAGAGGATCTTTTCACGAATGTCTTAGACTCACAACCACGCTTCCTGTAATTTCGTAACAGAAATTTATTTGTTCCCTTTGCAAACACGAGATGCACCCAGCACACCTCTCGTTCCCACATCTGGAAGCGCTCAGCTTAGCTGTTCACGCAGCTAGCAGCCCCAGCACCTGCACGCCCAGTATCCTGCACACACGCAGCAGATCACCCACCCCACAACCACGTTACGGCCAGCACACCCAACAGTCCCTCTGCTTGCTGCAGTCACTCACCATTCAGCTTGGGCAGGATGATTCGGAACCAGCTGGCACCTGCTTTGCTACTGAAGGCTTCACACAGCCATTTCTGCACACGTCATTAACCAGAAAACTGCCGCAACCACTGTGGTGTAGGACCACCCTGGTAAGACAGGATCTGCTCACAGAGACCCCATATTCTTTCAGACTAAGCATTTGAAGAGCAGATGGTCTTTCAGGATCACCAACCTTTCCACTTGCTTGACATCTAAGATGTACATAACGAAGTACGCGAGCTGGTCTAATAAAGAGTATTTGCCTCCACCTACGAGTCTTTCAAGCTAGGAGACCATTTCACCCTACTGGGTCCAGGCTGGGGGTGGGGAGTGGGAGGAGGATCTCGTATCTTTGTTTATTATTGCAACGTACCTGAAATTGAAGACAAACAGCACAATATTTTTGGCTGATTGGCTCCACCTGTTTATGCACAAAGTCACTGAGCACATCACGCATCTACTGTTCCCCTCCTATGTGCCCATACCGAAATGCAGCAACTGAGGGTGTAGCATGAGTGCTCGTCAGGAACTGTACACATAAAGCAAACCAAAACACAACTATTTTCTATTTCTTATAAAATGCAAGCTCGGGACACTCAAGGAAATTACCTGGCAGCTGCCAAAAGAGCAAACTATAGGAAATATTTTTTTCTATACAATATCTAGGTTAAGTTACAATAGCTATAGCCTGTCTATTCAGGTAGCACTTGAGACATCTTGAGAACAAGTCCTTGAGTGGCTGCTGAACAGAACAGAGCAGACACAGCCTGTCAGAGCCTAAAGTTTTGACAACAATCCTTGTCAGCAGCCAGGCTGCTACACCAAAACACAGGCTGCTGTATAGCCATTATTGTTCTTTACTCCTAAACATTCTCTCCCAGTCATTTCTGAAGAAAGTATGACAGCTCTTACGTTCTCATCAGGAGACCTCCCTTCGTTAACACACCATTTCAGCTTCCTTTTTGCAGTTGATTTCCCCTCTCCCTACTCCCTTGCAAAACTGCTGTGGTCAAACACACAGAAAAGTTTAGCAGAACAAGAATAAAGCTTGTGTCTGAGCAGTGAAGTTTACATAAAATATAACTGTATTTTTTCAGCTTCATTCTGCTGGTGAAGCACAGAGCAAGGTAGCTGCAGGAGAACGTTACAATCCATTCTTAGTTTGTATCACACCACATTTTCCTCTACTATTTCAGTACATATGGTTATACTAGAATACCAACACTTTTTTAGACTTGTCATCAGAATAGCACACACTTACATTCACTGTAAGTGCCTGCAGATCTGATTTATAGTATATTCCAGACATATGACTGTATAATTCAGACAAGCTTAAAAAAGTACGCTGAAAGAAGATACTACCAAGGACTTCCCACTGGCTCTGCTAAGCGTAAGAGGACATATTTTACTTGACCTACCCTACTAATCTCAGTAAATTGGACCTCAGCAACAGATGCAAAGCTCAAGTGACCACTTACAAATCCTTAATGCTGCTCCACCTCCAGCCTTTGATCAGTTTTCCTCTGAAAGTACCAAATGGACCTGTGCTCCGGGCCTATGCAGCAGGCTCCTCTTAGTCCAGAAGCTGATCTCTGGTACCAGGAAGCAGGGTTACTGCTCCCAGCTTCAGCTGCACTGCTCCCTATGACAAACAGAACGGCATACATTGGGATACAACGATAAATTTTAGATCTAAGGAGTTCAGAGACTGGCTTGGTTATTTTGCTATAGGATTTGAAACCAAATTACAGAATTACTATAATACCATATAACTGCATGCCACCATTTACATTTGACAGTCTGACCCAAAAGTAGCTAAAATGTATGATGAAAAATCTACATTCAGACAGCTTTCATTCCTCTGGATATTACAAACCCATAAGCACACAAATTGCTTGAAACGTAATTCACCTTTGCACAAAATTAAGTTAAACTAGAATTGTTAGAAAGAGTATTTTGGATCACAAATTGCCTTTATTTACCCCATGGGTCCTCACCCATGTTTGTACTAAAAACATAAACACTGAACTCTTCAGAAACACTGTAAGCATTACAAAGCAATTAAAAGGAAAACCTCTCTATACAAAACTAACTTCTTAGCACTTGGAAAACATTCAGGCAGTAAGAATTAAACCTATCTGAAAAGTACTATCTTACCCTCTTCTGCTTCTTCCAGGCTTCACCCATGGAAAATTTACAGGATTCCCCCTCAGACATCCTTCCTACTACCCTATGCTGAACCCTGGCCAGGCTCCAGCAGGCTGGAGGATTTTGCTATGTCACTGCAGTGACAGCAAAAACCTGTGTCCAACGTGGCAAGTTTGGTTATTTGGTGTGTGTTTGTGTGTGTATTTAAGTATATTATTTTGAAACAAAACTTTCAGAAATACCATCTTTGAAACTTGAATGGGGTGACTCCTGTACACAAATTCTGGATCTCAAGCATGTTGTTTACGCCAAGTGTCAGGCTGATAAAGTCACGTAAACTTGCAGTTTTAATACCAAGTTTATTTTTCCCTTCTTCATTTGTATTTAATACCAAGCTCCCAGACCTACATAGATCATTCTGGCAGCTGGTACAATTGCATGCCAAGTCACAAGCTAAAGACTCCGACACCAAAATGTCAAACCAGCGACCCTCTGATGAGGGTTAAGAAATAGCAAAAGAAATCTGCCTTCCAGAACACGGCCTGGTTGAGCTACATGGAGACAAGGTCTCAGCATCACATCAGCAACTTTCTATGGAGAAGCCCAAGCCAACCTGCTCATACTGTTCTCTTTGGCGTTGCCTAACACAAAAAAGTAAACGCAGAACACTATGCCCCTTGACAAGATGGGTCACTGACTAGGAACCACTGACCTAGACAGCGGTACTGTGACATTAATTCATAACCAGAATTCAAACGCTAGAGCTGGAACCAGTTTCTTACTTGGACACCAAAGTAGTTCATCCCTTGACTCTTTTTAAAGTGTTTTTATTATTATTATTATTATTATTATTTTATTATTTAAAGTCTTTACCATCCCTCTTTTAGTTACAAGATTCATGTAGGATCCAATAGATTACATTAGCTTTCCCTTGAGCTTTACTTTTTCCAAGGATACAGTATAACTATTCTCTTCCAACGATTTTTTTTCCTGAAATGTGCTGATTTTATCAAAAGAATGGTGAGCACCTTGGCCTAGGAAATGTTTCATTGCCAAAGGAGGCAGGGAAGACTCATCAGTAAGAGAGGAGTGGTGCAACAATTATCTCAACTTTCAAGGTCAAAAGTAGGAGTTGTACACACACACACAAAAAAAAATCCATGCTCCTTACAGTAAGTGCTGTCTTGTACTTGAGTACATACATACACTATAAAATAATGTTTATGTACAGCAAAAATGCATGCAAGAGGGAGTTTATACATAAAAACATCCAACATTCATGGAAAAAAATGTAATTGCAACTAAGAGGAAATGTGTAGCTTCCAATGTATGTGTAACTTCTAACTTGGACACTAACTTCTAAGTGTCTCTGCAACAATGCAAACACTAGATTTCAGGTTACTTTTTCTATTACAGTCTATATCCAGCTAAGATTATAATGTGGAAAATAAAAAAAACAATGCAACATTTGGCAAAAACTAACCAGACATGAAGCTTTCATGCTGGCTCTGGCACATTCTCACTTCTCTGCCAGGGAAACAAGGCTGTCAGCTGCCATCTATGCCCATACCAAAGCTCATCTCTTCAGTCTGCATTCCAGTGTGGAGATAACATCTGGGCATACTGCTCAGGAATGAGTTCTGGAGAAGAACAGGCCCAGTCACTACTTACTAATTCAGAGCAGTGTATTACTACATTTAGTGGGCTAGTATTACAGTAGTTACTACATTTTACAAGGTCTCTAAGTGTTCTGAGAATAACGCAGAAATCTGTTTCTCTGATGGCAACAAAAGAGATGAAGGAGAACAAAATTTCATTAGAAGATGCAAGGCAGCAACAGGAGTGAGGCACTAACATTTGTTAATGCAGAATGAAACCCTGTGAGAAAGAGGGCAACATATGCTTTAAATGATAGAAGAGCATGTAGGTCACAAGGCCAACGCTAATGGGACACAAAGGGAAACTTCAGCACTGTGCTTATTGCACTCCCAATTCCACTTAAAGAAAAGGGAAATCAGCATTTGCATTTGACCAGCCAGGGAATCAGAAGCAGCTGGCTGCAAGGAAAGGGACAAAGACATGTAGACACAAAGGCTGGATGTGGTGCTTAGGGACATGGTTTAGCGGGTGACATTGGTAGTAGGGTGATGCCTGGACCAGATGATCTTGGAGGGCTTTTCCAACCTTAATGATTCCAGGACCTCCCCAGAGTCACCTGCCTTACAGCCTGGGAGCCAGGAGCACGGGAAGCGTGCTGAGTGCTCAGCACAGACCACGGCATCTCCCACCATGGCCAGTGCAGACACTGGCAACACTCCTCCTCTCATCCCAGAGCTGAGGAACTGCACGAGCTGCAAACCAGCAGGCAAATATTTAGCCAGAAGCACCAAACTGTAAGACAACATTTGCTTTTTGGACAACTGGGAGTAACTTCATTTACTATTTAGATCTTTGCAGGCTGGGCAAATGTGTTAATTGAGATTTCTTATGTAACTGCTCTGACATATTAGAAACTTAATACAAAGACACTGAGCAGCCACACGAGGTCCAATTACTTAAATGAACATTTTCCTATTCCTGGAGTGTGGCATTACACGTGTTAGCTTTAGCCTGACGTTAGACTGTATCAATGGGCATGCAATGTTTTCAGGAGCCTAGAAATATTCCATTCATAAAATGAAGAGGTTTTCTCTCCTGAAGTACCACTGGCCCCATTTTCCATCCTGTGAATACATGCAGTGCACCTGCTGGCTCCACGTCATCCCCAAGGCTTTTAGCTGTGATGACAGCAGGCTGATTTTACTAAGCTGCAGTGTTTTGATATGTAATGTATGTACCTATTGAACTGATACATGTATGTTAAATATTAATGCTACATCCAAGCTAGATGAAAGCATTAGGGAATTTAGAATAAGTGATTAATTAAGGTGGGGCATTTAATTCCCTGAAGTAAGCCAGCAGTATGCAAAATGGTGAGTTCACTACTCACGTAAAGCACCCAGAATGTCGCCTGTTTTCTTTCAAATTTAATTGCCATCACCCATAGGAAGCCAAAACCACTAGCCAGAGCTCATTAAGTAGTGTGATAAAGCTCAAAGTCTGAGGAATAAAATAGAAATTCAGCATTAGTGAAGTGGCATTTAATCAACTGTCATCATCGATTACACTCGGCCACCTACACAACCAAGTTACAGAATTACGCATAATGTTACAGATGCTGTCTGCATCTACTCATAGAGCAGTAAAAAGGGTATTCAACTAAAAACCACCTTCCTACAGGATGATTTAATTCTTCACTGTAACAGAAATAAGTCTATTACTACCTTTCATTTGCTGAACAGAAGCTAACCACTGGTAAAGAGTTCCCAGACCGAGATCACCTGTCTTTGTATTAGACGTTAGTTATTATGGTTCCTGTGTATTTTTCCAGTTAGTTAAATGTTTCAATGTCTTTCTGTACCTAAAATACTTGAACTCTTCCTCCACAGCTATGGCAGCTACAGACTCTTCTTTTCTGACAAGCTTCTGCATGGGTTTAACACCCTTCCCTCCCCATCTTTTTTTTTCCGCTGATGAAATGAAGGTACTTAACAGTCTGCATTTATCATGGTGGGAAAGTTCAGTGAAAAACCCTAATAAAGATCATTTAGATTCATTCTTAAGTAATAAACATGTATTTATCATGAAATCAGGAATTCAAATAACTCACTGAATACAATACAGTGTTAGAAAACATTTAAAACGTTTTTCAGTTTCTAGGAAGCAAAAGCTGTTTACAGATGGTGTAATGAAGTTTTCAACTCTCCTCCCCGTTGTCAAGCTGCTCCCTCCAGTAACTGCCTTGCTGTTACTCCCTGCCACCCTTGCGGCACTTTGAGAAGTCTCCAGGTCCAGTTGCCCAGGAAGAAATCTTCCTCCACTGCCACAGTCCTGGAGTCAGCTATTTCTGGTCACATTTTCTCTGTTGGTTTGGGTGCACACCATCAGTCAGAAGTAGTGAGCGCACAAGGGGAGGAGCGACGACTTGAGATCCGACAAACACACAACACAGATTTCACGTCCCTGCTAGACTTTACCCTCTGTACACCTTAGTAAGAGAGCAAGCTGCTTGCTCAGAAGGTGGTTTTGGTCACTTCTCCAGCACTGCTAGTGTTTTGCAGCAGACACAAACAGAGGGAACTCCTGGCACTTGCTGGGTGTAGCCACAGCTCCACACAGGTGACAGCATGCATCTTTCCTAAACTCCTTCCAAAAAACAGTTTGCCTGATGACCGACCACTCAGCTGCTGCAGGCTGCTTTTGGTCTCCTTTTGAAACATCCCAATTTCTTGAAGCTGGCAGGTCTCGCTGAGAAGCAGCACACTCACCTCGCCTGACTTGCTGCATGTCTCGCCGCCCAGCCGCATGACACTCAGGGCCGTCAGATGACGGCCAAACGCACCACTCAGCCTGTACTCAAAGCATGCCATTCACAGTTTTATCCCCTGAGGCTCGTTTGCCATTTTGATGCCCTCCCTCGGACTGGTGGTGGCAGCTGGACGGTGGTCCATATCACAGTTCGTGTCGTATTTCAAACACATAACAAGCTTTCAAAGCAGGGAGTCACTCACGACTGGAGCAGCGTAAGACTACTGGGCTGTAGCACTTGTAGGGTCTCTTTAGCACTAGAAAAAAAATCTAGCATCTAATTCTGATGTTATTTAACAGATTTGGATCCTTGGATAAGAAACCTACAACAGCTCAGTGATGCAGGGTGGATGTTCCTTTCCCCATCAGAAAGAACCTGCTAGCACTGAGGTTGGCTTGCCCAAAACTCCGGATTACCTACATGTGTACCAGGAGCTATCGAACCAGATAACCTTGGATACTAAGCAGCAAAGGGCTCCTTTCAGAGCCTGCGTGATCTACAGATGGCAAGAGAGCAGCAGGGAGGGCAGGGCAGGGAGTGCCCAGACAAGGCAGCTCACAAAGGGCTGCTGTTCCCATGGTGGGAGCAGCAGCAGCCGCGCCTTGGGCTGGTGGGAGGGCGAGTGGGGAGTGAGGGCAAGAGAGAAGGAGTGAGAACTTGAGATCCGACACACACACAACCCAGATTTCACATCCCTGATAGATTTTGCCCTCTGTACACCTTAGTAAGAGAGTAAGCTGCTCTTCAGAAGGTGGTTTTGGTCACTTCTCCAGCACTGCTAGTGTCAGGACGATGCAGCTTCAGCTTCCTCCTGTGTGCACACTTCGCTCACAATGCCGTCAGAACACATAAGTTAACTGTGTTCACAGCTTCCCAAATGACCCAGATTACAATGAGATAATTAACTGCTCGCCAACAGCTACTTCATTGAAAACCTCTATCACTGTATCTGCTAGACCATGGAAAAACTGCATTACTGCATCTGTTAAGCCCCTGAGAAGAAATTCAAGGCTGTTGCTTTAGATCAGTTCTCTTCTGCAAGACTTATAAACTGTGATAAAAACACAAAGCTTTCTATCAGCTGAACTTGCAAGTTCTTAAAAAAAATAAAAAAATAAAGAAAAATAAACCTCTCCACCAGCCAGTTGAAGCTTCTGATTTGGCTACACATAGTATGTGAAATATTTATACTCAACTCTTATTTATAATTAACAACGTCAGTTCCATTTCTTTAGATAGCATTCATGGTGTGCTGTCAATGAAACAGCACTTCTGGGTTTCATATACGAAACAATATTGTTCCTTTTGGAACAGATTCATTTGCTGAAGCCAAGCTCAGTACACCAAACAATACATTATGAGTGCAATAAAGATTTTCAATGCTCCTTATATAAATGGATATAGACATTTCCAAGCTCTAAGAAATAATTAGTAGCTCTGAAGCAGTTTTGCTCTACTCTTGAACATGTTGTATGATTTATAGCACAATTTATTTTGTAGTTAGTCATCGTTAACAGTTGGCTGAATTAGCAACACGCTTTCCTACTTTTTCAGAACTTACTCCATCATATACACTGAAATACCATAGGAAAACGTAATCATTCTTGACTTAAAGAGGCTGTCTCTATAAGACAATAAAGCAGCACACCATTAGAATTAAGAATTCTTATCCCACATATTGGTACACCAGTGTTTCACAGTTATATTTATTAATGCTAAGAAGAATATAAAACTATTCTTGGTCTCTCATCCTAATCCACACACTGTTGAGGACCAGAGAAAACAAATGACTGTCTAATCCAGTATCAAAAGACTATTGGCAGAAGAGTATTCATAAAGTAATCCTACCTGCAAGGCCGTCTTTACTTCAACATGGGCTTAAGATACACATTTTCCAGACTGTAGATTCTATGGAACCTGAAGAAAAAAGGAAAAGTATTATGACATTAGTGTTGGAAACATTAAGTATCTTCATGCTTTTATTCTAAAAGTTAAGAGCATATATTCCTAACAATCATTTCTCTACAAAGCCTTGCAAAAATAAGAAAAGTCAGAAGAGACTTTTAGTTAGGGAGTAGGGTGGGGGGATGAGGAGCTGCAAATTGTTCTCCATCCATGCCTATCCTAGGCAAATTCATCTTAAAGGAGCAATTAAACTTATTTCAAAATATGCATAGATAAGGTTTGTCTACCTTATAAACATCCAGAAGACTTCATATGTACATAATCACATTTTATACGTGAACACCACAAGTCTGGGTACAAACTAGTACAGGTTAGCCTTCTCCTACTGTTCTTCAAGTCCAAATTCAAATACCCTTCAAGCATGCGTGACTTGATGCTTACAGTAAACGTGCTCATTCCTTTGCTACATGGTAACTAATTATTCTGCTTTGGAGAGTCAGCAATAACCTCAAAACCATCACTAGCTGTGCATGCTGACATTTAGCAAGTTTCTTTTTCAACGCTCCACCTGGCATCGTGTGCTGCCTACTCCTCATGCAGACACAGAGGACCTGATGTTCCAAGTCCTGATGTTCCCTCCTGGCAGCGGGCTGCAGGAGCAGCAGCGGCGTAACACAGCACAGAGGGTGCTTGGGGAAAAGAACCACAGCAAACACCTCTACATGCAAGGCAAGAGCTTAACACTCAAAACAGCAGAAAACCTCAAGACAGGGCTGCTCTTTCAGCATTTGTTTCATCATGTCCTTCTCACGTTGCTTATGACAGCGATCGCACCTCCCATTGTATAAATCTATGTGGCTTTACAGTATCATTTGTAGGTACAGTTGATAGATTCTTTCAGTGATTACCTTTAAATACAGATGTTATGCCAGATGTAAATAATGAGTTAATTTCAGGAGCTTCTCACTGCAGGTATGTGATAGAATTATTGCACCGCTGACCACACTGCACACCGTTAAAGATCTGTGAAAGCTCAAGGTTTTGTTCTTTAAAACTAACAAAGAATTGCCTAGCTGATTATTTTTTTTCTATTAAAATACTCTTTCTTTCATTAAGATATAACATACTACATACTTCAAGGGTTCACTGTCCAAATCTTTTTATTGAGACTGGATTTTAACTTGACTTGTGTTTTTATTCAAGTTACCCAAGAACAGCAATAGCAGGCTCATATTAGCCTTCACAGCACTGAATTGAAAATTCAGAAATAAGACATGGGCTACAGTAACAAGATGCGATCCCAAGGGATTAAAGATACTGAAATCCTTTTACATTAGCTGCTCATCTTTTCTCCATAGCTAGCAACTGGGACATGAAGTCCATTTTAAACGTGATTCATAATGTAGATTGTTAAACCATTTTCAGGACAACACCTGGGGGCCACAAAACTAGTCTGCTTAATGCTATTGCTGAAGAACACATGGGATTTGTTATCCTTCCAGAGGGGGGGGGGGATATTTAACTTATATTCCCTGCTAGTTAGGCATAAAGAATATATAGATATTTTTTAAAAACATCAAAGTAAAGTTCTGTGCATCTTCAGACGAGCTATTTTTGGTATTCCCCTAAATGCAAGACTGCTAACTGAAAGAAAGAGCGTGTTGAAGCAACATTAATCACTGTCCTTGGAAACTCACTTGTCAAAGAATTTTCCTGAAGGCCTCATGGTAACCCTCAAAATGGTCCTGGAAAATACACCAATGCAGAGCCAAAGCTGTTCTCAGACCTGCCATAACCACATGGGACAGAGCAAGTGCTCTGAGCTGTCAAGGGATGTTAAGGACACTGCACTGCAAATGTTATCTGAAATGTACCAAGTAATGCTTGCTCCCTGCCTCTGTACTTCAGTACTAAAACAGGTCAAAGAAATATTACATAAGTATGATATTGCTTGTGAGGTCAATACCCATGACCCACTGAAAGCAGGTATAAACTAGTTGTTATATATTTCTAAGACTAAAATTAGGGAAGGACAAATGAATATACTGTATTTTTGCCTTAATGAACCATGCACAGTAGCAACCAGGAGAAAAACTTTCCCGGAGATGGAGCAGGAAGAATATATACACCACGGGCTAGGATTAAGCTGTATTAGCACAACTATGCAGGAAGCTTTCAGGACTTCTACACGTAACTCACCTGGCTCTAGGTGGTGAAACTCGCTTAATTCACTGCAACAGCTTTCAAGAGGAGGCACAGTGGGAGACAGCTAACAGACACTTTGCTAGCAGCAAGACCAGATTTTTTCCTACTATTACTTATTATCATAGCAAGTTCTACAGTAATCCTTAACACGGAAGAACCAGTTAAGGGGGAAAGACGCCACTGAACTTCTTTTCTTAGATCCCTTCTGCTCCCTTCCATATGCTAGCGATAAATGAAAGGCTCAAGCATGCCCGGGTGCATGTTGCATAAAAAGGAGAGATTCAGCACAGGAAAGCACAACCAAAGTTCCAGTTTTCCGTGAAAGGCAACGCTGCAACATCATAAGAACAGATGGGCGTTCCAGCAGTTTCCAACAGCATCTTTGTGAGAACCACAGGACTCCCACCAGGCACGCAGGAAAGGGCTGGAAGCTGTCACTTAGCAAGCTTACTTGTGACTGTTTCCTATCAGGAGCTGGGAAGTCCTGAAAATCTGAACAAAATTGCAAATAAGCATCTAATGTAATAGTACATTATCTCACAGTGTCCTGCCTCTAATGGGGACTGCTGATGGATGCCTGAAGAAGAGAACAAGCACAAACACACGGCAACGCTTCCTGAGTGCTCCCTGCCACTTGACAGCAATGTGCGGCTCTAGGACCTCCTCCGCCTCCTTTCCAGCGTACATATGAAGGTAGAAAGATGTTCACATTAAACTCCGAGGCTATTCTGAGTCTGAGATCATTTAAATCAACTTTTCACCATTTCGGTTGCTGCTCTACTCTTTCCATTGTGTTGAATACACAGGCAGAGCAGAAACCCATGGGTCCCCTCTATTATGCCCCTAGCCCGAAAATATTAAATCCTAAAACCCAAATTAACTGTTGCTTTTAGAACCTGCGTGCAATCGCCGTTCGGAGCACAACAAGCCTTGCTCAACCCAGCGGTGACATGTAGCGAAATCCGCATGCCGGTCCTACGTGAGATTAGAGATTTAATCATCCGCATCCCCCAAAGTGTTGTTTGCTCTCATTAAGCGTATAACAAAGCTGTAAATTAAGTAAGACCTTCCTGTAAATACTGCCAAGAAGTAAACATCCCTGAAGGAGGATGATAATGGATCGCAGTGAAATTTTAATTACTATTTTACAATGGATATATATGGAAGATGGGGTTAACAACGCATTATGAGCAGATCTCATTAAAACTGGGATCTGGAGCGAAGAAAACTCGAAATAAGAACTCCAGAACCGGCTCGGAAGAAATAAAGCGTGACAAACAGGCGAGGAAATTCCGTGCCGGGGACCTGGTGGGGGCTGAGTGCGCTGTGGGGGTGCGCCCCCGGTACAGCCCAGCACCCGGGGTCCCCCCGCGGGGGCCATCTTGGAGCGGGGGGACAACACCGGCGCCCACTCCCCTCTCCCCCCATATCCCCCCCACACGGTGCTACGTACCCCCCCAGGCCCCGGGGAGGCTCCGGGCTCCTACCTGCGGCCGGGCTGCCTGGTGGCGGCGAGCACTCCGCAGCCTCCCGCCCTCCCTGTGCCCGCCGAGCCGCGCCGCGCCTTGCTCCCCTCAGCCCCAGCCCCGCCGCCGCAGCCGCCGCCGGGCCGGGTCGGGCCCCGCCCCCCGGGGGTCGGGCTCGGCGGGAGCGCGCAGAGCCCAACGGCCGCTCGTCCCCGCGCCCGCAAGGCCAGGCTGAGAGAGGCTCACGCGCTCTGATTGGATAAGGGCAGGGAGGGCGGTGCGGAGCGGAGCGCTGATTGGCCATGGGGAAGGCTGAGGCCCGCCTCCCGGGCGGTGAGTGACGGGCGGTGTGAGGGGCTGAGGCGGCACCGAGCCCCCCTCATGTGGCGTGTGTGGGGTCCGTGGGGCAGGGCCGTGTGCCTGCCCATGGCACAGTGGGGCAGGGCTCTGTGCCTCCTCAGGGCACACTGTGCTCCCACCTCTACGCAAATCAATGTGTGTTGGGCAGGTGTCTGCCTTCTGGGGTTGTTTTTTAGGTGACAAATCATGGCGAGGATTCTTCCAGTGGAGGAAGCACCCAAGGGTGCCAAAGGCACCTGTGTGCAGCAGCACGGCTGTCCGAAGGACACAACGACCAGCACTTGGGGCCCCTTCGCACAAGGGCAGCCCTAGCCTGTGCTGGTGTGATTAGCTTCTGCTCACCTCGAGATACAGCATTGCAGGTGTCTTTGGGCAGCTTTAATTCCGTGCGGAGAGGGGCTTTTCAGGGTGGTCTTCAAGCAGAAGTTTGAGGAACATTTTTGATGGTGGCAACAGCCCACTGAGCTGCATCAGCAGTTGCCGAACACTCTTGGTTTGGGGGCAGATTTATCACTATAATGCAACTAATCTCATTCAACCTCCTCTGTTCTTCCTGTTCAATTTATCATTTTAGTCTTTGGCACTCTACAGAACTACACAGTTCATGTTCTCCATCATTTTTGGTTTATATCAGCAAATTATTAACAATTACTTCCTTCTTATCCATATCTTCAAAGACTTGGGACGTGGTCCTTCCTTTTGTGATCCATCAGCATCTAAAGCATTTCTGAAAGGAAACTGGTTGAACATATAAGGTTAGTTTGGGCATAAATTATTGTAATGTAGAGTAATTACAATGCCTAGAGGTGCTAGACACTTCGAAATACAGCCCAGTTTCAGGATAAATCCATAGTTTTTGCATTTTTCAGGACCATACTTTTAATATTCGTCTCACCTTCCTTTTAAATAAATTAAACAAGATTAAACAAGTGCCAAGCTAATAATTTCCTTCTTTTTATGTTGACTACCCCCCAAGTACTTTTTCATTTCTGCAGACTTAACCTCATTTGGCAAATTAGGTTCTGAGTTCTGACACTTTGTGTGCAAGCTTTTAGTTGAGGCCAAGCTGTTGTAGGAGAAAGTTAAATTCCTCGGGATGAGAGCGCTGACAGATTCTAAGCAACAAAACTCCAAAACAAGGCTTCCAGCCAGAAAGATGAATTGCCATCGTACCCATCCAAGTATTACCGTTCTTTTCCTATTATAGGAAACAGTGTTTGGCAAGAGTGGGCTGAGCCCTCCATCCGTTCTGAAAAAGGGCATATTCTCCACAAACCCAGCACAAAGCAGCTCCAGCAAGGTGACCACTCCCATTTGATAGCACAGGAGGTGTAGCTAAGGAGAGTGAAGAGCTTTCCACAGTTCAGTGCTCTTTCCAGACCCAGGGAGATGACTGTCGCCAGAGGACGTTCTCTAGCACAACTTTGGTTAAGAACTAAACATCCCAGTGTCATTAAATCTGTCCCAAGTCTGAACGTCTAAGAGCTAGATTAGCAAAAGATAGTTATGGAGTTAAATTCAGGCAAGTTAGATGACTTTTGATTTACTCCTACGGCTTTCCCTGGTGGAAAAGGATGAGAAGGAATAAGGCACTAGAGAAGCTGCTGTGACACTCTAGCGCTCAAAACACTTTAAACGTGACTGACGTGGCTGAGGGATTTTCCTCTGTTTTGCTGACAGGGTTGGTTGGAAATGTGCAAAAACAGCATCCTACATCTCTCTTGGAGGAATGCAGCCGCAGAAAGACAACGCAGGTGGTTCCATGTCTGCAGACTGCTGTAGGACCCACAGAACCTTCCTGGTGGTCTCTAAAGAGCTAGCCGATCACAAGGTGTTGGCCGCTCTCTTTGCAGTTGCTAAGTTGTTGATACAAGGCAGCTAAAACGTATTAAATACTTTCCTAAAATTATTTTTCCATGCAGGCAATTGCCGTGTCTGGCACACAGATGTTTTATGATCATTAATGGGAAATGAAAGTAAGATGGTCTCACTACAAAATGTGGCCAGAACTCCTGGGAGAACTCTGAGGACTCCTATTTTAAATACATTTAGTTGTGTGTGTATAAAGCCTGCTTTGGTGCTCACCTCCTGACACTGGCACTTCTGCTGTGCATAGCTGAGATTCTTGCATAATTTAACAGAGCCATCTCAGGTGTCTCCCACTCTCTTCAGAGCACTTGAGCCGTGTTCCTTTCCAGATTTTGGCACACAGTTTGTATCACATTACATTTTAGAAGAGTTTACCAACCTTGATTATTTAGAGAATTTCCTAGAGAACAGATTTTTTTTAAACACGTATATTTGAATGGCTCCCAAAATTTTTATAATATTTATAAATGACAGCTGTCTGCATTTTTTTTTAAATTCCTTGATTTTAGTCTTACAAAGCCATGATCAATATTATTTATTTTTCTGTCTCAAATTCCAGCAATATTGGAGCAAGTGAACTTGGACTTTTTTTTCTTGATACATTGAAAATGTTTGCTGTTTTTTTGTGTTACTGCTTCATCTTCGTGGTATTCAACAGACAGGCTTGTGACTGGCACGAAGGACTGGCTGAATGGAACTGGAACCAGCAAAAAGTCTGTTTCAGTCATTGCAACCTGAAGATATGTAAAATAGATGAATTTATTGAAAACGTATTCATTTTGTTTTCTCACACTTTTTCCTACTATAATTGCAAAAGCTGAAACTTGTGGTTCAGCAAAAGCCTGAAGTACATCTACGTACAGTAAATGAATTAGGCAAATGATTTTATTGCAAGAACATGCACATTCATGTATACACATTATTTGCCTGGTCTTCCTATTACAGCTGCAGTTAAATCCTAGTTTGTAAAAACAAAGGAGTGCTCTAGAGGCTCCACATTTCTGGCTGATGTGGTAGAAACCTATCGTGTTTATGTAGGGCATATGGAGCTTGAATACATTAATACGAATAAATACTAAAATATGCTAAACATTATTTTTAGTTGTTTTAGGCTAGTTTCCTAAGGAAACAGGGCTATGATATTTTAATGTTCATGAACAATCTGTCTATGAGACCCTAGCAATTTCTGAATCTTTTTCTAGCTACACTCAAGGTAATTTTAACTTTCTTTTTTTCATTATATTTACAAAAATTTCAAATTACATCAGTTTTCTCCAGTCCTCTCTCCTTCATCTTGTGAAATTTCGCTGTCTTGAATTTTCAGTATTTTTTTTGTGAGACCATGGTTCCAATTTTGTAGTATGTTCATATTTCTCTTCAGGACACAACTATTGTCACAGAATCACAGAATGACAGAGGGTGGAAGGGACCTCTGGAGATCTGGACCTCTGGTCCAAACCCCCTGCCAGGGTCACCTAGAGCAGGCTGCACCGGATGGCTTCCCAACGGGTCTTGAGTATCTCCAGAGAAGGAGGCTCCATAACCTCTCTGGGCAGCCTGTTCCAGTGCTCTGTCACCCTCACAGTAAAGAAGTGCCCCCTCATATTGAGCCGGAACCTCCTGTGCTTCAGTTTGTGCCCATTGCCTCTTGTCCTGATGCTGGGCACCACTGAAAACTGTCTGGCCCCATCCTCTTGACACCTTCCCTTCAGGTATTTATACACTTTGATAAGATTCCCTCTTAGTCTTCTCTTCTCCAAGCAAGCCAGGCCCAGCTCTCTCAGCCTCTCCTCATATGAGAGATGCTGCAGCCCCCTCATCATCTCAGTAGCCCTCCTCTGGAATTGCTCCAGGAGCTGGATGTCCCTCTTGTACTGGGGAGTCCAGAACTGGACACAACACTCCAGGAGCGGCCTCACCATGCAGGATCACCTCCCTTGACCTGCTGGCAACGCTTCCTAATGGACCCCAGGGTACCATTGGCATTCTTGGCCAGAAGGGCACACTGCTGGCTCATGGTTAACCTGCTATCCACCAGGGCTCCCAGGTTCTTCTCCACAGAGCTGCTCTCCAGCAGGTCAGCCCCCAGCCTGTACTGGTGCCTGGGGTTTTTCCTCCCTAAGTGCAGGACCCTGTGCTTGTCCGTGCTGAACTTCATGAGGTTCTTCACCGCCCAACTCTCCAGGATGTCCAGGCCCCTCTGAATGGCAGCACAGCCCTCCTCCCAGCACACGCTCCTCCCAGCTTTGTGTCATCTGCAAACTTGCTAAGGGTGCACTCTGTTCCATCATCCAGGTCCGTGATGAAGGAGTTGAACAGGACTGGACCCAGCACTGACCCCTGGGGGACACCACTAGCTATAGGCCTCAACTAGACTGCGCCACTGAGCACAACCCTCTGTCTGAGCCCTGCCATCCAGCCAGTTCTCAGTCCACCTCCCTTTCTGCTCACCCACCCCACACTTCCTCCATAATTCCTTCATTACGAAGCTTGATGAGCTTGCGTTGGCTGTTTTTGCTGTGCATAATCTACTTTGAATATTCATAGTTTCGATGTGACCAAAGTCAGATTTTCTCCCTTTGCCAAATACCTCTTCTTCTTTGTTTTCCAGACTTACAGTTTTCCTTACGGCAAACCATGTTGATATCCTTTCTACTGCTCTCACTTACCCTTTCTACAGTTCTCACTTCTCCAGCAACCTCTCACTTACAAAGCAGAAACGACATAAAGTCAACGAAGCAGAAATACAACTTCCCTCATGCCGATTCCAAATCTGAATCCTAACTGGCAGCTTGATATTTCAAATGCTGTTTGAAAGCTTTCATGTATGTTTTTCTCATGATCTTGCTTCCAAGCCAGATGAACTGCTCTGTAATTCATATTCTCTTTCACACAATTACATGCATCTGATATGTGTGTATATGTATATATAAGCATATAGAAACTTGCCCAATTGTCAGGCTACCGTTCAATTTTGCTGAATTTTGCAATACATCCAGTGATGCTACTCCATCCAACCTGAGAATTTATATTGGAGCCTTCTCTGATTTGTAATTATCCTGTTCTGAAATGTTAATTATTTTAATTAAGAATATTATTTCAGGTATTAATGGAGGCTCTTATCTTCTATCCATCTAATCCACATAATTTAATTGTCTCTCATACTACTCCTCATTGTATCATAAATGTCTGACCATCCCTTGCTTTTCCTATTAGAATCTCACAAATTAATCATTTATTAATTCTGGTTTGCAGTTAAAACACTTCCACTACTGACATGCAGAGATCAAAACTCTCCTCAGAGTTTTGCTGCCACCTCCTGATCCCTGGCACACCTACTGATATCTTGCTTAATGGTTTGGATTTGCCTAAGTCTCCTACCGCCACCAAACCATGTTGGGCACTGATGTACCAAAGCCACGCATGTCCCTTATACTTCTTAATATTCATACTATATTTTAATACAGTGCTTGGAGAGGAGAAAAACATACAGTTAAAACTAAGAGAAGCAAAAATGTGTTTGCTCTTCTTCTAAACAAGGGGTACTTCTGTGTTAAACACTGATCTTAAAGTTTCTTTCAAGACAACTTCAGAGTTTATGGAGGAGTTGTGAAAGAATTAAAAGCATAACGAATGGGAAGTTTAGGATGCATCACCCCTAATTAGTGTTGCGCTTTATTCTGCTTTGTTTGCTTCACAATATAGTTAAAATGTCACTGCTTTCTTTATCATTTCTGGCAGTTACAGAGAACTACTGTTATTAATGAATTAGGATGTGGCTGCAAGCCAAGAATGTGCAGTTTTATGACTGATCCTGCGTGTGCATTTTATTCTTCCACTCACAGAATAAAGAGAACTCTGATGCTGAGAGATCAACGTCAGAAGCTATGGAGCGTGATCCACCAGTCACACATGAATTTTTGCATAGCAGACAGAAGAAGGAAGAAAACTAAATTGTGGTTGGATGAGCAGCTATCATTTCGTTTTCATTTGCTATCTGGTTGCCTAATCTCATTTCCCTATATTTTCTCCTCTAAACTGATCTAATTTCCTTTTTTTTTTCTCCCCTAAACCCTGCGTAATCCCCTCTTGCAGCCTGGAGGCAGAGTGCAGAACACCTGTGCAAACAGAGCTAAGGCAAGGAGCACAAGCCACTGCTCCTTCCCCTTTGGGCAGTGAGCGGCTGTGCAATGGAAAGCAGATTTCCCTTTGGCATTACCTTAAGTTATCATTAGATGCAGCTGTCAGTATTTTGAGCATAACCTTTAGGGAGTGCGTTATAAAAGAGGCAACTGCTCAGGTACAGACATGCCACCAAGAATAACAGGAAAAATACAACTATAATCTCACAAAAGCACATTACCTAATAAAGAACAGGGAGCCAGATATATTTTTTCACAACCTGGGACACAATTATGGCATGTTACGAAATTAAAACATCTCTACTAAACAAGTGATATTATGCTAACAGGAAAATGGAGTAACAGATGCTGAGTGCCTATAGCAAGCTGTTCCAGAGGAAGGATGTTTGCTTTGGAGCTAACCTGGCCCTCCACATTCACAAATGTTCTGGATGTGGCCAACATTGGGGAATATCAGAACTGGGGAGAGGGCAGTGCAGAACAGGCAAAAGTTACCAGCTCTGGGATGTCTCCCAATTAAAAACAAAGTTAGAGCAGCCATAATGCCTGACATGCACCACCAGCACTTGTGCACTTAGTGCATAGTGAGAGGATATTTCAGGCTGAGAAACGAGCACTTATTACCGGTAAGATGCTCATTAGCAATCTGCTGTGCTACCAGTTATTATAAAGCATACTCATTCTGTACCAAATTGTTAAACTGATGTTTACAGCAGCTGCCTCACAAAAACTGAGACCCACGTAATCCTCCAGATACCAGGAAAGACACCAAAAATTAACATAAATTTTCCTCCATGACCTAGCAAGATCTACACCTTCCTTGTACATACCTAGCCAGGTGTAGTCAAGCCTACTCTTGAAGCCAGGATTGCATCCAGCTGTGTTACACTTCGTACCAAAAGGCCACAACAGTGCAAGCTGAATGGCTTCCTGACGTGCCAGATGCCTCAGCACCAGCTCCTGTGCTCATTCACTTGATCTGGATGACTCAAGCACAGGCAAATGCCTCGCGGGCAGTAGTGAGATAGTCTCAGTTTTACCTCTTCCTAAGTATAAGCAAAGATGCTTTGAGCTCGGGCTGCAGCAGAGCTAACACCCAGGATGAAGTGGATCGTGGGTGTCTGCTGCTTAAACTGCCTGGCAAATCTGTTCTTCCCTGCAAGGTAAAGCAGTCATCACTTCTCGAAATTCCCAGAACTCCTCCACCGTGCTCCAGCAGGAGCTCCTGCCTGGGCAGGAGATGTGGACACACCAGGATTGTGAGACAGCTGGGACCAGCAGAAACAGGACCGTAAATCAGACCAGAGCTGGTGAGCACCGCGCTTCTGCTTCCTCATGCTCCCCTCGTGCCGGCCCTTGAGAGGGCTGAGGCAGGGGCTCCTGCTGCTCCTGGAGGACTGCTACCACCTTAACATCACTGAGAAAAAGGCAAGCGGCTGCAGCTCGGAGCTCTGATTTCGTCTGGGTATTTCCAAGTCAACATTTTTACCACTCGAGACTGGATAACGCACTGTGGTTCTTCGGTTTCTATTTTTGGGTAGCTCAGCTAGGGTGAATTGTAAGCAGGCTGGCTGTGCTCACTGCCTGCCAGCACAAGCCAGCCGATCTAGTGCAAAATCTCATTATCAGTCTTTTATTTTCAACTCAGTTAAACTCTATTACCTTTCAGGTCTGCCAAAAGTGCTCTTCTGCCTCCATAGAGCAGCAGTCTTTTCCGCCTGCAAAGCGCCCTTATCCCCTTTTTGCTCATTTTGGTGCATGTGTGCGCACATCTAAGGGAGCGGTGGGAGGAAGGAGCAGCTCTCCCATTTCTCTCCCTAAGCTGGAATCCTATTTAAATCAGCTTGCTGGGAATCAGCCCTCCAGCTGCTTCCCAAGGCAGGAGCAAGATAGGGTGAGCAGCTCGCGGGGCTTAAGGGGCAGCCCAGGCAGCCCCTTCCACGGCACGGCTACACCGGTCCAGGCACCAACACTGATGGTCTGCATGGTGAGGGGGCTTCTTTGTGGAAAATATCAGCCAAAGTGTTTTGGCATTTCAGAATTAAATACAGGAAGAGTACATTGTTTTTCAGGAGGAAAATAGGGAAAAAAAAAAAAAAAAAAAAAAAAAAAGGAATGAAATGTTTTATGGAAAAAGTTTGCTTTGAAGTTGAGCAAAGGAGGCTTTTGTCAGAAGTTGTTTAATGCTCCAAATAAAATCTACTCAAATTCAGCCAACTTTTAGGGTATTTTAAGTCTCAGTTTACAGAGACACTTGCTGCTACTTAAGGGTTAAGAATGTCCCAGAGCAAGCTTATGCCTGTGGCAGTCCCAGTCCTGTTGGTCATGCACGGTTCACATAAGGCTCTCGCAGCCCCGCACCCGGACACGCACTCTCTTCACAAAGCTACCACACACACCCCAGCCCAGGATTACACGATGGAGACAGCATTTCCCAGTACTGGTTGTTTCCAGCTGCTACGAGTGGAGCTGGAGCTGAGCAACGAACCGAGAGCAGGGACACTTTGCTGCACTCTTGGTGACCTCTCTGCTGGCATCGAGGCAGCATGAAGGAAGAAGCTATCTGATTCAGAGGTAGGATGAGAGCTGGATCTAAGGAGAACCAGCAGGCTACCAGAATCAGGAACACGTGGGATGAAAACAGGGACCTGCAGGGAAGGCAGATATGCAGGATTGGCAGGACAGGAATACTGCATTTTGAAGCCAGCAAAGGAAATGAGACGGGCAGAGGCTGAAGCTCCAGATGTTAGGGCTGTAGGCTACGGGGCTGGTGGGGGTGGACGGAGGATGGAGGAAACAAATTGCCAAGAAAACTGGGACACAAGTGAGAGAAGCTGCTAAGGAGGCTGGGATGCAGAGGGAAGGAGCATGCAGGACTGGCACTGGAAAGCAGAGGAGGAGGGTGGCATCAGCACGTGTACGGAGTGGGATGGGAGAGAGCCAGGGAGAAGGGGCAGGAGGGAATTAGGATTACCTGGCCAAGGAGACAGGGAGCATAGGCTCAGGGGGAGCTTGAATATGAGGGGTTGTTTTCAACATATGCTGGCGAGCCAAACAAATAAGGCAGCACTTGCAACAAAACTGAAAGCAGCTCCATGATCGTACTGTCAAAGGCTGCCCAGCGTTCGGTCCAAGAAGGCAAGAGGGGGCCCAGCCAGAACACAAAATGTCCCCTAAATGTCCTCTCATACCTCGTGCGTGCCCACACCAGGCTCCTCCAGTGTGCCTGGGGGACTGGGACGTGGAAGGCTTGGTGGCGGTGTCACGGCGAACTGAGGAGGTGTCACCTGCTGCCTGTGCGTCCTTCCCAGGGAGGCTCCTCCAGATCTGTCAGCACAACCAGGACCTGTCCTTGCTCTGTGTGCACAGCTGGGGGATGCAGTCTGATGCCAGGTACCAGTGGGGAGGTTTTGGTAACTATATGGCTTTTTCTGATCTTAATCTACCAATAATAATAATAATCACGGTAAGATAAACATGGTGAAATCTGCTGTGGCTGAAATCTTTCATGAGCCACGGGACTCACTGCGTGACCAGCAGATAATGATTATTGTACCTAGTGCTGCCTTCTTGGGCAGACTCATCGGCTTGTTTTGGAAATAGCTCCTGATCTTCGTCCTCCGACCAACGGGTATGACCATACCTGCGAGTGCTCAGGCTGGGCTGATCCTCTTACTCCGGATTGTGTTTAACAAAAACTCCAGCTGTCTCCAGGCTTTCTGTGTGCCAGAGCATGTTAGCCTGCACAGACATTGGCATACTTGATGCTTGCCTTAGCATCACAGAATCACAGAAACAGAGAATCAGAGAATGGGTTGGGTTGGAAGGGACCTGAAAGCCCAGCCAGTTCCAACCCCCTGCCATGGGCAGGGACACCTCCCACCAGACCAGGTTGCCCAAAGCCCCATCCAGCCTGGCCTTGAGCACCTCCAGGGATGGGTCCTCATTTCTTTCTGCAGTGACCTGTCACCGTTTGGGTTCGTGCCAGTCTTTCAGTAGTTACTGTCATTCAAGATCAACCAGGTACCATCAGCATTTAGGAATCTCTTTTATGTGGTGCTTTGTAGACTATGAATATCCAAAACACATGGAGCATTGTGGGAATCACTGCCCTGCAGCTCCGGGGATGGCTTTGATTCCCACAGTCCTGTGAAAACATTTACTGCAGAGTAACACCTCGGTTGTCCTTGGTACTCCTAGAGGGAGGACGACTTCAAGCCTTGACCAGCGGACTAGCATGCCAGGGGGTACCATGGGTTACTCGGAGGTGCAGTCAGCTTCACTTTTCTCTTTCTCCTGGCAGTCAGTTGTTAACATATTTAACAAACGGGACCCTGACGATGCTTCATTCTGGCAGGAAATCTGACAGATGCCACCCACAAGACCTTTCCAGGGATGGTGCATATCCCCCCGCCAGGAGCACCTGCACAGGGCACGTGTCACTGCAGCCCAGGGAGCACCGGGCAGGGCAGCAGAAAGCCCACCCTCACACCTCTCTGCCTTCTGTAGCTTTTTGCCTTGTCCTGGGAATCCAGCTTGGCAGCGTGAGCTGGGTGTGCAGACAGGCGGTGCGAGTGTTTCTCTTCCAGTTTCCGCAGCAATTACAGCGTAATGTCATCAAACCGGCACATTAAACTAGATGAAAAGCACAGACTAATTTCAGTCTGTGGTACTTAGGACCTTTTTTAAAATTATTTTTTATTTGGTAGTACTTAGGGTAGGGTTATGCATCACCTTGTATGTTTAGAGAGCAGTGCCTGCACACCCCGGTTACTGCTATCCGAGGGCGTCTGCAAATCAGCTCCCAGCTTACTGAGCTGGCACCAGGAGGAGGGATGTGAAATTAGAGACTAACACGAGCACTCCTCTGCAACTACTGTCTAGCAGAAGCAGAGCAGACTGCAGTTCTCCAGCGAAAGCATCCTGCTATCTTAATTGTAAAACAATCATGTTTCTTCCTGCCTTACACCCGTATCATTCACTGTTCGTTTTCCAGTTTCAGCAGTAACGGGGACAAGGGGCTGGCAGGCAACGGATGCTTTTGGTTCAGAAACTGATCCATACCCACAGCATGACTGAAAAGCTAACGTGATTTTGTAAGTAGAAACTACGCTAAAAGTTACAATTACAAAATTAGCTTTCCCAAGTTTTAATGATTGGCTGTGCGACTTTAGTAGTGTTGTCTGAATGCATTTTTTTTTTTTCTTCTGAAAACAGCTGCATTTATGTCCTCTAGATGTTTGTCAGCTCATGTTCTTTCTCTTCCCAGAGGATGCTGAGAAAAAACAGGAAGGTTGTGCTAATTTGGACTAGTCCACACAGGCAGCTGGAATATGCCAGCCTTACCACCTCCATTTAGATTGGGAAAGCCAAATGGAAAGGCTTAAAGGACATTTGTACAGAGAAGCTCCTAGAAGCAGCTATGTTGGCATAAATGTAAGATTACACTTCAGCAGTTTTATAAAAAAAAGGTTATAGTCCCTCTATACAAGGCTTCTGCACCAGTAAAATATTATTTTGTTTTACAAAACAGTATTTACAGATAGATTTAAAAAGCCAGCTAGACTTTTCTTCAACCAGCTAACTCACGTGTAACTCTGGAATGCCAGAGCAGATGTTGCAGCAAATTGAGTGGGTCAGAGAGGAGCTGGAACAGTCTGGTTCCCGGCTGTTGGAGCTGTGCACCTGACACACCCTGCATGCAGTCGGTGTCAACGTGTGCAGGTGGCCTTTGGTGCAACCTGCTTAAGGTTGCACAACATCTCAGGGAGCTGCTGCTTTTTGCACCGAGTGGGAGCTCAGCTCCACTCTCCTCCCTGGGGCCACACACAGCATCAGACCTGTAAATGAAGCATTACAAACAAGGTGGACAAATAGAAGAAAAACACTGGGGGAAACTCGTGGACCAAATATGCTGCTTGCTCAACCTGTTTGCTCTTCTAGACCCTGGTAAATGCTGATGAAAAAGCCTCTCCTATAAAAACAAAGTCATCTCGTGAGTGCTCTGTGATGTTTTTCCCTTCAGAATCAGGTTGGCAGCGTCTCTTTAATGTGCTGCCCTGTGTACTTAAAAGACATCTCATTATCAGCCTTCCTTGCCTTCAGCACTTCATCAAGTATTCCATGATCGCTGCCTTGCAGATGCTGCACTTAAGGTGCTGGGTGGTGGGGTTTTGTTTGCATTCCCTTAAGCCCTCTTCTTGTTTTTGTGTGTGGCTATAAATATCTGAGCCCGGAGAAAAGACATGAAAGTAATCCTGCAGACATTAATTAGATTCTTGGCGATTTTTTTTCAAATTCCATAGTCACAAAGCATAACTTTTAATTACCCATTTTTGTTTTGGGAATAGTAGCTTCAGACATATATCAACATGATCAGAAATATGTAAAATTTCTTCTCCAAGAATTCTTGATTTCCCCCAGCCCACTTTTAATAAATACGGAAACATTTATGCCTGAATCAAAGAGCCGCGCACCCCTGAGTAAAAGTTCCAGTTCCTCTGTTGTGGGACTCGGCACTATGCATCTACCAGATAATGTTCACAGAGATCCTCCAGATAGAGATCAAAAACTTAAGAGTATAGTTAATTTCATTTTTTTAAATTTTCTAAATTAAAGACAGCTGAAACCCAGAGCAGTCATATCCACCCGTCTGGGTAAGACACAGGTTTTTTTATCCCTCACCAAAATAGTTGGTACAGCAAAACTATGTCACTTATTTTAAACTCTACATCTAGCTAATATTACAAACTTATGTTATATATTCAGACATTAAGGAAAAGACTGTAATTATTCTTATTATTTTTGGCATATGTGTCTGTGTGTATTCCCAATAATTCTTAGATTTATTAGCAAGTTTCTATCGACTGGAGTTGACAGAGGTCTCAAAGACAGGCTTGCATTTACTCACAGGTAGCTTTAGTTTCATGAAATTAGCAGGTTGATAGAGGAAAGCCACCCAAACTGGGGATCCCACACCAAAAGGCTACAAGAGCTCGACTATTATTAAATGTCAGGGGATCTGTTTGGAGGAGCAACATTTCTCGGCATCCAAACCATAAGAAAAGCTTCCGTCAGAGCTTTGCTTGGATGGAAACCCATTACAACGGGCAATTAATACAGATGCTTGGTTTAGAGACTGTTGTGCTATGGCCATTTCTTTGACCAATATAAAAGCAAAGATGGACCATTACATATGTGTGCCCCCCTCTCCTTTCTGCCTTGTGCTGTCCTGAGGCTCCCTGAGTAGCACCCCTGAAATTTCATTCCAGCCTAGAAATGTACGGAACCTGAATTAGATTTTGTACATTTGCCATCCAAAACAACAATTCAACTACCTCATGCCTACTCTCCTGCGTATGTACTGTAAAAAACTGTCCTGTGGTCATATGCTATTTGCTATTTTAATTTGATTGCACTGTTCCTGCGCTCACCTAAGGCTATCTGTGTCTCATTCACACTTGCTCTCCTTCCCTTTTCCAGCCCCTGTTCTTACCAGGACCACATTTGTCTAAATGAGTGCTGCACCCATCCTTTGACCATGAATAGGCATTCTCACTAATAAAATCCTTACCTTAATTTTACCATTCTCTGTTTCTCATAAATATTCTAAAACCGCTTGTTTTTCTAAGCTTTATGTCTTTATAAAAATATAACTCTGAATCCTGACAAATATCTTCCGAGATCCTTAGTCCATAATGGTCGGGACATCGTAAACCGTGAAAGAAGAGTATTTATAGCAATATTTTGCTGTCAAAAAAAATTACTACCATTAAAAATCCTGGACTGCCAAAGATTATAGATTAATGTGAAGAAAGAGACACGTCCTGGCAGGATAGGCTTGGTGAATGCCATACAAATTACTCGGGTTTAAGCTGCTTTAGTGATCAGAGAATAAACTGCGGGGCTCAGAGAGAGACCTGGTAGTCAGTCAGCGTGCATAACGCTCACAGCGTTTCCCTTCTGGTTCTAATTTTGCAAATGATGTGGTAGCAAGTCTGGAATTCTGCAAACTTCTTGAGCAATACAGGGGTGATGGTGGCAGCGCTGACCACCCTGGTCACAGATGTCCGTCTTTGGGAAAAGCCAGCAGTTAAAGCCATATAAAAAGGCTTTAAAATAAAAGTGAGTGAGGGAATTTTCACGGCATTGGACAACAATCTCCCCCACCTGCGAAGAGCAAGGATGCAGTGGCTGTTTTTAGATACAAAGTGGTGTTTTTCTGGAAGGTAAGGGTCAACCACGTCCATTTCCCAGTTCTTCTCACTTCTGTATAAGGCCGTATGTGCAACTTTTCCGTGGTTGTACTGAGAATGACCCTGACCTTTCTGCCACTCTCCAAATGGTGTAATTCGGAGGGGGCTGCCAGTGGCCACCTACTTTTTCCCTGTCAGCAAACAAAGCTGCCCCTATCTTATCTTGTGGCACACAGACCTGTTGTTCACTCTGGGTACACCAGCCAGAGCCTGGGCGTTTCTCCCAGCCCAGGCCTCTTTTGCTCCATCCTGTCTTGCACCAGCTCAGCTATTTCACCATCCCTGCTTTCTCCCCCTTGGCCTCCCTCCCCCGTCCCACGTTGCTCCTACCCCCCCATTTCTTCTCTCCCCTCTCCTCCACAGCCTGGCCCTGCTGCTGTGGGTGGCCAGTTCTGGGCTGCCTGACACCAGCAGCAGGCTCCGAAGGAGAGGAGGAGAAACTGGCAGAAGAAAAACTCCTCGGCCAGCCCCAGGCTAGCACAGCCTCACCAAAGCCAGGATATTTGGGATGCCGAGCTCCGAGGCTCTATCAGAGCAAACTGATCTTTCTCAAGCCAGTCAGACTGAGGTGAATTTCCAGAGTGACTGAAGCACTTGTCCTGCCAAATTTCAAGCTTTTCTTCTCAACTATAGGGCCTTCGGGACTGTCTAAAGAAGAGGTTGCCTTTTTTTTTTTTTTTTTAATATGAGGGGAACAGCACATATTTTCTTGCACTTGCTGAAAAGCAATCCCATTTTGGCTGAAATTTTTATACGTGCTCAGCCTGAGGCAATTCGTGATACACGTACACACATATCACACCTATCCAGCCTCCAGCAGGCACCTGCCATGGAAATCTTCGTCCTGGTGGCTCGAGTCTGACAATGTTATAGGCAGTGGAAAATGTGATCTAACAGTGGGAGTTACCGGGCAGCAGTTAGCAGGTGAATTGTCCCAACACCACCCAAAACTATCCCCCACCGAAAATCTTTTAAACGATTCCAGAACCTTTATTTGCCCTTTGCAGTAACTTTCCTTTTAAAAACCCTTGGCATGCATCTGTTCATATAAAATAATGATTTGCGGAAATAGAGGAAGTTAAAATCCCACCCATCCTTTTCTCTCCTGGTTTATTTATTTTCCATGTGAGATTAATGAGTTTCCTGCAACAGGGCTAGATCCGCTTGCGCATTGTGCAGATAAGTTAATATTTATTTCCTTTTCCAGGGGCGAGCGGACACCTTCACGTTCCCCATTTCTTTAAAGCAGGGATCTGTGCACAGCGTGTCAAGCGCCACCAAAATCAAATCTCCTATGTTTTGAAACGCTGCTTTCACGTTGCCTGCTGCTGTCGAGCAGACTGGTGAATCAGAGCGGTGCTGCCCCATGGCAGCTTAGCTTAACCGGATTGATTTATTTTATCAGCAGATACTTTGGAAAGAATACATGTTTCTTTAAAGGGCTTTGGTTTAGAGCCTGTCCTGTGCAGGACTTGGCTGCTGTGTGCAGCGGAGCCCGTGAAAGCCGGTTTCCTACGGATTTCTCTCCTGCGTTCCCATTACCCTCCCAGTTCCTTCCCGTGTCCCGGTGCCACTGCTCCTCCCTGCAGCATCCCCGGGTGCCCCCTCTCTGGGGGCGAGCTCTGCCCTCTGAGGAGGCCGTGGATTCACCTGTGCTGTAAACTGCCAGGTTTTGCTGAACTTCCCACTCTGAGGCTTGCTGTGTCACAGCCAGCAAGCAGAAAAATGACGGGTGGCAGGAGGAGGGCGGGGGAGAAGTGACAGGCAGGCGGCCGGAGCATAGAGGCTGCATTTCCCAGGGAAAGTGGGATAAAAAGGGGCTCCTCACTGCCAAGGTATTGTGTAGAAGAATTATATGTGAGAACTGCTGTGTGTGATCGGTTCAAGTGCCTGTGCAAACGGATATTTATACTGCTGTTTAGCCTCCTCTTGTTCCAGGGTCAGCCCCAGTGTGTCAGCTATGGCTCCTTTCTTAATCTTCCTGGCCAAGTCCCCCTTAACAACCCAGAGGAGAAAATTCCTGTTTTTCTTCACATGCGATTTCAAATCCTCTGTTTCAGAAACTAAACTGGAAAAAAACTGGGTGAAAAACTTGTGGCTGAGGCCCCTGGTTGCTGACTCCCTGCTGCTGGCCGCGTGCAGCTGTGCCAGGGGAAAGCAAGGAGCTGGTCCAGCCGTGCCTGCACGCTCCACAAAGACGTGGCTTCTGCAGCCAAAGAGCCAAGAGCTCAGTCCCTCTTCACGGATGTGCCAAGGCTGACGTGCAGTAATTCTTGCTGTTACCATAATAAATAGCGATACAGCTGTACCAGCAGGGTAAAGCTGTAACGGCAGCTGAAAGAAGCAGGAATGTCTTGGTTCAAACATGTCTGCATTTCTCAAAAGAAAACAAAAAAAATGGATTTAAAAAACCTATGAATTTACAATGAGTGCAATAACACTGGCACTTCTGTAAGGGAGCAGCCACAGACACAGCTTTCATTGCCCACTGCCACAGATAAAGGGTAAATGAGCCTCTGACAGCCCCAGAGCCCCGTGTCCCTCATCACATACACCAGCCTCAGCTAGAATGATGTTTCAAGACACACGATAACTGCGATTGAGAATTTCAGAGCAAATAACAGCCTGGCAGTATTATTACTACGTTACCTCTACTGCTTGCTTTTTAGAAGCCTGTGTTTTAAAAGCAGGCCTTCTGCTTGCAGCAGCGTGACTGGTGAATGTTGCACTATACAGCTTCACAGAGAGCATCCTGCGTGCTCAGGGGGTTGCCTGGATCTCAGCCCACTAGGAGCAGTGTGAGTTTTGGAGCCAGCACTTTGCCCGTCTATGAAAAGCAGCTTCTCCCACCTCCCTTGGGACCATCAGGCAGGAGGAAGCTCAAAAAGGACAGCTCATTTCCCACTCGTCACGTTAAAAGGAAATAAAGCATAGATAATTACAGAAGTTCAAAGAGGATCGTGGAGTTTTCCAGCAGTGCCTTGAGGCACCCAGGAAGGGTAAGGTCTGACAGCTCACAGCTCTATGAAGTCAGGCAGGGACGAGGAGGAGTGGAGCCCGTGCATGGTGCCCTTGTGTTCTCCCTCCCATGCTCATCAGTAGCACACGACTGAGAACTGCTGGAGCAGCTCAAGAGTGCTGTGACTACCAAGGCACAGGCCAGGAGCAAATTTCTCATTGAGAAAGTATGCACGGCTTTTACAAGTACACAATCCAAGTTCTGGAGATGCAACAGGGATCCATGAGGGAGGTTATAAATATTTTTCCCATAATCAGCTTTGATTTTTCTTCCTTAATTGCAGTTCTTTTGGAAATAAGTACTCAGGCATTTTATTTCTAAGATTTGAGAGCTGGAAATAAAAACCCACGTGACCTAGAAACTCTGTTTGCTTATTTTACATCAGTGTTGCCTTTCAGTAACCCAAAAATTGGGATTAACCCTTCTTGAACTTGAGATGCTGCGGGCTGCGAGGACTTGACGTGCTGCAGCGCTGCAGATACAGAGCTTGTAGGGAACAGAAGGGGGACATGGTCTTAAAAAATGAACTCCAACTGGGAGTTT
Organism: Oxyura jamaicensis; assembly: GCF_011077185.1. Classification (NCBI taxonomy): domain Eukaryota; kingdom Metazoa; phylum Chordata; class Aves; order Anseriformes; family Anatidae; genus Oxyura; species Oxyura jamaicensis. Next base: position 16,639,145 of record NC_048894.1, on the reverse strand, counting down.
GTGAACTCTGCAGTAAAAAGCTGGATTTGACTTTACATTATGACTTCTGAAGAGTTTCTAACCTCTTGATATAATGCCAGTCAATCTTTCTGAATTTTCTTTCAACAAAGAGCTTGCTTTCTGCAATGCAGTACAAACCCACATCTGGTCTCCAAAGGCCATGGAAACATACCTTATGTATTTTTACAGGAATAGTTCCCATATGTCTTTTGCTTTGGGATTGCACTCCCAGCTCAATGGCTAACTTGTGGGCTGCAGACTGGCTCCATTATGTTTCCCCTCCTTCCAACCATGTCACTCTTGGACTTGCAGTGACCTAGAGTACAAAAGAGAGGTAGACTTTGTTCCCTTCCTGTATCATTTTGTAGCCTACTGACTTACTTTTTTGGAACCACTGATTTAAATCCTTTCAGCTGAGAAGGGAATTAAAATGGTCTCTTATTTCCAGAGCACAAGCCCTGCCCTCTGGGCTGTTACACCAACAGCAGAAGATACTCCCTGGTGTGTTTTGAAAAGAAAGTGGTCACGGTTTCTGCATTCATAGATGGGAAGACACGGAGCTGCTCAGTTCAGCAACATGGCTGCATCTCTGGACAGGTGCGGCAGGAAAAGTTTAGATACAGATGATGCTCAGGTGCCCATAAACTCAGGCACATAAACAGAGCCTTTTGCAATTGTTCGTTTGGGCTGAGGCATCACAAATTCTCTCAGGTTTTGCTCCAGGCAGGTAGAGTTTTTTCTTGGACCTCTTCCATCGAGGTAGTTCTTCCTTCCAGACAGTGCGCCCGAGAGTCCCCTCTGCTTTGATGACAGTGGTGCAGGCAGCAGCTCTTCCCATATTTCCCACCACCAGGTGCTGCGACTTCTCCAAAGGAGATGCAAAGATTCATTCAGCCTCCGACAAGGCCCCAGAGAGGCTTTTTGCCCGTGAAAGGATGAACCTGAAAGAATTTAATGGGAGTGGAAAGTAATTGCAAAGGCAGGAGCTACATCTCTGCATGGGATTCCCCACATCAAAAGCTTCCCCGGGCCCTCTGAGTGCTGGAGGTTGGACTCTTACACCTTTGTGTCCTTGATCTTTACAGACAAGCAGGAAAAGGAATTTTCAAAGAGAATCTGTGAAGTTTCTTCTCCTTTCAGATCTGGGGCAGAGTTTACCAGGTCTCATGCAAGGAAGTAACATGCTGCCAGGTTTTATCTTATGGTCAGTAGGCAGAAGTATTCACAGAGTTATACAATGGGATTATTACAGTGTGGAGACTGGCAGGTTTGTATCTGCAAAACATTTGCAAGTGAGAACAAAAGGAGGACTTCAGCTTGCAATATGAAATTGATCTGGCATTCCCTGTGTCCTCAGGCCCCCCTAGATATGTTCTGTACTTGCAATCACAGCTTCATCCCACAGGAATAGAAAAGAAAAAAGAAAGTTGAGGTGGAAACTAGGCAAGTGAAAAGAACATTATCTTTGCAGAGAAGTGACCATGAAAGAGTAAAGAAAAAATTACCTTTCCTTTCAACTTCTGCTTCTTCAAAGACACTGTTTTCAACTGTGGAGGCAAAACACTAATAAACAGTTTTGAAATTTAGTAATTACCAATATCACTTAAAGGTCTTTTCCACTTGTTTCAAATTTAATAAATAAATTAGACTGCTTCTAGTGGGTTTTCAGCCTCCCCCACCCCTTCCTTGGCGAGGTGCAGAGCATGACACCTCAACCTGCCGCTGGAAGACGCGTCCCCGCTCTCCCCATCCACCCCTGCCACTTCCATGGTGGTCACGCTCATCATCAAAATTGTGGATGAAAAGTCAGCCACATCCTCAAAATACCCAACTTCTCATTTGTTAGAAAGGGAAATGAAATACCAGTGGAATTTACCTTTTTTTTATAAAGAAAACAAGGGCTTACACAAAGCAGGAGCTAAGTGGGACTTAGCTAACACATGGCTCCTATGCAGCCTGTGAAGTGTAAAAACATGTCATACGCTTCGCTCCTGGTGCGATGTAGGGTTGCAACCCGAGCACACCACTGAATAAAATGTGCTGGGCAGCTTTTGGTAGTGGGGAATCTGGTTCTCATGCTTAGAAACAGAAAGAAATATTTCCCTTTCCTAACTACTGTAATGGTTTTTCCTGACATAGGGAACCCAGAAAAAAACAAGCTGTTATGCAAAAATTACGAGCAAACATCTACCACTTCCTCTTCGAATTCCTGGTGCCATTTTTCCCAGCAGCCATTTTTGCTGCTTTCCTTTTCTCATGCCTGCTCCTGACGGCATACATCCTCACCTTAACCAGCGGGCAAATGGCAGAAATTACCTACCTCAAGGTTCACTTCTATACCAACAGTGTATTTAATAAGATTTCTTCTGAGATGAGACACAGAGAGGTCTGACACCACAGGAGATGAGGTCTTGCAAGGCAGGATGTGTGTGGATGCCTGCTGAGCAACTCACCCTGTTGCCTGCGACATCAGATGTTGATCAGCATGTCAGAGGACCTCCAAGAGTTTTGCCTCCAAGAGCAAGAGAGATACAGCAGAGGTGGACACTTGTGGCTTTGTTGCAGAAGTCTGTAAAGGGGAAGGTTCACACTCATGGGATAAAGGCGGGCAGGTCTGTGACAATAGGATGAGGGTGTAGCACTGCCTTCCAGGTACCTTGTGAAGATTTAGGTCTGAATGGACTACTGTGGGAACAATTAAATATTTTATAATCTCTGGCTAATGAGAGGTTTTCAGTCTTTGCCAATTTACATCTCTGCCAAGGGCAGCAGTTCTCCCTTTTGCCCCAGCAGTGATCAGTACAAACAAGCCATGGCACTGAGGAATGAAGACCACCACTAGAGAGTCTCAGAAGTACCTCTTCCACATGTACTTGTGCCTCCTGTAGGCAGAAAGCCTGACTGTGGAAGAAGGCTGATACACAAACCCTCAGGATGCCTTGAGAGCAACCATGTGGCAGTGCTGAATTCACTGGCCCAGCAGCTGTGCAAAAGACAAAGAGATGCAGATAAGTCCAACATGTTCTGGGCTTGCTGGACCTGCACGGGAGCACAGACAGGCTGGGCTTGGGCAGTGGCCAGTCCATGATTTCACCGCATCTCACCCTCTGACTAAGTTAATAAGGACTGCAGTGGGTGCCGCACAACTCCTTGAGGGTCAGCGAGTGGGCTACTGAGGATGGTGCTAAGTTAGCTGATCCGGTCTTTTTATTTGTTCCCTGGGAAAAATAACAGATTTCTCTGCGGACAGAACAGGAAAAGCCAACACATAACGGTTAGAAAAATCTCAAATGCAAAAAATACGTTGGACCTGTGGAAAAAGACTGCCATCAGGCTGTCTGCAGATGTAAGACCTGATTTGAATCCTGCTTCTGCATTGTCATCAGTCAGCTGGAGGAACGATGCAGCCGCTGGCCTATGCAGGGACCAGACTGTGAAAGGATTTTAGGTGCCATGCAGGTAGGCATCCATCAGGGCTTTTAAATGTCCCCAAGAATTAGGGACCAATTTTTGCTGAGTTGCAGAACACCTTTAAGATCGGGGCCTTGAGCCAAAAGTCAGATAGATACAGCACTACAGGAACTGGGGTGTAAAAGGTGAACATTTAAAATGTGATTGCTCTGATCCCAGGAACAGCAAGGAAAGTGTCAAATCAGAAAGGGCAGAAGAATCCCAGGCAGCAAAGGAATCTGCAGGGCATCAGAGGGACGCGCTGCTGCCCCTGCCAGGAGCAAGCAGGCTGCACAGATTCCCATTCTGCCCAACCAGTTACCTCAGAGTTGCCGTTTGCCTGCTATAAACATAGCTAAATCAAATCTGTAATCTGGGAGAGCAGAACTTGGTCTACTGCGAGCAAGAATTTCAGCTTGTTGCTTGAGACCTCTCTGGATTTGTGAATTACCTCCCGGTTCACTTGTAGGATTTCGCAGTCCATCAATGACAATTCTGCCCCTGGGTTATTTATCTCACTTCTTAACAGGTGGTCACAGGCAAGTTACATCTATAAGGCATCTGGTGTGCCTTTTAACGTAATGAATAAGAGTAGTGATTTTTACTTTACAGTTTTCAATTTGAGTTAAATACCACAATCACAGACATATTAAAAACGTACTGTTATTGTACTGCCCCCAAATCTAAATCCTTTTTTTTCTTTTTCTTTTTTCTTTTTTTAATTTATTTTCTTAATGGAGTTATTTGCATGTTTTTTTGGTAGTTGTGTGTGCTGAATCACTCTTTGAAGCTGCCAGACCTATCCATCGACTCTAGAGGGAAGCAAAGACAAGCTGGCTTCCAAGTCAGACCTCTCTCTTAGATGCCTATAATTAGGTGGGATGAATGCCTTGCTATAAGCTGTATGCTTCATTTACCCTTGCTGTTTAAAGGACGCAGCAATTCAGCCCTCCCTGGAGTGCTCTTAATTAATTTTTGTGCAACATAATGAGGGATGAAAATTCCAAAAATGTTTACAACACTCATGAACATAAGCAGAAAAGAAGGCTAATATGAAACGTTGCATTTGCTTATTCATAGATATGTTAAATCTTTCAAAAGGATTGATCCCTTTATATCTTTAGTGCTTTTTGAGAGTAAACTCCACCTTGGCTCCCTTGAGGGTAGAGAGGCAATGCTGAAGGATCTTGACAAATTAGAGGGCTGGGCAACCTCCAGCCTCATGAAATTTAACGAGAGCAAGTGCCGGATTCTGCACCTGGCAAGGGGCAACCCCGGCTGTACGCACAGACTGGGGCGAGAGGCTGGAGAGCAGCCCCGCGGAAAGGGGCCTGGGGGCTCTGGTGGAGGCCAGCTGGCCACGAGCCAGCCGTGTGCCCTGGCAGCCAGGAGGGCCAGCCGTGCCCTGGGGTGCACCAGGGAGGGCATAAAGCTGGCACAGAGCCTCCAAGGGAGGGCTGCCGAGGTGGTGAGGGGTCTGCAGGGGAAGGCATATGAGGAGCGGCTGAGGGCCCTGGGTTTGTTCAGCCCCGAGCAGAGCAGGCTGAGGGGAGGCCTCATGGCGGCCTGCAGCTCCCTCACGAGGGGAGCGGAGGGGCAGGCGCTGAGCTCTGCTCTCTGGGGACAGCAACAGGACCCGAGGG